>NC_141877.1:522443299-522755572 GCF_056163025.1 Triticum urartu
TTATTGGCCCATCCAAATTGAAACATTTTTCTTCATTTTTTACATTGCCTGCTCGTGCGTTGGGACGAACAAAAATAGCGTGGGCCAACCTGGACGACTCAAACTAGGTGCACACTTTCCAGCCACCTGAGGCGGCCGCCCATACCAGCCCCTATGGTGGCGTCACCCCTTTTTGTGTGTATGATTGGATAGTGAAAAATATTCCAGTGGCACTTTTGATTTACCCACAGAATGGTTGAATTGCTTGTTTCTATGAACTGAGTTCGCTAATAATGTGAAGGATGCCAGTCTTTTCATCCTATTGTAGATTGCATAGATCTTGATATGCCAAAAGTAATCGCATGAAATATACAGTAAAAGCCAGTGTGATGTGTTTGGCTACAACTAGTCTGACTACACGTCCTCATATAACATATCAAGGACGCACCATCTTACCAACTTAACCATTCGACTTACCCGTGCAGTGCGGGAAGAAAGAAGTATTGGGACTGCATATCCAAGCAATTGATGCCATGGACTCCTTCGTACAACCTTGTAAGCGAAAAAGAAGTTGAAGTGTGCCTGTACAAAGAACTAGCGTGAGTTCAGTTACCTGCTTCTTGGAATTTTAGTTAGCCCTTTATTGCAAAATTGTTCAATTACGTTGCTTGGCTTAATTTAGTTTGCTACTGATTACATAATGGCACAGCCTGTTAATCATATTGTAGACTGCGCCTATCTATGTGTATGATACTTACTATTAAGAATTACCTGTTTGCCTTAACTTAAATATCTACTTGTTTGTTTAACTTCTTTGCTGCTGCAACAGCGGGTTACAATGATGTTAATAACTAATTTTCAGCATCCAATTGAAACTCTTTAATTCCTTGTTTGTTTAACTGGTTTGCTGTTATAACTCCCAGTTGAGATGTTTTGCTAACTTCAACTTTTCTGAATCCAATCGGAACTTTAATGGCAAAACAGGTTAGCCCAAGATCAAAGAGTGAGGTCCCCATGGACGTTGCATCATCCCACAGTAGTGGCACCGGCCCAATCGTGCATTATGAATTTCCAACTGTTGATGCTCTAGAGGCTAAACTAGTGGTAGAAAGAGATTCTGCTTCTGCACTTAGAGATGAAGTTAACATGTTGAGGAAGCAAATAGCACAATCACATGCAGTACTCAAGACAACCATTAAATATTTGGTGGATTTAAAAACGAAGCTAGCTGAGACTGACCAGACTGTTAAGGTCCTGAAGGAAAAAGGGAAATTAAATTCCTACTTGGTAAATCATAGGTAAAATGTTCTTTCCATAGTTGAATAACCTTTGTGTTGTCTGTTCATGTAATCAATCAAACCATTTGTTTTAGAGATCATGTAATAATTGTTTTTTTTGGTTTGTAATTTTATTTGAGCACAAGTCTGTATTAATTGATAAGACTTGGAGACATTTCATTTGGATTGTTGTGCCAGACCTACAAATATGCCAATCGGGCTGAATGTGCATTCAGCAATAGTAGTAGTATAGATGGACCATAAGTGGCACGCATCGGAAAGGGCCAAGATGCTGGCTAAAAAAAGGATCATGTTGTAGCCAAAAAAAGTACAGCGGCCTGGCTTATGTATGTTAGTTGATATTATTGGTCCATATACTCTATAAGTGTTTATATGTGTGTTAGTTCTGTACATTCTTGGTTGATTGACTCGGTATTTGAATCTTGATACATTGCTTGTGTACATATCTAAATGGGAGTACACATTAGGCTGCGTGTGACATTTGAGTTGGACATGAAGTGGTCCAAATATTCGAATTCACCTTAAACTGGATTCTAGTTTTTGAATTTGAGTATCGGCATTTCTAAACCATATTCATATATGACAGTGGAATACATCTTTGTCGTCCTTTTGAAGATATATAAAAACACATAGAATGATTTATAAAGATTCATATAGGAATACAAAATGGATTCGAATTTATTTGCCAGGGTAAACGTGGATGCTTATTGTCCCAAAATTCAAAAGAAGCAGCAAAATTTCCACTCCCACGTCGACTGCCCGAAGCCAAGTGTTTGGGAGATGGAAATTATTGTCTACCCATTACACAGAAAATCCATCGGCCCGATTTCCACTACTCTAAATAGGGGTAGGTTAGTAACTTCAATTAGACGTGACACGACCGCCTCTGAGCCCATTCCGACACGGTGGGCGTCAAACATGGGTAGCAAAACTCATTTGATTCAAACTCATCCGAAAGACCTATGTTTCTCCCTCCATTCCCCATTCATACACGGTGGGCGGCAGAACAAACTCAACTCGGCCGAAATCGATGTAGGCAAATATTTTCAATAGGGGCAGGTTTGTAACTTCACTCAGACGTGACACAACCGCCCTACCTGTCAGCCCCGTTCATACACCGTGGGCGCCAACCACCCTCTCCTCGCCCGAAATCACTCTGGGCAAATATTGGCGACATGCGAGATTACCGTCCTATCCCCAACCGATGAGACGTCCCAATTTTAAACGAGGGCTAAGTTCGTAACTTTCCCATATTTCAGACAGGCGCGTCCCAAAAACATGTTTCCCTGTACCTCTCCCTCTATTTTCCCATTCATCGCCGCCGTCCTCCACACCAGCCTCCGTCCGCCACCCCATCCATCGCCGCCGTCCTCCACCACATTCATCGCCACCGTCCTCCACCATGCCGGAGCGCCTACCAAGACCGCGTCGTCCACTGCTAGAGATGGATGTTTCTCATCCACGACGATGGACCAATAGCCTTGAATCGCGTCCTCTCGCTTCATCGGTGCCGTCGTCCTCTTTGCCGGGGACGCTCACACGACCTTCTCTTCCACGGCAATGGGACTTATCCCTCGATGCACCCGTCTACCGTCGTAGATCTGCTTCGACGCCACCGACAGCCATCGCACCCCTGATGCCTACACGGCGCCGCAAGAGAGGTGGTACTTCATACCTCCTCAACTTTTTGATCTCAACCAGAAAATATATCTTAACTTGGTTACTCTACTTTCTTTTCGGCTCTTAGAAATTAGTTCTTAGTTCGAAGCAAACAATGGATGCTAAATATAATTTCTCCGGTTTGCAGCTTCAAATCTGCCATGGCACAGCCATAATACAGTTTAATTGATCATGCTTAGGGTTTAATTGATCATGTTGGTTCCATGGTGGTTTCTTTAATAGAAATCGGAGGGGAAACCCTCTTTTGCTAAAAAAATATGCTTAGAGTTTCCCCCTTTTATGATCACTATACGATCAGAATACGTGCTTCGTGTCATAATAACACTGCTCCACCCATTAAGCTAAACAAGCCTAGTTGTTCAAATACGAATCTGATATTATTAAAACAGAGTTGTTTAATTGGTCAGCTAAATATTCCAAAATTAGTTTCAAAAATGCATGTTCGCCGCTTGGGTGTGTATCTCTACAGGGTGCCCACGGTGGGACGGCCCACCCTGGGATTTTGGGTCATCCCAGGCCCCGATTCCCCTCTGTTCTGCTGCGTGCTTCCGATCTCTACTCACCCCCAGCCGCCTACCTCGCCGGTGACTTGCCGTCCCCAGACGGCATGACTCTAGGAGGAGACGCCGGACTAACAGGAGGCTTGGAGCCGCTCGCCCAACAGCGTGACCACTTCCCGGGCGCGCCGCCGTGCCTACCTTCCCAGTTCGTTCAGGGATCAGGTGTGCAGCACCCACCAAGCCAACCCGATTTATCCTGAGATACATCCTCAACACTCAGCAGCCACTCCTCATCACCCATTTTCTAATTGATTCGTTACTCATTAGGCAGGACTGTCATTAGGGTTTGTTGTGTGCTCAGTGCTACCTACACTTAATGGTTCAGATGTATTTCGGTAATCTTTAGTACCTCTAAAGTTCACAGGGTTTTCAAAATTCCGGCCCTCGGAACAGAAACTAGTCATTTTGGATTATTGGTCATAGTGACATTGACCCAGATTACTACTGCAAGCCGGGTTTGTTGACAATTTTACTTGTCTTTCTTACTCATTCGATATAATATCCAACTATTCACGTCGATTAGTTGCAAACAATAAGTGCTAGACAAACTTCTTCATTCAGATTTTGGACGGTTTCTTATTGCAGTTACAATTCTGCATACTTGTCCTAGTAAGCTCACAAGTAAATGGTTTATTCACTACATCTATGCTTGCCTTGTCATATTTGTTGTCAATACTCTTTTATGGTGGACCACCCTGCTTCTAAATACTGGAACCGTAGACATGCGTGAATAGTATTTCTCTATGTCATCTCTTCCATCATGTGTGGGTAACGAACACTGCATTGTATAGAAAGAAAGTGTCATTTCCAGCTTTTACATAGGTTTCGATCTTTTACATGGAATACAATATGCCTACTTGCTTTGTGTCGCACTACCAACACTCCACCCTTGAAGCTAAACATTACGCCACTCATAATTGCTTCGTTTATTTGTTCAAATACGAATTTCATATGATTCTAAAGTTCCTACTTCAGTTTTGAAATGTGTGCCTGCCTGTTATAGAGACATAAGGGGTTTGTATTTCTATGTGTGGTCTAGTTAGCACGGTTGGGGAGGTGAACTTTGCATATGCAGGGGTTTATAAGGAGACACTCTCCGAGTTGAATCCGCAATGCATTCCATAGATAATCTGACTTAATATTTATGTTTTCATTCATCTCAAATTCTGAACAGCATCATAATGATTATGAGCTTGCGCGCATGAAAAGAATAAAGCAGAACAATGCCATGGCTGTCAAACTTGGCATTAAGGGACTGAAATCAAGTCTGGATGCAATGCAATGCAAACGCTCTCCACCTACAGATTCAAGCTCAGAATATGATCCTAACAATGATTCTGAGCTAGAGGGAGACCTAAGTCAATGTAGCTCCCTAGTGGAGGAGTCAGAGGAAGATGCCCTATCTTATTCACCCATCAAAGTACTTGCTCTAACTTTCCAAGGTTACATTGCTCGCACATATCTTGCAACTGATGCTTTGCATTGGTTCTACTTTGTTGAACTGCCATTAGCTTAGTTTACACATCGTGTATGTGAATACGCCCTGCCTATCCATTTTCAGTACATATTCCATCTGTCATCATACCATATTTATCCATTCAAATGTTGTTCTTGTGTATCAGACGTTCAAAAGGAAGAGGGTGATTGCTGATCGTGAAGGAGCACAAGCAAAGTATTTGGAAAGGGTAGTGGCACCTGATAAATCAAATAGCCCATTAGGTGTAGTTGTAATATCACTTGACCCACAAAATACCCCAACTCTAGCAGACTCTAGCCCTACTACACTGGTCATTTCTGATGCCCCAACTCAGCAGACCCCAACTGCAGCAAACAGTATGATTATGCCAGTTGACATAGCACCAGCCGTATGACACAAAACCCCCATTTCAGCAAAGAGTGCACCAAATCCAGTTGCCAAATCCCTTTTCGAACCAGAGAGAGCCCGATTGCAGCAAATAGGACCCCTATTCCATTTCTTCCCAGTTTAGAAGATGAAGATTATGTTGTTGTCAGGAACTTTGTGCGCATCTTTCCTTCATGGAAAGATTATACCGCAAACATAGAACAATTTCTAGTCTTCCTCCGCAACTTACGCGTAGGTAATGTACTAATGTTATTCATGGTCATTACTGCATATGTTTCTACTGACAGAAGACACAAGATTTCATTCTTTTAAATAGGCGAGGAGCAAATTGGATTGTGATGACGAGCAAGGGTTGGTTGCACTTTTCAAGCACTCGTTGATGAAGTATCGTTCCTACCTGAGGCAAGCGCACTTCGATGGCAAGCCTCTGAACGAAATTTCTATAAAGTCTCTGGTGCTACATTTATCCGACAGTGACTGGAATAATCTTGTTACACATTGGTCTCGGCTGTAGCGTAAGGTACTGTACACATCACAATTTGAACTACATTTCTGCATTTGCCTTAATGTCTCACTTGTACGAAAACTGTTAGCAGAAGAACATTTGTTCTCAAGGGACCACAGAATCTTGCAACTATACTTCACACTGCATTGCTCTTGTGAGTACCTCTTGCCATGTATGACCATAGTTACTTCCATAGTTGTTTGATTATGTAGCATCACTGCACATGTTAGCCTCGTAATCGTCCATTTGGTGGACATTATAAGATCCGTATGGACTCCTACATAAATTCAGAATCAACCCAATGCTTTTGAAGAGGTTTAGCTCTACATTCCTCTTGTAAGGACTGAACGTGGTCTATCACTGTACTTACATTAACAGCTACTCCCTCCATCCCATAATATAAGAACGTTTTGTACAGTACACCAGTGTTCAAAACACTCTTGTATTATGGGAAGAGGGATTGGTTCATTTTGTAGCATTCTGCATCTTATCTCCCTCGCCCACCATTTACTAAACAAGATCAGATCTATATTTAATCTTACCAACAAGTAGAATACACAAACAATGCCAGTGCAGAAGTGTAGCCCATTGCTCTTGTCAGTACATTTTGTCTTGTAACGCTTGTACTTACAGGGATTGGTAGTTGATTATGTAGCATCAATCTGCATCTTATCTTGATTATCCTCTATCCCTTCCAGTATTATCATATCTATAATTACTCTCTACAAAATGTAGAGTACAGGCAATGCTTATGAAGAAGATTCCGTGCTGAAATTCTTGAGTTATCCTTCCCTTGACATGGAGAAAGGCATTATAAAGTTGGTGTTAACTGTTAATGTAAGTCAGTCCTTCTAAAGCCTTTATCCACAACGGGTGTTTAATTTGCTCATACTCCCTATCGTTTACTGCTATTTAGTTTGCTGTTTCTCCAAAATGCATGTTCGTAAGAACCGTAAGTTCTAAGTTTTACTTGTAAAACCAAATTCCGTATTCATACCATGCACATTACTTAATACTCCCCATATGTATGCTTGTTTTTGTGGATCTATAATCCAGTGTGTGGTGAAGCAGCCCATGTTTGCACCTTGTCATCTCCTGTTTTATCTTACTGATGTGGCTGATGATATGAACAACATGCCATGCACATTATCCAAAATAGATACAACGATTTTCTTTGCCCTTCATCTATGCTTGTTATGTTGACATGGTAATCCAGTAGAGTGGTGACGCTCCCCGCATTATGAACAATGCCAAATTATGCTATTGATATTTTGAACTTACTCTTTATTTTCTAATTTGAAATTGGATAGAATTGACAAAACATTTATCATCTTTGTTTATACACATGAAAAACCTGTCATCTCTCTGCTTTGTTTCAGGGTGATATGCATGATGGCATGCACAAGTCTGCTGAAGGCTGTGAGACAAACCCAACATATATTGCAGCAAATAAGGCAAAACATCTTGAAGATAGCGAGACAACCCCAAACTCTTGTCTTGATCCAGTGTTCAAGTTACTTGAGACTAACAGTCAGACAAGCTCACAGAATTTGTTGTCTGAATCAGTTCAACTTCTTTAGTCCCAAGTTCTAGCAGAAAGGCATTCTGCAACTCAACTTCGACTTGAAGTCCTATCTCTAAGAAATATTGCCGAGAACACCAATGAGAACCTCATCGCTAAACAGCTAGACCTGCAAGCTATGACCGGCATACTAGGACGGTCTCACAGCCTTGCTCAGCAGCTTGCACAGCAGTTCCGCTGCAAGGCTAAACTTTCTTGAACTGTCTTGGAAGTGGTCTCGGTTTAGTATTATTTTGTTACGCTGCAATGGTGCCCATTTTTTGTAATCTGCTTCTTCGTTGCCCTTTATGATCACTAGTGGCGAACTTCGATGCCAAGTGGATGTAATATACCTTAAATCCTTTATTGTACAGTGTAGGTTTATTCTTAGTTACTATGCCGTAATTTCTTTATTGTATAGAGTAGGTTTGTTCTTAATTCCTACTAGTTACTGCCATCATTCGCTATCTAAAAAAAATCAGATGTAGTCGACCGGACCGAAACATTCGACTCTAACGGGCCAGGTTTTTAGCGGGCCACAATTGGGTCGGCCTACGTCTTTCTTGGGCCCGAATGATTGGGCCTTCACACATTGTGCCAGGCCCAAACTTACACCAGCCTATATTTTAGTTGGGCCTTTTGTCGACCCAGCACTTAGTTTGGCCCAGGTAGCGTTGGGCCATTAACAGGCTGAATATTGTACTGGCCTGTTACGGCCGAGATGAAACCACGGGCCTTTAGCAGGCCAAAATGCATGTTGGGCCTCAATTTTCACTAGTCGTCGACGGTCCTTCAACAGGCCGAAATGTAGACCGGGCCGTTTTGGGCCCACTTAGCTCACGGGCCGTTACCAGGCTGAAACATATCTTGGGCCTTAGTTGGCCCACTAATATCATGGGCCTTCAAGAGGCCGAAAGCTTAGCACAGGCATCAACGGGCCGAATTACGCGACAGGCCTTTAACAGGCCCAAAGTCACGTTGGGCTTAACTGTTGCCACCTTTAGCACGGGCCGTTAGTGGGCCGATGTCCAGTCAGACCATATATGGCCCATGGGCAGCACGGGCCATTCCTAGGCCAAAAGTCACACCGAGATGAAATGGGCCCATGTCTACATCAGGCCCCTAACAGGATGAAAGTCACTAGGCTGTAGTTGGGCCCAAATATTCGGCGAACAATTAACGGGCCAGATCTGGCTTCGGGCCGCAAATGGGCCAAAATATTCGGCGAACAATTAACGGGCTAGATCTGGCTTCGGGCCGTAAATGGGCCCAAATATTGGGCGAACAATTAACGGGCCAGATCTGGCTTCGGGTCGTAAATGGGCCTTTATTAAGCAGGCCGTTATTGGGTTGGCCCACTAGTACCTGATTAAGTTCTATGGGCCTTTAACTGGGCCAGCCTTTGTAACCAATATGGGCCTCTATTGGGCCCAGCCATGTGTCGACATATCATAGGCATGTCTCCTCCA
The DNA here is from genome assembly GCF_056163025.1 of Triticum urartu. NCBI lineage: Eukaryota > Viridiplantae > Streptophyta > Magnoliopsida > Poales > Poaceae > Triticum > Triticum urartu. Next base: position 522,452,216 of record NC_141877.1, read on the forward strand.
ATGGACGGGCGACATCTGGCCCACTGACGAGCTGACAGGTGTTCCCTTCGGCCAATCAGAATTTTACATGTGGAAAATTCCCATTGGTCAGGGCTGTTAACGGGTTATCCGATGCAAAATCCGACCGGATAGCTTAACGGCGTTCCATTACGGTGGATGCCACATGTCGGTCACCCTTGACGAAAGCACTTCTGTGATGCGTGATTTATCGTCATGGAAGTGGACACTTCCGTGATGATAATTTTGGTAATGTCATGGAACACTTCTACAACAACACAGGTATGACTATCTTGATTATGTCATAAAATCGTCATGGATGTACATGCATGACAAAAAACGCGACCTACTGTGACAAACACGTATCATCACGGAAGTGTATTTTTTTGTAGTGCATCTACCAGACGATCTGGTACAAATGCTTCGACTCCCACTGCTAAAAAAACTTTCGCTTGTGTTGGTTTATCTGTCCAAGGCCTCACTGCACAGCATCATCCACTCCAGTTGCCCTGGAGCGCTTGCTGGTTGTTTTGGGAGTAGAAGTCCCTATCAGTTGTCTCCAAATAAAGTTGCCTCACCTTAAAAGCATTGGAATTGTTTTGAAGGACAACAACTCATCATCAAAGATGCCCCTTCACTTCAAAGGTTTCTCCTTCATTATTGTTATAAACCTTGGCAAACAACTGTCATCTCTGCGCCCAAACTGGAGACCTTGGGTGTAATTCATGATCCGTTTAATGATCATAAGAAGTTGGTGTTTGGCTCCTCACTTTTGCAGGTACCATATATTATCATCTACACATTTGTAATCATAAGCTGTAATTTTTCATTTGTGCGCATAAGTTTTATATCATCTTGGAGTACACTTTGGGTACCAATATTATGTTATATGCTCAATGAAGAGTTCGTCCATGGATAGCCTATCAATGCTGCTGGATTTTGTCAAGATCTTATATATCGGAATGTTTAGTTATGATCTGAACATAATTATTGGCTTGGTACGATGCTTTCGATCTCTGGAGAATTTATATATAAAGGTGATGATTTCATGCACATTGAAAGACCGTATATATTGTACTAGAATTAACCATTCAGCTGTTGCTCTTTCGACAGACTCTTTTTTCATACCTTAACTGTTTTCAAATCTTCATGTCTACTTAGGCACTGCGACCAAATGGAGAAAAAAGTATAACAAATTGGTAGCGTAATAAGCACTAGGTGTCGGTGTCAAAACCGGCAGATCTCGGGTAGCGGGTCCCAAACTATGTGTCCGAGGATCGAAGGTAACAGGACATAGGGACACGATGTTTACCTAGGTTCGGGCCCTCTTGATGGAGGTAATACCCTACTTCTTGCTTGATTATCTTGGATGGACATGGGGTTTACAAGAGTTGATCTACCTCGAGATCGTAATGGCTAAACCCTAGATGTCTAGCATGTATGATTATCATTACCCCTACGGACTAAACCCTCCAGTTTATATAGACACCGGAGGGACCTAGGGTTATACAGAGTTGATTTGCAGAGGAAGGAATCTTCATATCCGAACGCCAAGCCTACCTTCCACGCAAAGGAGAATCCTATCCGGACAAGGGAAGAAGTCTTCTGTTGTATCTTCATGGCGCATTAGTCCGGCCCACATCACATAGCCCGGACCCCCGAGGACCCCGTAATCCAGGACTCCCTCAGTAGCCCCTGAACCAGGCTTCAATGATGATGTGTCCGGTGCGCAGATTGTCTTCGGCATTGCAAGGCGGGTTCCTCCTCCGAATACTTCAAAGTAGTCCTCGAACACAGAAAACGTGTCCGGCCCTACAAAACAGGCACCACACACAGCCGCAAAGAGTATAATATTTCACAAGTCCCATCTACTAACAACTTTCGTAGCGAGACGTAACGTCCCTGCCCGGTCATTATTTCGAACCTTTTTTAGCTTCTTGCTCCATGTTTCGAGGTGCGGTTTTCATTGGCACGTCTTGTCGAAGCAGAGATCGTGTCCCCTTATCGCGGGATTCTCATCAATACGGGCGTGGGTAATCCAACCACGTCGTCCACATGACCCTTGGGGAATAGGCAAGTTTTAAGGCGAGTGGGGAGGCGCTTGATATTCGCTGCCTTTATAAGAGGATAAGGATCCACTCTTTCACCCATGCCTTCTTCCTTTCTGCCCATCCATTCTCGAGCTCCAGCGCCCAAGCTTCCATCCTTTCCGCCCCAAAAAGCACTCCGACCATGTCCAGATCTAGAGCGCAGGGCAAGTGGATGGCTTCCTCTATCATGGAGGAGAACATCACGGAGCTCCGGGAAGCAGGGTACTTGGCCCAGGAAATCACCCACCGGCTTCCGACCAAGAGGCAGATTGTCCCCACCTCGGAGCCCAAAGAGAGGGTGGTATTCATCCCCCACTTCATCCGCGGGTTAGGATTTCCCCTCCACCCCTTCGTCTGCGGACTCATGTTCAACTACGGGCTAGATTTCCATGACCTAGCCCCAAATTCTTTCCTCAACATCTCGGCATTCATTGGCGTGTGCTAGGCCTTCCTTCGCATCCCACCCCACTTCGGATTATGGCTAAAGATCTTCAATGTGAAGCCGAAAGTGGTGGATGATCAACATTCAGATTGCGGAGGCACCATGGTGAGCAAACTGTCCCATATCACATGGCCCACTGGCACTTTTGTGGAGACCGTCAAAGGGTGGCAGCAGCAGTTGTTCTACGTCACAAAGCCCCGCGACACCACCTGTGGCATGGCTCTCAAATTCAAGTCTGGCCCCCCAATGCGGCTTACCTCCTAGTTAAATAAGGGCCTGGACTGGGCGTCGTCAGACGAGGTGTCAGCGCTGCAGACGCACATCAAGAGCATGGTGGATAAGAACATCAAGCTCGTCAATGTGATCCATGTGATGCTTTTTCGCCGGATCCTTCCGTGCCAAAGCCGGACTTGCCATTTGTGGGAGTTCGATCTGGCCAAGCACCAGACCTTGTAGCAGTTCTTCGGCTCCACGCACGAAGGTATCTGGAAGGTGCTTTTCAAGGCCAATCACTCGTGGCCGAAGACGACCGAGGACCGCGGATACAACCTGACTCATCCAGCCAGTCCGGTAAGTTCTTATTACTTCAAGGTGTATCTCTTCCTGCGCATTCAAGGAAGATGTCTAAGCTTCTCCATTTGTCTTTTCAAGGCTGGATAAAGAGGGTGGAGCGGATCCAGTGTCCGGCTCCGCTGCCTGAAAACGCAGCTATCCCACTTCTGACGAAGATGCTGGTTCTGGCGCCCTACAAGACGCCGGAGAAGAAGCCCAAGAAGAAGGGCCAGGAGACAAGAAGCGGCCTCCGACCTAAAGGCAGTTCGGACGCAACATCCAAAGACGCCGAAACCCACTCGTCCCCCGTCGAGAACGAAGAGGAGGAGGAGGAAAGCAATTCTCTCCCCGAGGGGGGAAGGAAGAAAAGGGCAGCCTCCACGGATCTGGAGGCAAAGGCGGAGGCGTCCATGAAAGGGAGGGTCTCCCTTGCGGACAATTCCGAATCGGACACTGATAGCAGCCCTGAGTAGCGTCCCAGGGAGAAGCCCCTGGCCGGATCATAAGTACTCAAAGGCACTTACACACATATATATCCAGCTCCTTTACTTCGTTGCTTTAACATGTTGAATCATGCGCCGCAGTCTGGCTCTCGTCCACCTCTGGCGATCCTCATCTTCGGGGAATTTGCTGGATCCAAATGTGATGGATCGTGGGTCGCCTCCGCCTACCTCCCCCCCCCAAGACTACGGACGATGCCGAAGTGTTGTCTCGAAGGACCCTCCCAAGACAGGGAGAGGTATAGGAGGCCGTCAAGGTGGTTCCAGAGGGTGATACCTCGGCCGCCGGACACATGGGGGAGCAGACCCCCCTGGAAACTGGCGATGGGGGCCATACCCAATTCAACCCCCAGCCGAATACTATTTCGGAGGCCCGTACGGCTCCAGAATCAGGTAAGCAGCCTCCTTCGAAATAAGGAGGTGCACCTATTCTGCTGGTGACCTCTGTCCATCCAGAGGCACCAGATATTCTACTGGAAGCGCTTCAAAGTGCTTCCATTGTAGAAGAACACCGTATCCTTATGGGTAGGGTGGTTGAGAGGGTTTAGTCTGCTAAGAGCATACTGACCGAAGCCTACACCAGCCTTCTAACAGGCTTTGAGATATGTGATGTAATTATGCAAAAAGAATGCCGTAGTACAGACAGTAGCCCCTGAGACTCTGTCCGGTGTTCGAAAAGAAAGGCCGGACAGAAGATCAAATAAGTCTCGCGGGAGTCTAATCATATATGTTTGTGTGAATAAGCAGGTTTTGATGCTGGTTGCCACCTCCCATTCTGCCGAAGTCTCCAAACTGAAACAGAGTTTGGAGCAGGCCGATGAAGAGCTCGGCCGTGTCAAAAAACAACTAGAGGATAAGAAAGGTGTGTAATGGCCTATTCAGATCTAAAATGATATGAATTGTTTGTGTTGATCATGTTATTATGATGTTTCATAGGAGCTGCGACCGAGGTGGAGTCCCTCAAGAACGCGCTGGCCGATTCCTAGAAGAAAGCAGAGAAGGAATGAGCCGCACGCAAAAAACACGAGTCAAGGGTCGGGGAGGTTCAGCAGGAGCTCAAGGATTCCATAAAGAAATGTGAGTCCTTGGAGCGCAAGATTGCGGACCAAGAGTCCGAACTTGCTAAGGCCCGTCAAAGCGCACAAGAGGCCTGGTTGAAGCCCAGGGAGCCCTCCGGGAAATCCAGGAGGCCAAGCAGATTGCAGCAGGTAAGGATTTTATTATGCAGAGCAAATTGATGAATAAAAGGTACCTCTTACTGAGCCTGATTTGGAGTTCTCCAGGAGCGTTTGCGGATCTGTCTCACAGTGTTGCTCATGCTGCGGAGTTTTTCTGAGCCTAAGAGGGGAGCACAAGGAGAAGCTTTTCTGGTCGCAATACCTTGCGCTAGAGCATCCGGTGCCCCTTAGCGATCACCTGAAACAGCTGACCGAGCTGCATAGGGTGGCCGGATTGGCCATGAAGGATTTGATAATCCGTCTATGGCCTGCCGAAGCCATGCCCAGCAGCCACTTCGGGCTCGTGAAGCGGCTGGTCGATGCTTGCCCTCGGCTTCATGCCGTAAAGCATTCGGTCTGTATTGAAGCTACATGGATGGCCTTCGCCCGTGTCAAGGTACAGTGTGCGAAAATGGACGTCGTCAAGCTTGCGACCGAGGGACCGCCTGTGGGCAAAGAGCACCGCACGCCCGAGCGGTATTTCGATGATGTCCTGGAAGGATCCCACATTGTAGAGGGCCAGTGTGCGAAGGACATTATCTTTGAATGAATTTATCCGGATATGTATTATGGAACAAAGCTTATATGTAATATATTGTTTGTTGTTTTTTTTGAAAATATTTCCTCCTGTGCACCCGTTTTATTAAATCTGAGAGTTGGCCAGTCGTCGGCTTCAACCCCCACATAGTTAGTACGGTGGTGTTCGGGTTGGAACCTAAACACACTTGACCCAAGAGTTTGGTCCTTGAAGGATGTGTTTAGTGCAGCGAACCAGGCAATTGGACTATGTGGCTTTATCACCCTCACTTAACCATAGGAGTTTGACAATAGGAGTGTAGGCACAACCCCTAGTTAGTATTTTTTATCCAGACTAGGGCGCTGTAGACACCTGATCGGGTGGAGGCTGATCCGTCGCTTAATGTGGAAAAAACGCAAGAGATTTATGTTTAACCACCAAATAGCTGACCAGCTCTCGCCGCATCATGACAGTCAGTTTTCGGCTTTATCTACTGAGGTGTTTATCCGGATAAACCGGAAACACAATCGCAGTAATTCTCCCTTTACTACCCTAGCCGATAAGATGAAACATAAGGTAGAAAGCACAGGAGCCGGGCACCCCAACTATTGACCAAAGACATGATTCGGAGCTGATGCATATATTGCCATATTCGGGGCGCCGAATTAAACTGTAAAAAGTGTTCGGACTTGTTGCAAACATATGGAGTGCAATGGAGCCCCTGGCGAGTTAAGTCGTACCAAAGTGTACGGGTGCAATCGACAAAAATAGTGAAATATAATGAAGGATGTTGGGGATATTACTACTAAGTATAAACCGGCCATGAGGGGTCGGGTTATGCCCACAATGAGTTAGTCATGTTTAAAGCCCATGAAGACAAGGCACTTTACGGAGGAGATCTAATGTGAAGGCCCAGGGGCCAAAGGCGGATTAGGGCCCGTAGACATAAACCGCCATATGATATGTAACTTATGTTGTAAGACAAGGAAAGGTAGAAACCGAGCCGGGCACGTTTATCAGGCGGCCTCGGGATTCTGTAAACCGCCGGGCGTTAACTTGTGTATATAAAGGGACGACCCGGCAGTGGTTTAGGGACAACAAACAATAACTCGAGAGCCAGGCAAAGCGGATTCACTCCCTAGTCACCGAAACCCTAGCAATTCCATCACAACTGGAGTAGGCTTTTACCTTCATCGTAAGGGGCTAAACCTGTATAATTCCTTGCGTCCCTTGTTCCACTTTAACCCCTTTAAGCCAACCTGTCACGATGGCTCCACGACTAAGTCCTCTCACTAGGACATCTGCCGTGACAAAACCACAACAGTTGGCGCCCACTGTGGGGCTATCACACGATGGTTTCGAGTTCTTGAAGGGTAGCTTCGAAGGACTCAAGGGATGCGCTGTGGGCCGGATGACCAAGAGTCGTCGCGGCAAGCTCTACATCGACGACGCAGGCTTGGGCCCCGAGGCCGGCTCAATTGAGTACGGGTACCGGGTCCCCTTTGGCGGAATACATGGTTTCATTGGCAAGATCGGCGAACCGGGCCCTGAGCCGAACATCTGCACTGACATCATCAAGACAGCTCAGCGTGCAAGACGTGCCCGAGTTCAGCCTGCCGTAAAGCGTTCCTTCATGGGAGTCATCCACGGAGCGGAATCAGAGGATAGATCAGTATCTGGTGGCATAACCGTCGTTTACTCTGATGACGAGTCTTCAACCGGAGAGACCGAGTCGCTGTATCAGTTGCATGATGGCCGGATTAGTGGCGGTTCCGATGGTGACAGTATTCTGGACCTCTCTGATCCGCTGAGCCGAGTTGCAATTTTCATGGCTGGTACGCATTCGGTGCAGCATTCTTCTACCACAGCGACAATGATTTCTGGTTCAGTAGCTGCAACACCCGCGGGGGCAGGAGGCCCCGCGCCAGCACCGGTTCAGGTTTTGTTTGATTTATTCGACACTTTGGCAACATTGCTGGCAGCTGAGGTTAATCCGGCAAATTAGGATCATCATAACACAAAAATCGCAAAGGTGAAGGATCATATAGCTCAAGCTAAGGTAGATCTGGCAGCAGAGAACACCAGGATGGCCGCAGAGCGGGCCGAGTTAGAGGCACAGGCTTATCGGCTTATGCTGGATCATAGCGCATCAAACGATGTCATGAGAAGAAGATACTGGTCTCACCTACCTTCGGTTTACGAGGGAAGGAATCTCTTCAATACGCCAGGGGAAGGAACCAATAACCAGCCAGTGGTAAACCGGGTGGAGGCACCTGGAACGGGGGCGCCGGTTCAGCCACGCACGATGGATCCGCCTCGTCAGAACAATATCCTGTCACAGCACATCTCAATGCCTCCGGGTCATTACTCTAACCTGTTGGATAACATCGTTGCCGCCGCTTCACAATTGGCAGCTCTCCCGATCGAAGGCGAGTCTCTAGTAGCAGGTGAAACACGACGGGCTAGAGAGCTCCTTCAGACAGCTTTGACCCAACAGCAGGCTTATTCGTACAGTCGCGAGAGGATTCATTCCACTCCCCGCCAAGTCGGAGCTAGAGCAGGCATATTGATATACCGGATGTGTCAAGCAGTGCGCGAAATCGTAACCCGCCGCGAGGGCATAACCCGGCGGGCGGCAGTGCTAATGCCCAGGATGTGGTGGATCACGGTAGAGCACGTCGAGAAGCCGATTTAGCAGCGCAATACGCGGCCCGTCAGCTTACTCCGGTTCGTCCAACCACTTCGGTGGAACCAGGTGTGGTTTTCAGTTCTTTGGGGGTGTCGTGTCTCACCCCGGCCTTATGCAACGTGCGGCTGCCCATGGATTTCAAGGGTCCTCGTAAGGTGCCCAATTACACTGCCGATTTACCCCCCGAATCATGGGTCGAGAGCTATGAGATGGCGGTGGAGATGCTGGATGTGGATGATGTGGCATGTGCTAAGTACTTCACCATGATGCTGGAAGGAACAGCTCGTACCTAGCTGAAAAGTTTACCAGCTAACTCCATTGGATCATGGGCTGAGTTGAAAATCCGGTTTATCCAGAATTTCAAAGATACGTGTAAGCAGCCCATGTCAATTGTGGACCTAGCCGCCTGTGTTCAAGAGGAAGGGGAGTCTACAACCCATTGGGTGAAACCAGTATCCACTATTCTGCATTCATCAGATCGCATCAATGCTGATACGGCAGTCTTGACATTGGAAGGAAATTGCCGGTTTATACCTTTGAAGCTAAAGTTGGGAAGACTCAAGCGTCAGTGCAATGACATGGCAATGCTTATGGCAGCTCTGGTTAAGTATGACAACTCGGATAGCACCAAGGACCTTGAGTCTTATGATGAAGAGCCGGCGAAGGGAAAGAGGAATGGCAGTACCAAGGGGCAGCAGCATAACCCGGCGAGTAATGGGAACAACGGTAAGTGCAAGGCGGATAGTAGTTTGGATTTTGTGGCGAACACCAACACCTAGGATAATGGTCAGTGCCGTAAGGGTAAACCGCCCCAGCGGAGTGGAGGATCACGTCCCAATCTTGAGCGCCTGTTAAACCAGCCTTGCCCAAAGCACGGGTCGAAAGAAAGGCCAGCTATGCACCTTTGGAAAGATTGCTTTATTATGCGGGAATTTAAAAATTCGAATCTTTTCCAATACGACCATGGACCACCCGGCAGTTCAGGTGGCGGTTCTCATGGGCCGGGTTATGGTGGTGGCAGCTCTGTTTTAGGATTTCAAGGCAACCAAACTGGACATGGCAATCAAGGCAGTCAGGGCAACCAGGGCGGGTATAATCATCAGGTGAGTCAGCAGCAACAACAATCGGGTTATCAGAGTAATCTGAAGCAGTTGAATAGTGGGCAGTACCATGTCTTCACCACTAGCTTACGTAAGCGCGATCAGAAGCTTTATAAAAGGGCAGTAAACTCCGTTGAACTAGCGGTGCCCCATTACTTGCGCTGTCTGAACAACCCATTTTATGGAGTTGAGAGGATCATCCCCCCCCCCCCCCGGGTTGATAATCCGTGTCATCTGGCCTTAGTGGTGGAACCTCAGGATGGGGGTTATAAGTTCACTAAGGTACTCATGGATGGAGGGAGCGGTATCAATATCCTTTACTATGAAACCTTTAGTCGCACGGGGTTGATAGATAAAAATTTTAAACCGTCGAACGCCGTTTTTCATGGTGTGGTGCCTGGTAAATAGGCGTACCCAGTTGGTAAGATAGCTCTAGAGGTGGCATTTGGAGATGATCATGATTCAAGTTCAGAAACATTGACTTTTGAAGTGGTCAAAATCAAGAGCACATATCATGCCCTGTTTGGACGGTCGGCTTATGCTAAATTCATGGCAAGGCCCTGTTATGTTTATCTGCAGCTTAAGATGCCGGGTCATAAGGGGACCATCACAGTGCATGGGAGCCGAAAGATTGCTTTGGAATGTGAAGAACGTGATGCGGCCTATGCTGAGTCGGTTTGTGCAACAGAGGAGTTGAAGTTCTACAAAGACAAAGTTGATCCGGCAGATATGACTTCTCTGAAAAAGCCAACTACAGAGCATGATCTGGCTTTGAAGTTTAAATCGGCTAAGGAGACTAAGCTGGTTGACTTTGTTCCTGGCGATTCATCCAGGCAGTTGAGCATCAGCACTAACCTGGATCCGAAATAGGAAAGCGCGCTCATCGAGTTCATCCATGAGAACCGGGACATCTTTGCATGGAAACCTTCTGATATGCCAGGTGTACCGAGGGAACTCGTTGAGCACACTCTTAATATAGATCCTAAGTTTAAACCGGTCAAGGAGGAGGCGTGAGGAGGGAGTTGACCAGCACGTGGACCCCACGGTCCCACCAGTCAGCGAGACAGGAGCCGGCCCCGCCTCTGTAGACTAGGATAAGTGGAAGCGTATTCTGCAGGAATACGTCTTCCCTATCCAAAAGTGTACTCGGGCTTTGTTGCGGTCTAGTTTATGTTTTCTCAGTCGGGAAGCGTATTCTGTCGAAAGGCGCTTTCTGTTTTCTCTCACAGGGGCCTGTTTGTGGATATATTTTTATAGATAGGTCCCTGCCAGTGAAACACTCATATCTTTTCAACCACAACTCCAAATGAGGTGATTCCAAAGCCCACTTCTTCGTCTCGTTGAGCCCGTTCGGTTGATATCATTCTCAACATGTGTTAACATTCTGGAAATGACCTTTTTGCCCTTGCACATAAACAGCCCCTCCGAGAGAGAACTATTTCCGGCAAACCTTTCCGCGAGCTTCTCGCACTTCCTCCCGGTGCTTTCTTCCACCCTAGGCAAGCCACACCCTCCACTTGCATGATTGCAATGCAGTGACATGGTTTATTCATTTGAACTTGTTTAAAATATTGCAGTAGCTATGTATGATTTGTTCATGGCATTTCTCGGAGTATTGTTTTGATCTTGATATTGCCATGATATTGCTCAGAGTTCTAGGACTTATGTTTTGATGATTATGTGGATGACATGTGACTTTGGATTCTTAGTGGATATTATGATTATTTTCATGATGGTATCTGGTATTATTTTGGAGTATTACTTTGGATATCATGTTGCCTTTGGATTATTGGTGGCTAGTGTTCTTTCCATCATGATGCTAGATGATATTATGTTTTGGAGTATGATGTTGGAGATGATGCTTGCATGTGGATCATAGTTGGATAGTTAGTTCTTGATATTGTGTAGTAGTCTTATCGTTCTTGGATTCATCATGATAGTAGTGTTATGCTATCCTCGGAGTATTTTGGTAAGACGATATTAAGCCTTGGATTATTTGTGGGATATTGCTATGACTTGGATTATAGTTTGGTAGTTGATATCGGAGTATTAGTCATCACAGTTATATTTTTGGGGATAAATTCCGTCATTAAGTTGATCAAGTGCCACCGAACCGGGCTTTCTCTAGTGCAACCACATTTGCCTTTATGGGAAGGCCCTAATGCGATGCTATTGTCGTGCCTCTCGCCAGTGCCTCCAACGAGGGATGGTTATGGGCGAGCTCTACCCTGATCAGGTAGGCGGACATAAGCCTTGTGTGCCCGTAGTAGGATTTTATGCGCGTGTATCCCCGTGTAGGACAGTTTATGTTTTGGCCACAGCAGTGGTCGTTGTGTCTTTGGTAGACACAGGGGCCACCCAGGACTAGCCCAGTGGGGAGTGAGTCGGAGTGGCCGGGAGAATGTCATGGCAGTAGATCGGTTTTGTCGGAACGCCGTTGGTCCACCCGAATGGGAGCGCGAGGCCATGTGTTCCGTGGTGTGGGTAAAGTGCGCTACCTCTATAGAGTGTGTTTGTTTAAAACTATCGATAGCCGCGTCCTCGGTCATGGGCATGGGTTCGTACTAGGTCACCCCGTTCGATCAACACTCACATGACGGAATGACTTATAGTTGATTTATAGGTTGATATTTTGAGCAATACAACTTGGCAGGATGTTGATGATGATGTTGGAGACCAAGTGATGGTCAAGGTAGTGATCGTCGGAAAGATCACCGTTTGAGACCAAGTGTTGGTCATGGTAGGGATCGCCAGAAAGATCACGTTTGAGACCAAGTGTTGGTCATGGTAGTGATCGCCGGAAAGATCACCGTTTGGTTTTGATCACGAGGTGATCGAGATGGTATACTGCTTGGCTGGAAAGCCAAGAGAGATATGGTTGTGGAGACCTGAGATGGAGATTTACCCGTATTGTATCAGTTTCATACCATGCTTAGTTGGTGTTTCATCTTGGTAGTTGTTAATTAATTAACCTGGTAATGCTATGTTATTTTCTTGCCTTGATGTTTATGGTTGTGGTGAGCTTGCAAGTACATTCAATGTACTGACCTGGCGTGTCATGCCAGATTGCAGGTGATGCCATTATTGCTTGATTTCTTGTCAAGGTTGCCGTGCGTGCGAGCTAGATCGTGTCCTAGCCAGAGTCCCTGCGGAGTGGAGTTCACCACCTTCGTCGTTGTTCCGCTACTAGAAGTGTTCCTCTGCTACGAGTTGTTCTGTTGCTAGCATAGAGCAAGTGTAGTATCGCAGGCATAGTGTCGCCGTGCTGATGTGCTTCTTTGTAACATCAGACCCTTGTATTCTTATTCTTGTAATAAGATATGATTTTTTCTATGCCAAGCAGTGTCGTATTCTAGAGACTTCTCCTCGAACTATGGGCTGGAATACGGGGCGTTCCGGTTTCTCCGAGCCGGGGTGCCACAGCGCTTGGTATCAGAGCACGTCTGGCTGTAGGATGCCCTAGTCAGCGCGAGCGGTCGAAATCGGTAATTAAAGTCTGGCTTGTATATTGCATTTGGTTGTTGCATCTGTTTGTTGCATAGCATTCATATAGCCTTATTGTTTGTTGCTAACGGTTTATCTTGTGAGTGTAGCTGGCATCGGTTCGGATACACTACAGCTCAGCCTTTGTATTTCTCCAGTTTTCTTTTGTTGCTCATTCTTCAGTGATTGGTGTCATTTCTGTCCCAGCAGAGTGACGTCAAGTGATCCCGACACTGTTTGCAAAAATGGTGCACAGGTACCGCGCCGAATTCCTTCCTTCAAGCCCCATTTTGTTTTGGTGGTAGACATGCTTCTACCCCGGACCGTCCTTTTTCTTGTCATGTTGGCAACCCTTAATGGTCTTAGCAATCAAGAAAGGGCAATGCCAGCAGACTCAGTTTCCCTACTGTCCTTATTTCTTGGACGAGTTTGGATATTTTCCGTCCGCTTGATAATAATGTGGAAACGACATTTGTGTCCTGCTACATGGTTACCAAGTACATCCTCGCCTCCGAGCTAGTCCAGGTTGCTACCAGGGTAAGCTAGCACTTGGTGTAGCGCTGTTTACACGAATTTTTCCACACATTTATTCGTCGTCGTGCACATCATCACAGCATGCTAGATCGTTGAACCGGAGATCCCGCGAAATTTGTGTGCTTAAGTAGGCATGCATATTGTGTGACTAGTAGTAATATGTGACACTGATTGTGTGTGAATTGATTGTTGTCGTGTGCTTTTGTTTAGTTGATTTCTCTTTTGCTTCTTTCTTTTGGGCCCAGTGTTACATTATTTTTCCCCAATAAAGAGTTGCTCATCATCAGACGCCGGACTCGAAGGAGTAATAAGGAGTTCAAATATTTGGAAGCTCAGCTAAACAGAATGGAATTCTCAGCCGACTATAGTAAAATGAGGAATATCTAATCGTGAGGCTGATAATCAAATTTAGCATTAGTGTGCACTCCTCACAACAGTACTGATAAATCAAGCATGTATCAGTATAAAATCCTCACAACAGTAATGATCAGCAGCAAGACAAGTCAGGTACAAGATCATGGAGCATATACAATGCATGATGTTTGAAATATATGATCATCCGAAATAAAGTCAGCATGTGATATGCTCAAGGAAGACAGTCAAACAAATTTTCTCATGCAAATAATCAGCCACAGAATATTATGGGTGTGTGTGTAGATTTCAGTCTACATATTAGTATGAAGCTTTGGATGTAAGAAACTCAGTCTTCGTCCACACGTTGTCGGAAGAAATTTATGATGCAAGGCTCCTTTATTTTCCTCAGCCTGATATGTGCACAATTTCTGGTCCAAGATACCCGGTCATTCTCAACAAGATACGTCAGTAAAAGCTTGTGACAGACGGAAATGAATTTTTCTCAACAAAGAAACCCGAGGAGAAGCTTCTCAAGTACGGAACTCAGGCTTCTCCAGCACAATAATTTGACCAAGCTTCGTGTGTAAGCTATCGAGATTTCTTCTACACGCTACCCAGACAAAAGCTTCGAGCAGAAGCTAACAAGCCTTCCTCGGCAAGCTACACGAATGGCTTTTCTCTACAGTTCAAGGGTTAGATTTGCAATAATTTTGTCAGAGGTACAATGTAGTCAAAACATATGCCTACCGCAAGAATCAAGTGTTTGGTTGCATATAATTTTTATATATGGTGGGCATGCATCCCCAGTCTCATCAGTCACTCATACGAGATGCGGCAAGGATCCAACAGATATACCTAAAGGAAAGTATGGATCCCATAGCCTCATGGATCACGCAAATGAAGATAAACATAGATACATTTCATATATTACAAGGATCGACAAGATCTGGAGATGACATCATAGAATCAACAGACTTGACAATGGTCATCAAGGTCATTATTCCCGTGCCTGACAAGGTGATATATGAAATCTTGTCAACCTCTTGTATGATTGGCCTCAACAACAAGCTCTGTACAGTTACAAGCCCTGGTTATATGTCATATATGTGCGGACCCAGGTCAGAAAACAGGCACAAAGGAATAATGCCAAAAATATTGCACTAATCACGTCCATGGTCATACAAAGAATCAAGGACAGCTATGGCCAAGTTATTTCAGTAAGGTACCCTAACAAAGAAAATCATGACCGTTAAAAGGTGAGATGACAACAAAGGTATGATGATTCTGGCATGACCATTAGGGTCTGGATACCCAAATCAGTTGGAGGTCATAATTTATGTATGGATCCACAAAGGCATACTCTCAGCGGCCTACCCTGTTTTACAAGGATTTCATGTTTCGCTGACCTTCTTGGAATGGTTAGTGTGGAAAATTCCAAATAGGTATACCGACAAAATGAGAAAATCAAAAGCCGAACAATCACCTTAGACCCGATATACTCACCGATGAAATCAAGTACATGGTCAGTCTGTTAGGAAAAGCATTTGTCCGTCAGCCCCTGTTGGGCCAGTCTCAAGATGTAAATATTTGAGGTATGACACAGCTATAACTCCATACACTGTTATATTGCTCCTAACAAAAGGCAGTCAGATCTTTGGTACATATCTCACGCTCGAGCCAGAGAAATAAATCAAAATCATTACCACCTATGAGCAGTCAGATCCTGTCAGAAGATTGCCATGATCAATTCTCAGCATTTATTGAAATCGGAAGGCCTGTAGTTATTTGGAGCAACCCCATGACAGAAGTATTAAGGTTTTCATGACAAAAGGAAATTTATGCTCATATCCATTGGATATCACCGCAGGTATGGAAGAATCAACATCAGCAAAAGGATTTGGTGTGTGAGCAAAACCTCGTCAGCATTTGGGGAAAGGTGAAGCAAACCACCACAGAGCAAGGGAATAAAATCGTATGAAATTCCTGGGGGAACAATAAATAAAGGAAAAGGATACCCGAGCTGGAAACGGTGTCCTCAATTCATACTTGTTCCTTGAGCAACTAAATCTCGAAGACAAGATTTCTTTAAGGGGGTAAGAGTTGTAATAGCCTGGATTTTGGCCCTTTCTTTTTCTTTTGATTTATTTTGTTTTTGCTCTGTGTTTCTTTTTGGAGTGCCTCTGTGGCCTTGTCACCTGGGAAATCATCTTCATTTCCTCTCCTAAGTGGCTCAAGATCCTAAAAACTTTGCCAAGATCATGTCACTCCACTGCTTGACCAAACCCTAATTTCTGTTTTTCAGGAATATTCCTTTTTCTATTAAAGGAATAACCCTGTCTGCCCTAGGTTGTGAACAAACCTATATTTCTGTCCACCTAAAAATCCCCAAATAATTCTTATAAATTGTTTGAGTCATATCTTCCTCAAATATGGCAAAATATTTCATTGGCCATATTTTCCATCATGCTCAATAAATTCATTTCCTATTCTGTCCTAAATGGCACATTGTGAAGCAAGTGCTATTTATCTTTGCCATTTGCCCCCAAACTTTTTGGGCCTGGTATATAATCCAAATAATTGACCTATGCCAAAATTCAACTTTATTTGCCTAGCCAAACTTCCTCAGTGATTTTTCAAAGTTCCTGTCTGAGGGAAGCCTTTGTGAAGGAAGTGCTATCCAAATGAGTTGAAATTTTGCACACTCCTTCATGTGCTCATATTATCCCACTACTAAAAAATTAAGCCCCATCCAATCATCTATGTGAGCACAGGACCAAATCTTTGATTCTGGTAAAATTTTCAGGTTGTGAAGCAAGTGCATTTTATATTGATTCAAAAATCCTGATAAATTACCAGACTGTTCTCCTACCCAAATAACTTCTCTCCACCAAATTTGGCACCAGTTCACCTAGCCAATATTTCTCTAGAATTTTTGCAAGTTTCCGGACAAAGGGAATAGCTGTGAAGGAAGTACCACTTTGGTAAAACCAATTGGTATGAAATTTTTACAACACCTTTATCTGGCCAAATCACCAAGCCCTGCCAAATTTTATCTCAAGTGGTTACTCTATGTGAGTGAACCATCATGATCTTGATTCTGGACCAATTTTGGGGGTTACACAGCAACTATACTAGTTTGTGCTCCATTATGCCCCAAAACCTCCAGGATTATAGTCCTTCCTAATCTGATCACCCTAGAAAAACTCTTTGGCGCCAGTAAAGTCCCTGTGAATCACCAGTGCACGGCCAAGTTTACTTCAGTAAACTTCAAAGCTTAGTTCCCATTTAACCATAGCAGTTTTCACCGAGCTACCACCTCAGTTGCAACCTCCCCTGGATGGACTATTAGCTAGACAACATTTTGGGTGTTGTAGAGCATTGAATGCCCCGGTTCACATGGTAACTACGATGATGGCAAGCCTGTGTGCGCGCTCTGTGCGCAATGGCCGCGTCCAAGGTGTCGTTTGTGCTTCGTCTGCTCCCCTCTCGTTGTCTTAGGGCGCGCAAGTGTGTCCCTTGGCTTCACCTCATCGTCGCCGTTCCCTTGGACCCCTCTCCCCCTTCGGCAGCTTCCTCACCGACGCAAGCCGCCGCGTGCCCATGGACGTACAGTGGCGTTTTGGCTAGGTTCATCACCTTCGTCTTCCTCCCTGTGCTCCCTTCGCTCCTCTACCCCATGAGAACCTCTACTACTCCTCCCCCGTCGTCTACCAGCGAGCTCCTGCACGTGCACACGCATCCGCGGCACCGGCCACACGTCCGTGGCAACGACAGTTCGGCCTCCTCGCCCTGCGGCTATATAAGACCACCCCGCAGCCTCCCGAGCACTCCATCGCCTCCCCCTCACTCCTAGAAGCCTTCCCGACCTCTCCATTTGCCTCCAGAGCCCCTCATCTCCTCGGTTGGCCGCCATGGCCGCCGCGGCCACGCTTCCCGATTGGCTCAAGACCGACCTCCTCCCTCTCTTCTACCACCACCAGAGACCTCCATCCGCACCCCAGAGCCACCCCAACACTTCTCCTCCTCCTCCCATGGTTGTTTGCCACGAACTCCACGGAGGCTGAAGCTCCCCTCCGCCGCGGCTCTCTGTTCCGTCTGCTCCGCTATTCTTCGGCGTGGGCAAATCCCTCAGTGGGGTGCGGCTCGTCTCCCCGAGCTCGTCGATCTGCTGCACGGCTCGGTGGATGGCCGGAGTCGGCTAGGCGAGCTCCGGCGCCGTCGACCCACTCCATGTCCAGCGAGCAGGCACGGGGAAGAAGAAGGAGGAAGCGGGAGGAGGGAGTTGACCAGCACGTGGACCCCACGATCCCACCAGTCAGCAAGACAGGAGCCGGCTCCGCCTCTACTGACTAGGATAAGTGGAAGCATATTCCGCTGGAATACGTCTTCCCTATCCGCAAGCGTACTCTGGTTCTGTTGTGGTCCAGTTTACGTTTTCTTAATCGGGAAGCGTATTCTGTCGAAAGGCGCTTTCTGTTTTCTCTCTCAGGGGCCTGTTTGTGGATATATTTTTACAAATAGGTCCCTGGTAGTCAAACACTCATGTCTTTTCAACCACAACTCCAAATGAGGTGATTCCAAAGCCCACTTCTTCATCTCGTCGAGCCCATTCTGTTGATATAATTCTCACCATGTGTTAACATTCTGGAAATGACCTTTTTTCCCTTGCACATAAACAGCCCCTCCGAGAGAGAACTATTTCCGGCAAACCTTTCCGCGAGCTTCTCGCACTTCCTCCCGGTGCTTTCTTCCACCCTAGGCAAGCCACACCCTCCATTTGCATGATTGCAATGCAGTGACATGGTTTATTCATTTGAACTTGTTTAAAATATTGCAGTAGCTAGGTATGATTTGTTCATGGCATTTCTCGGAGTATTGTTTTGTTCTTGATATTGCCATGATATTGCTTGGAGTTCTAGGACTTATGTTTTGATGATTATGTGGATGACATGTGCCTTTCGATTCTTAGTGGCTATTATGATTATTTCCATGATGGTATTTGGTATTATTTTGAAGATTACTTTGGATATCATGTTGCCTTTGGATTATTAGTGGCTAGTGTTATTTCCATCGTGATGCTAGATGATATTATGTTTTGGAGTATGATGTTGGAGATGATGCCTGCATGTGGATCATAGTTGGATAGTTAGTTCTTGATATTTGAGTAGTAGTCTTATCATTCTTGGAATCATCATGATAGTAGTGTTATGTTGTCCTCGGAGTATTTTGGTAAGACGATATTAAGCCTTGGATTATTTGTCGGATATTGCTATGACTTGGATTATAGTTTGGTAGTTGATATCGGAGTATCAGTCATCACAGTTATATTTTTTGGGATAAATTTCGTCATTAAGTTGATCAGGTGCCACCAAACCGGGCTTTCTCAAGTGCAACCACATTTGCCTTTATGGGAAGGCCCTAATGCAATGCTATTGTCGTGCCTCTCGCGGGTGCCTCCAATGAGGGAACATTATGGGCGCACGCTACTCTGATCAGGTAGGCGGACATAAGCCTTGTGTGCCCGTAGTTGGATTTTGCGCTCGTCTATCCCCATGTGGGACAGTTTATGTTTTGGCCACGACGGTGGTCGTTGTGTCTTTATAGACACAGGGGCCTCCCAGGACTAGCCCAGTGGGGAGTGAGTCGGAGTGGCCGGGAGAGTGTCATGGCAGTAGATCGGTTTTGTCGGAACGCCGTTGGTCCACCCGAATGGGAGCGCGAGGCGATGGGTTCCGTGGTGTGGGTAAAGTGTGCTACTTCTGCAGAATGTGTTTGTATAAAACTATCAATAGCCGCGTCCTCGGTCATGGGCATGGGTTCATACTAGGTCACACCGTTCGATCAACACTCACATGACGGAATGACTTATAGTTGATTTATAGGTTGATATTTTGAGCAATATAGCTTGGCAGGATGCTGCTGATGATGTTGGAGACCAAGTGATGGTCATGGTAGTGATCACCGGAAAGATCGCCGTTTGAGACCAAGTGTTGGTCATCCTAGTGATTGCCGGAAAGATCGCCGTTTGAGACCAAGTGTTGGTCATGGTAGTGATTACTGGAAAGATCACCGTTTGGTTTTGATCACGAGGTGATCGAGATGGTATATTATTTGGCCGTATAGCCAAGAGAGATATGGTTATGGAGACCTAAGATGGAGATTTATCCGTATTGTATCAGTTTCATACCATGCTTAGTAGGTGTTTCATCATGGTAGTTGTTAATTAATTAACCTGTTAGTGCTATGTTATTGTCTTACCTTGATTTTTATGGTTGTTGTGAGCTTGCAAGTACATTCAATGTACTGACCTGGCGTGTCATGCCTAATTGCAGGTGATGCCATGATTGCTTGATTTCTTGTCAAGGTTGCCGTGCGTGCGAGCTAGATCGTGTCCCAGCCAGAGTCCCTGCGGAGTGGAGTTCACCACCTTCGTCGTTGTTCCGCTGCTAGAAGTATTCCGCTGCTACGAGTTGTTCCGCTGCTAGAATAGAGCAAGTGTAGTATCGCAGGCATAGTGTGCTAATGTGCTTCTTTGTAACATCAGACCCTTGTATTATTATTCTTGTAATAAGAGCTGATTTGTTTGATGCCAAGCAGTGCCATATTCCAGAGACTTCTCCTCGATCTCTGGGCTGGAATACGGGGCGTTCCGGTTTCTCTGAGCCGGGGTGACACACCATTATCAATGGGGAGTTGCATCATTGCAGTGTAACAGGGGCGTTTCAGCGTTGTGTGTCTCCTCAAGAAGGCTGTGAGATTTTGCGTGAGATCCACGAAGGGGATTGTGGTCACCACGCCGGTTCAAAATCCTTGGTAGCTAAGGCTTTTCGTCACGGCTTCTATTGGTTGACGGCTCATGTTGATGCTGAGGATTTGGTGAAGAGATGTGATGGTTGTCAGAAGTTTGCACGTTGCGCTCATGTTCCGGCTCAATAATTAAGGATGATTCCAATCACATGGCCATTTGCAACTTGGGGGCTGGATATGGTTGGGCCCTTTAAGAGGTCCAAGGACAAGAAGACCCACCTTCTGGTGGCGGTTGATAAGTTCACCAAGTGGGTGGACGCAGAGCCAGTCAGTAAGTGTGATGCAGCTACAGCGGTTCAATTAATCAAAAAGGTGATCTTCCGTTTTGGTCTTCCACACATCATCATAACCGTCAACCGATAATGGTACTAATCTGTCCAAGGGTGCTATGGAAGAATTTTTTCAACGTGAGCACATCCGGCTTGACGTGTCATCACTGGCTCACCCCCAATCTAATGGTCAAGCAGAGAGAGCCAATCAAGAGATTTTGAGAGTCATCAAGCCCCAGCTTATGGTTCCTTTAAAGCGGATGCCGGGGTGTTGGGTGGAAGAGTTACCTTCTGTGTTATGGAGCATCAATACCACACCGAATAGATCTACGGGTTACACACCTTTCTTCATGGTTTACGGAGCAAAGGTGGTTCTCCCTAGTGACATCCATCATGACTCGCCCCGTGTGGCGGCTTATGTTGAAGCTGATAATGACAAAGCACGACAGGATTCACTGGACCTGTTAGATGAGGAGCGTGATATCGCAGCAGCTCGTTCGGCGATTTACCAGCAAGACCTGCGTCATTATCACAGCCGCCGGGTTAAAACCGGAACTTTTCAAGAAGGCGATCTGGTGCTCCGGCTCATCCAGGATCAGATCGATATGCACAAGTTGTCCCCACCTTGGGAAGGACCTTTTGTGGTCAGCAAAAATGTGCACAATGTATCATACTACCTTATCGATGTTCGAGAGCACAAAGACTCACGTAAATTGGAGGAGGAGACCCAATGGTCGTGGAATATAGCTCATCTTCAGCCTTACTATACTTGAGCCACAGGCTCTTCTTATGCACATAGTTATGACAATGTATATATTATGTTCAATATAATAAACCGGAGCCTCAGCTAAAGCGGGGTCTCTGTTGTTTTTCTTACATCGTGTGTGGTTACATGGGGGCTTCTGTTTATATAGCGGAGTTCTGTTTACCCATTGATCCGGCTTATAAAGCCATCTATATATTAAAAAATCACTTGGGGGCTTGGTCATATTCGAACCATGGCTACACCTCTTTATCGGCATAAGGCCACCAGGGAAATCACTTGGGGGCTTGGTTATATTTGAACCATAGCTACACCTCTTGATCGGCTTAAGGCCAAAAGGAAATCACGTGGGGGCCAAAGAGAGTGTTGCAATAGCGCAACTCAAACATAGGCACCCACTGAGCACAGCTCAAATGTTGCTTGGGGGCTCTTTGCTTCTCAAAGAACAAAGAGTTTGCACCCTTGCAATATGCTATCAAGCCAGGCTTGGAAGCTAGGTGTATTCACCTAAAACCCTAGGTTATCTTGCCTTTTTAAGTAAGCCACTCCGTCCAGGTAATCCTGGTATGACCCGCCGAACGTTTGACAAGTCAATCTCATAGACCCTGAACTTGTCAAAGTTAAAACGATGATTGGTTAATGTGAGGTCCATCTTAAAAGGCTTTGTAAAATGGTTTAACTCAGTGGCCTGGCAGCCCATGAAAAGCCTCGATTTAGGCCTGGCAGCCCATGAAAAGCCTCGCATGTTCTTCTTATGTTTTTATTTTCCTCCTTTGACAAGGTTTATAATATCGTATGATAAACCGGCGTTTAGTAACCCGGCTTGGCTTTCAACTATAAGTTGTCCGTACATGGTCAGTTATAATCCGGTGTTGATCAACCCGCTTTGGCTTTGACTACAAGTCGCCAGTATGATATAATAATAATCCGGTGTTTATTACAACCCGGCATTGTTTTATTATAAGCCAGCAAAGTAAGGAGGAGTTATCTGTATTCAAGATTTGGGTTATCACCCTTTCGAAAAAATGTTGGTAAGACAACGATGTGATTCAATATCACAGGAATGATATATTTCATATTTTATTATTATTATTTACAGCCTGGTTATAAACCTGGGCTATATGTTGGGCATTATGACCCGCCTGGCGATAAACTACCAGGGCACTTTATACTTGTCATAAGCAGAAACAGATTCAACAAAGTTACTAAGGATCATAAGCAGACATAACATAAATTATGGTGGATTAACAGTATCAGGCAAAAGTGAATATGCACGATAGCATAGAGACCAAGTGTTTAAACTAGCCTATTACAAAGCGCTTTAATGCCCAAAAGGATAACTGTTTTTTCAAGCAACAGATTGCAATATGAAGAGGGCTACACCGGCCTCCGGATCATGATTCTTCGGGCTGACTTGATGGCTGCGGATCATCCTGTGCCGGTTCACCCTCCTCCTCTACCCAGAAACTGGAAGTCAATGGTTGTCCAGTCGATTCCAGTTAGGGCCTTGAATACAGCTTCATCGCTTATAAGGGTGGAGGGGTCAACATCAGGGGCATAGGTATGCTTACGGATTGGCGGGATAAGATCTTCCACATCATGAGTTGGAGCAGGATGTCGTGTGTTGTTAGTATCATAAACCAACTGATAATGAGAAAGATCTGTTTCTTCAGCCAATTTGCTCGCTAGAGGGCGCATTTCCTTGGTCAACCTTCAAAGATCATCATTATTAAATTCTAAACCGTCTTCCTTTAGGCTCGGATAGCCGCTTCCTATATCTGCTGCGTCAAGATCTGGTATCCAAGCTTTAGCCCGGATTAGCGCAGTCAGAGCACCTGACCTTGCAGCAGATCTTTTTGACTCTCCCAACCGGGCAGGTAACATTGACAGCTTCTCAAGTGTTTCCTTGATCAAGGTTGGGGTGGTTTGTTATGAGAAGCAGTGCAAATGGCCCGTTGAGCGCCGGAATATAATTGCTCTATCAGAGTATAGGCAGCCTTCAGCTTCTTCTGCATATCAGAGCCCAGGTGGGTAATGCGGGATCCTACATCATTGCACATATTGATAAACCGGCAGAATATGGGACAAATACATGTTGATGCTTATCATAAAGGTACTTACCAAACACAGCAGTGGTCATGGCGTTCATTTGCCACTTCAAGCCAGCCAACTCTTCTGTTACCGGTTTAAGAGATGCTTCAGCATCCTCCGCCTGCTTCAGCATCCTCCGCCCGCTTCAGCCGGGTTATCATCTGCCGGGTTATCATCTGCTGGTTTATTCAACTTGGCCTTTTTGCTAGGCCTGGCCTTGGCTCTGAAAGGAAAAGATATAAAAGTTAGTATAACACGCAAGTATAAAGTGCCAAAAGATTAAGTTCAGAGTGTTTACCCAGGAACAGTCTTAAGAGGAGGGAGTTGTGTGGCCGTTGACTCGCTACATGATGAATGAGGCATTCCCTGATAATTTGAATTAGACGGATTAAGAGGTTGTCGAAAATAGCCTTCCTTGGGATAAGAAGTATCAGAAGTATGTGAGACCTTAGATTGACGTTTCTGAACCAGAGTGTTTGGTAAACCGGCTGAAGTGACCACTTGGCCGCTATGTCGGGTTGTGCGGTGAGCTTCGTGTTGCTGCTTCTTCAAAAGAAGGTTTGGGTCCAAGTGATCTAGGGGTGAGAAAATCTTACTTTCCGGCTTGCTTGACGGATTTTCTGTGTTGGCAGAGGATCTGAACCGGAGGAAAGAATAATTACCTCTGCGACTTCGGCTTGGCTGCCGTCAGCGTCATCCTGATAATAGTCATTGTCAATGAGGTGTATGAAAAGCGAACCAAGAGAGTCAAGTTCTACCTCTGAGTCCGGATTATCCGGGTCATCATCAACGTTCGGTTCAGAGGGTTCAGCACTTTTCCTCTTGGCAGGTCTTTTAGTAACCTTGGTCTTGGGGCGAGGTGTCTTGGCTGGTTTATCCTGTGGCTTCTTCTTCTAGAATGGTTCATCGCCCTATCAAAGATGGCCAAATTTTGAGAGGATATTTAAAAGGATCAAGCTAAAACAAAAGGTTATATGGTTCTTATAGCTGGTGGTTTATTCAAAGTGCAGAAAGGACATAGCCCTGTCTTGCTGCAAACAGCCTCCGGTTCATTCAATATTTTCTTGACGACCTCATTAACTTCAGCTTCTGTTAGCTGAATGTTAATATGGCATTGAGGATCTTTCAAGTCCCCTGTGTACTCACAAATTAAATCGGGGCGCCGGCTTAAAGGCGGAATGCTCCAGGATATCCAGCAGCGGACAAAGTCAACTCCTATTAAACCGTTTGCCATAAAGGCTCTGAGCTTTGAGAGTTGTGCTACGTAATTGGATCGTTCCTTTGCAGTCAGCCTCTGAGGAAATGGATGTGTGTTGCTAAGCCAGTGAGGACGATAACCCGGCAGAGGATTCTCATCAGTTGGAGAAGTGTCTCGGCAATAAAACCAAGTCTGATTCCAATCCTTGCGGTGACTATGAAGTTTGGCGTGAGGGAAACTAACATCCTTCCTCTTTTGAATATCCATTCCACCAAGTTCAGTATTGGGTTTGTCTGTAAACTTTGTACGACGGTTCAAATAGAAGAAATCCCTAAACAGTTCAACTATGGGCTCTTCTTGAAGATAAGCCTCGCAAAATACATGGAAATTGCAAACATTGGACACAGAGTTTAGTCCGATGTCTTGAGGATGGAGTTGGAAGCTAGCAAGCACATCTCGGAAAAAATTTGATCCGGGAGGGCTAAACCCTCGACCCAGGTGGTCAACGAACACGACTAATTCTCCATCCTTGGGCTCAAGAGGATTTTCCGGACCAGGGGCCCTCCAGTGGATGATGTCTTTCTTTGCTAAAACGTCGGTTGCAACACATTCGGTTAGTGGATCTTCGGTAACCCGGGAAGGGATCCAGTTACAAGAATAAAATTGTTTGGCCATTTCAAATGAAAAGCTGGAAAAAGATCAAATGCCGGTTTAGGATTTATGACAGACAAGCATAAAGCGACACAAGATCAGAAGGAGAAGACAGAGGCTGATGCACATTGTTAAAATGGAGCCTGACATTGGAGGGGTTACAAAGAAAAAACGAATCGGCGGTTTAAGAGGGGACTAATGATACCTGCCAGATTATTATTTTCTACCTAGCGGATTATTATTTTCTAAAAAAGTTAAACCACCTACATTGGTAAAGACGGTACAGATCCAAAAATGTCAAAGTAAGGGAAAACAAGTTTCACAGATCGATATGGTAATTTCAGATCTGCAGCGTATCAGTAAATCAAAGTATATTCAGGCTCAAAATAAAGGTGCGAAAATCGAGGAGCCCAAAAGTTGGATATGTGACAGAGTTGTTCCCTCAATTGCTTGAGGCTCATTAATGAAGGTGAGATATATCCAATTTTTGATAACACGTGACGTCATGGTGGTTTATTACGAACCTGGAAGATGACATCATGGCGGTTTACAAGATTTATGCGAAGGTGTGGAAGGAGGAATTTTCTAAGTGTTGAAGATTGACATGAACAGGTTCAAATCAATCTGGGGCCTAATGTTGGGGATATTACTACAAAGTATAAATCGGCCATGAGGGGCCGGGTTATGCCCACAATGAGTTAGTCATGTTTAAAGCCCATGAAGACAAGAAGTATGGCGCTTTACGGAGGAGATCTAATATGAAGGCCCAGGGGCCAAAGGCGGATTAGGGCCCGTAGACATAAACCGCCATACGATATGTACCTTATGTTGTAAGACAAGGAAAGGTAGAAACTGAGCCGGGCACGTTTATGAGCCGGCCTCGGGATTCTATAAACCGCCGGGCATTAACCTGTGCATATAAAGGGACGACCCGGCGACGGTTTAGGGACAATAAACAATAACTCGAGAGCTAGGCAAAGCGGATTCGCTCCCTGGTCATCGAAACCCTAGCAATTCCATCACAATTGGAGTAGGATTTTACCTTCATTGTAAGGGGCCGAACCAGTATAATTCCTTGCGTCCCTTGTTCTGCTTTGACCCTTTAAGCTAACCCATCACGATGGCTCCACGATTAAGTCCTCTCACTAGGACATCTGCCGTGACAAAACCAGGACAATGGAGTAAGCCAGTGCCATATATGTTGGGCCGCAAATTGTTTCCATTATAATCTGATTGATACAGTAAAGTTTATTTGTACAAATGATGTGATAAGCAACGGGGGTATTTAACATGTCGAGACCAAGTGGAAGCTGCGTGCGGGTCCTGAAAACAGGCAAAGTGATCGTCAAGAAGATCATCTAGATATTCTGCCACATGTCTATGCCGCTTGCCTCCTTGGTATGTTTATCCTTCGAAAGGATCGATGATCAGGCCATCGTGAGGGGCCTATGGAAAAGAAACCTGAAAGGGATAGAAAGAAAAGGGAAAGTATGAGTGCCCAGATAAGGTTGAGTTGTATTGTGGATCACGATCGAGTTATGCCACCGTCTTTGCCCATGGTATTTTTAGTGCGTAGTTATGTACGCGCAGTATGTACGACGCAATTCGGTCGGGACTGAGACGGAGGCCGAATTGCTAGTTGAACTCCTGACGAGCAGGACTGTCATGCTGTGGAGTAATCCAGACCCGTTTAATAGTGTTCGAGGGCTTGGCCCTGAATTGATGTTCTACTTGATAAGGCCGCCTTGTACTTCCACTGCCAGGGCCGCGGTGTGCTCCTCGGTACGAAGGGAGTGTTCCATGTTTCTATTGACTGTTATTACACTGCATGGTCCGGGCATCTTGAGTTTGAGATAGGCATAGTGTGGCACTGCATTCGAGCGAGCAAATGCGGTTCGTCCAAGCAGTTTGTGATAGACACTGCGGAAGGGGACGATGTCGAATATCAAGTCTTCACTTCGGAAGTTGTCCGGCGATCCAAAGACGACTTCCAATGTGATTGAGCCTGTGCAACAGGCCTCTACACCTGGTATTACTCCTTTAAAGGTAGTTTTTATGGCTTGATCCTTGACAGATCGATGCCCATCTTGCGGACTGTGTCCTGATAGAGCAGGTTAAGGCTATTGCCACCGTCCATGAGGACTCGCGTGAGGTGGAATCCATCAATGATTGGTTCGAGGACCAGTGCGGCTAAGCCGTCGTGACGAATACTGGTCGGGCAAGATGACCATGGATTGAATTTTGTGGCGACTAGCTCTATCGCATACACGTCCCCGAGCACGTGTTTGCGCTCCCCCTTGGGGATATGAGTAACGTATATCATGCTCACCGTTTTGACTTGGGGGGGGGGGGGGATTTCTTCTGTCCCCCTATGATCGGTGGACGGGACTCCTCGTCTTCGTCCCCACTTGGCGACCCCTTCTCCTTATTCTCGTTATTTAACTTACCGGTCTGTTTAAAGACCCAACAGCTTCTGTTGGTATGATCGGAGGGTTTATTGGGGGTGCCGTGGATCTAACATGGTCGATCGAGTATTCGGTCCAAGCTAGATGAGCCCGGATTACTTCTTTTAAATGGCTTCTTCTGCTGACCGGACTTGGAGCCACTGAATCCGGCATTGACCGCCATGTCATCGGTATTGTCATTATTTTGACGCTTGCACTGTTTGCTTGCACTGTTGCTGCTACGGGCTAGCCAACTATCTTCGCCCGCGCAAAAGCGGGTCATAAGTGCCATGAGGGCTTCCATGGACATCGGGTTTTCTTGGCCAAGGTGTCGGGCGAGCCATTTGTCATGAATTCTATGCTTAAAGGACGCTAGGGCTTCGGCATCTGGGCAGTCGATGATTTGGTTCTTTTCAGTTAGGAACCTAGTCCAGAATTTCCTAACCGACTCTCTGGGCTGTTGAACTATGTGACTTAGGTCATCGGGATCCGGAGGTCGGACGTATGTACCCTGGAAGTTGTCACGGAAGGCGTCTTCCAAGTCCTCCCAGCTGCCAATGGAGTTTTCTGGCAGGCTATTTAACCAGTGCCAAGCTAGTCCTTTGAGCTTTAGCGGGAGGTATTTGATGGCATGAAGATCATCACCGCGAGCCATATGCATATGGCGAAGAAAGTCCTCGATCCATACTGCGGGATCTGTTGTTCCATCATATGATTCGATATTCATGGGTTTAAACCCTTCCGGGGATTTGTGCTCCATTACTTCATCGGTGAAGCAGAGGGGGTGTGCGGCGCCTCTATATTGGGCCAAGTCGCGACGCGGCTCGGATGGAGTCCGTCTGCGGTTTTCGGCCCGGAGGTGGTTATGCTTGTCGCGCCCGGCTAGATAGCCGTCCTCGCGCATCGGGACACACCCCCGTGATCCGTAGATCGATCTGGTCTGACCTGCTCTATTATCTAAGTCCTGTTGTAGGTCGTACGTATATCCCCGAGCTGTTGTGTCTCTACTTTTTTGGCAAGGTAGTACTGGCTCGTGTTTGGCTTGAGTTGCTGTTTTGTCATGGCCACGTGGTGGCTGGTCGGCCGTGTTACGCGCTGATGGTATGGGCTCCAGCGCCTCGTCATCGAATTGGGGTAGCAGCTTGCGCTTCAGGTAACTCTTGGTTGGGCGCCCGAGGCTGTATTCCTCAACTCCTAGGACATTAGTCCACCTGTCACTAAGCATATCTTGGTCAGCTCGAAGCTGCTGCTACTTCTTTTTCAGGCTCCTTGTAGTGGCTATTAGCCGGTGCTTGAAGCGCTCCTGTTCAATGGGCTCCTCAGGTACGATAAAGTCTTTGTTGCGGAGGCTCACCTCATCCTCGGAGAGTGGAAGACAATTACTATCCTCCGAGTCTTTGTTTACAACTTGTTCATCAGGGCTAATTTGACCATCTTCGCGATCGTCCTGTTCGGAGGTTGGCTCGACGGGGTCTTCTTGGTCTTCAGCGTCGTCTGGAATATTGTTGTCTCCGGTGCCAGTATTGTTGTCTTTTCCACGACGTGGTTTAGAGCGGCGCCGCTGACCTCAGCGCTTTGGTTGAGTCTCAGGAGGTGTATCCTCAACTGGATTTTTCTCGTTATCATCGTTACCCTCTTTCGGTGTATCCACCATGTACACGTCATACGAAGAGGTGGCCGTCCAACATCCAGTAAATGGCGGGTTTTGGGCATGCTCTTCTCCGGCATCGTCGTCCATACCGTCAATGTCGTCGGAGCCGTAATCGAGCATGTCGGTTAAGTCCTCGACAGTGGCTGTGAAGTGGGTGGTGGGTGGGACGTAAAATTCCCCGCTCTCAGCCCTTGGTCCGAGCTGGGCATAGTTCGGACGTTGCCCCTCTGTAATGACGAGGGACCGCATTAAGTCCAGAGCCTCGCTTAAGGGCGAGGTTCGGCCAGGGAGAAGAGAGTTCGTGGAGTACGGCGGGAAGGAAACTCCTTGGCCGAGCTCACATGGTGCTGACTCCGAGGGTTCGGAGCCAGTATTCGGAGAAGAGTTCGGCTTTGTGATGATTGCCAGTGACGTTGCTTCCTCCGGCTCTCCCGTACCATGCTATTTAAGACTCTCAAAATAATCTAAGTGAAGCATGAGAGATCAATAGTTTCTATAAAACAAAACCACCACCGTGCTCTAAAAAGATATAAGTGAAGCACTAGAGCAAATGACAAACTACTCCAAAAGATATAAGTGAAGATCAATGAGTAGTCGAATAATTATGCAACTATGTGAAGACTCTCTAAAATTTAATAATTTCAGATCTTGGTATTTTATTCAAACAGCAAGCAAAACTAAATAAAATAAAATGAGGCTCCAAGAAAAACACATATCATGTGGCGAATAAAAATATAGCTCCAAGTGAAGTTACCGATGAACGAAGACGAAAGAGGGGATGCCTTCCGGGGCATCCCCAAGCTTAGGCTCTTGGATATCCTTGAATATTACCTTGGGGTACCTTGGGAATCCCCAAGCTTAGGCTCTTGCCACTCCTTATTCCATAGTCCATCGAATCCTTACCCAAAACTTTAAAACTTCACAACACAAAACTTAACAGAAAACTCGTAAGCTCCGTTAGTATAAGAAAGCAAATCACCATCATAAGGTACTGTAATGAACTCATTCTAAATTCATATTAGTGTAATATGTACTGTATTCCAACTTCTCTATGGTTCATGCCCTCCGATACTACTCATAGATTCATCAAAATAAGCAAACAACACATAGAAAACAGAATCTATCAAAAATAGAACATTCTGTAATAATCTGAATCAAACGTATACTTATGGAACTCATAAAATTCTAAAATAAATTGCTGGACATGATGAATTTATCTATTAATCATCTGCAAAAATAATTAACTAAATAGCACTTTCCAAGCAATTCTCGTGAGTGCTAAAGTTTCTGTTTTTTACAGCATGATCAACAAGACTTTCCCCAAGTCTTCCCAAAGGTTCTACTTTGCACAAGCACTAATTAAAAACATAAAACCACATCTAAACAGAGGCTAGATAATTTATTTATTACTAAACAGGAACAAAAAGCAATGAACAAAAATAAAATTGGGTTGCCTCCCAACAAGCGCTATCGTTTAACGCCCCTAGCTAGGCATGATGATTTCAACGATGCTCACATAAAAGATAAGAATTGAAACATAAAGAGAGCATCATGAAGAATATTACTAGCACATTTAATTCTAACATACTTCCTATGCATAGGGATTTTGTGAGCAAACAACTTATGGGAACAAGAATCAACTTGCATAGGAAGGTAAAACAAGCATAACTTCAAGATTTTAAGCACATAGAGAGGAAACTTGATATTATTGCAATTCCTACAAGCATATGTTCCTCCCTCATAATAATTTTCAGTAGCATCATGAATGAATTCAACAATATAACCAGCACCTAAAGCATTCTTTTATTACTCTCCACATAAGCAAAATTCTTCTCATTCGGGATAGTGGGAGTATCATAAGAGACTTGAATACTATAAATTGTTTCCACATTAAAAGAGTAATGTTCAGAAAAGGGGTAATCATAATCATGAAAAGTTTTATAAATATAATCACTACTTTTTATAGCATAAGTATCATCACAACAATCATCATATATAGGAGGCATGCTATCATCATTATAAATTTGCATATAAAAACTTGGGAGACTAAAAATATCATCTTCATTAAATGTAGCATCCCCAAGCTTGGGACAAACATTAATTTCAGAAAATATATTCTCAAATATGTCATCCCTCATCAAACATATCATCCCCAAGCTTGGGCCTTTTCGTATCATAAGCATAATCACTTTCATCATCAATAGTATGGATAGCACCAATAGTATAGCAATTATCATATTCTTCCAAGCAAGTGCCAAAAAGATTTTTAAGATCATAAGAAGTATCATTATCTTCCACAATTATATTTTCATGAGGCACAATAGTAATAGGAGTACCATTTTTGGGAGGGGTACCTTTTTACCTCTCTTCCTTTTTCTTTTCTTCTTCTTTACCAAATCATGTGTGGGTTCAATCCTCTTTTTGGAGCTCCTTATTAATGAGATTGGTTGAATAGGAGGATCCTCCTCATTACCTGATTCATCATAAGAAATAATAGGAGGATATTGGGAAGTCTCTTCCCTTTCATTAGTATTCTCTTCATCTTCTATTTGTTTTCTTTTCTTTTTGTAGTTGGCAATATAAGGATTTTCAATACAATTCACCACACAACACATATAAATTTCCTCTAGATCAAAATGAAGAACTCTATCAAGGGCAAATTTTGGAATATCCTTAGTTATACGTTTCATTTCTTCATAACCCAAGAGCAAACTAAGTTCATTATGATGTGCAAGGGAAATCAAGTCATCAAAATTTTTGGACACGATACGATCATGAAACAATTTCCATTGGGTATTGAAATGATCATGCTCACTGCAAAGTTCACAAGGACGGCTAAGGAAATATAAATTTCCAGCACAATCATCTAGCCTTTCTTGCAACTATTTAGTTTCTAAATTCTCATGCCTCTTGCAATATCTGTCTTCCCTATTTAGTGTGTTCGTACAAACCCAATGTACTCCATAAAAATTGACATGTTTATAGGAGACATCATAGCTAGTGCAATCATTATTAGTATCATGGATATTCAAAGAATTCGTACTAACAACATTGCAATCTTGCTCATCATTCAAAGATTTAGTGCCAAACATTTTATAGATTTCTTCTTCTAGCACTTGAGCACAGTTTTCCTTTCCATCATACTTACGAAAGATATTAAAAAGGTGAAGTGTATGAGACAATCTCAATTCCATTGTTTTATAGTTTTCATTTATAAACTAAACTAGTGATAAAACAAGAAACTAAAAGACTCGATTGCAAGATCTAAAGATATACCTTCAAGCACTCACCTCCCCGGCAACGGCACCAGAAAAGATCTTGATGTCTACTACACAACCTTCTTCTTGTAGACGTTATTAGGCCTCCAAGTGCACAGGTTTGTAGGATAGTGGAAAATTTCCCTCAAGTGGATGACCTAAGGTTTATCAATCCGTGGGAGGCGTAGGATGAAGATGGTCTCTGAGGGAGTCCTGGATTAGGGGGTCTCCGGACAGCCGGACTATATCCTTTGGCCGGACTGTTGGACTATGAAGATACGAGATTGAAGACTTCGTTCCGTGTCCGGATGGGACTCTACTTGGCGTGGAAGGCAAGCTAGGCAATACGGATATGTATATCTCCTCCTTTGTAACTGACCTTGTGTAACCCTAGCCCCCTCCGGTGTCTATATAAACCGGAGGATTTTAGTCCATAGGACAACCCACAATAATACCATAGGCTAGCTTCTAGGGTTTAGCCTCTCCGATCTCGTGGTAGATCAACTCTTGTAATACCCATATTATCAAGTATAATCAAGCAGGACGTAGGGTTTTACCTCCATCAAGAGGGCCCGAACCTGGGTAAAACATCGTGTCCCCTGCCTCCTGTTACCATCCGCCTTAGACGCACAGTTCAGGACCCCCTACCCGAGATCCACCGGTTTTGACACCGACATTGGTGCTTTCAATGAGAGTTCCTCTGTGTCGTCGTCATTAGGCTGGATGGCTCCTTCGATCATCGATAGCGATGCAGTTCAGGGTGAGACTTTTGTCCCCGGACAGATCTTTGTGTTCGGCTGCTTCGCAATGCGGGCCAACTCGCTTGGCCATCCAGAGCAGATCGAGAGTTATGCCCCTGGCCACCAAGTCAAGTTCGGACTGTGCTCAGGAGATCGCGCCCGCAACCACTCCGACCCTCAATTCGGAGCCAGATGCACCGTACATACACGGGGGATTGACCCCGCCACGGAGGCCGTACTCTCATCGGCGATCGAGCCGAGTATCGACCTTACCCTTCACGGGAGCCGTGACGCCGAACTACCGGATTCTTCCCCGGCCACGGACTTCGAACCGCCTGCGCCCGTGCCTATCGAATCCGACTGGGCGCCAATCATGGAGTTTACCTCCATGGATATTTTTCAATACTCGCCCTTCAGGGACATACTGAACTCATTAAGGTCTCTCTCCTTGTCAGGAGAGTCCTGGACCAACTATGTTCGGTAGGATTGGGATGCGGATGACGAAGAAATTCGCCGCCCACCCACCACCCACTTAGTAGCCACTGTCGACGACTTAACCGACATGCTCGACTTTGACTCCGAAGACATCGACGGTATGGACGACGATGCGGGAGACAAAGAGGAACCACTGCCCACAGGGCACTGGACAGCCACCTCGTCATATGACATATATATGGTGGACACACCCAAAGAAGGCAATGGCAACGGGACAGCGGAGGATAACCCCTCCAAGAAGCAACCCAAGCGCCGACGTCAGCGGCGCCGCTCTAAGTCTAGCCAAAGCAAAAGCGGTGACACCGGCACAGGAGATAATAACACTCCAGATAGTGCCGAAGACGACAACAATCCCCTCCGGCAAGATTTAGGGCGGGAGGATGGAGAAGCCAGCCCTCCCGAGAGAGCGGTAGATGGAGAGGCGGAGGATGATAATTACATGCCTCCCTCCGAAGACGAGGCAAGCCTCGACGATGACGAATTCATCGTGCCTGAGGATCCCATCGAAAAAGAGCGCTTCAAGCGTCGGCATATAGCCACGACAAATAGCCTTAAGAAAAAGCAACAGCAGCTTCAAGCTGATCAAGATTTGCTAGCTGACAGATGGACTGAAGTCCTTGCGGCCGAGGAATATAAACTCGAACACCCCTCCAAGAGTTACCCAAAGCGCAGGTTGCTACCCCGACTGGAGGAGGAAGCACCGAAACCTACATCTCCGGCGTATGACGCGGCTGATCGGCCACCTCGTGGCCGCGACAAAGAGGCATTCCAGCCAAAAGTCCAGCCCGCACCCCGACGCTACTCAAATAAAAATTTCAAGACATGGGGAAATACGCCAGACCTGCGAGACGTATTGGAGGAAAAAGCAAAACATGCAAGATCGATCTACGGATCGCGAGGGCGCGCCACTATGCGAGACGATAACCGTCACGCCGGATACAGTAAAAGTAAGTCCGGTCGGGCCGAACACAGCGGACAAGACTCATTTGAGTTGCGTCGCGATACAGCCCAGTACAGAGGCGCCGCACACCACCTATGATTCACAGACGAAGTCATGGATCATCAAATCCCAAAGGGTTTCAAACCCGTAAATATAGAATCATACGACGGCACAACAGATCCTGCGGTATGGATCGAGGACTTCCTCCTGCACATCCACATGGCCCGCGGTGACGATCTACACGCCATCAAATACCTCCTACTTAAACTCAAAGGACCAGCTCGGCATTGGCTTAGCAGCCTGCCAGCAGAATCCATTGGCTGTTGGGAGGATCTGGAAGCCGCATTCCTTGACAACTTCCAGAGCACTTATGTGCGACCACCAGATGCCGATGACTTGAGCCACATAATTCAGCAGCCAGAGGAATCGGCCAGGAAATTCTGGACACGGTTCCTAACAAAGAAAAATCAAATCGTCGACTATCCGGATGCAGAGGCCCTAGCAGCTTTTAAGCACAACAACCGCGACGAGTGGCTCGCCCGGCACCTTGGCCAGGAAAAGCCGAAATCTATGGCAGCCCTCACGACACTCATGACCCACTTTTGCGCGGGAGAAGACAGCTGGCTGGCTCGCAGAAATAACATATCAAAGAACCATGGTACTTCGGATACCAAGGATGACAATGGCAGGTCACGTCGCAACAAAAACAAGCGTCGCATTAACAACGATAATACCGAGGATACGGCAGTCAATGCTGGATTCAGAGGCTCTAAACCCGGTCAGCGGAAAAAGCCATTCAAAAGAAGCACTCCGGGCCCGTCCAGTTTGGACCGTATACTCGATCGCTCGTGTCAAATACACGGCACCCCCGACAAGCCAGCCAACCACACCAATAGGGGTTGTTGGGTGTTTAAGTAGGCCGGCAAGTTAAATGCCGAAAATAAAGATAAGGGGTCACATAGCGATGACGAGGAGGAGCCCCGGCAGCCGAACACCGGAGGACAGAAGAGGTTCCCCCCACAAGTGCGGACGGTGAACACGATATACGCAACCCACATCCCCAAGAGGGAGCGGAAGCGTGCGCTAAGGGACGTATATGCATTGGAGCCAGTCGCCCCAAAGTTCAACCCATGGTCCTCCTGTCCGATCACCTTCGATCACAGGGACCACCCCACTAGTATCCGTCATGGCGGATTCGCCGCACTGGTCCTAGACCCAATCATTGACGGATTTCACCTCACTCGAGTCCTCGTGGACGGTGGCAGCAGCCTGAACCTGCTTTATCAGGACATAGTGCGCAAAATGGGTATAGACACCTCAAGGATCAAACCCACAAAAACGACCTTCAAAGGCGTCATACCAGGTGTAGAGGCCCATTGCATAGGCTCAGTCACACTGGATGTGGTCTTCGGATCCCCGGATGACTTCCGAAGCGAGGAGTTAATCTTCGATATAGTCCCGTTCCACAGCGGCTATCATGCACTGCTCGGGCGAACCGCATTTGCGAGATTCAATGAGGTACCGCATTATGCATACCTCAAGCTCAAGATGCCAAGACCTCAGGGGGTCATCACAGTCAATGGAAACACAGAGCGCTCTCTCTGCACGAAGGAGCACACTATGGCCCTCGCAGTAGAAGCGCAAAGCAGCCGCTTAAGGAAATCCACCAGTTCGGCGATTCAAGACCCGGACACCTTCAAGCACGCCCGAAGTAATCGGCAACAAGACCGCCTGGCACGTTCCGAGCTCGCATAGCAATGCGGCCCCAACCCCAGCACCAGCCAAACGGCGAAATCCATGCCACGCGTACATAATTATGCATTAAAAATACCATTGGCACAGGGGGGAGGGGGCACGACTATGGCACACCCCAAGACGCGGCTCAACCGCACTAGGGGCTTCCCGTTTTGTTATTTTTCTCTCTTTCAGGAATTTAATCTCTGGAAACCCCGTCCGGCAGTACGGTTGCTAGACACACAATGCAACAACCAAGGAGGCAGAAAGCTACGCCGCACCACGGAACTCCCATGTGGTCTCTGACAACGAGTGAAATACCTGCTTTAAATACCATTCCTTAGCTTGCCCTTGGAGGGGACATGTCAAGTAGTCCTACTTTTTGCTTATCGCACTACTTGTATCATTCGGCTTTACGCACCTTTTTGAATAAACAATGCACAGCACTAGACTATTATCGCATTATCTATTCCTCTTTATATATATATATATGTGTGTGTGTGTGTGTGTGTGTGTGTTCATTCATGACATTCAGCACCCGTACACTCTAGTACGGCCAATACGCCAGGGGCTTAAGCGTACCCCATAATACGGCGTGAGAAGTCCGAACACTTTGACAGTGCGGCACCCCGAACTTATAACATTATATGCATCAGCTCCGAATCATGTCTTGGGTCAATAGTTGGGTTTGCCCGGCTCCCATGTTTTGGTACCTTATGTTCCGCTATATCGGCTAAGGTAGCACTGGGATAACTACTGCGATTGTGCCCCGGTTCAGCTGGGCTAAGCACCTCAGTAGAGAAAGCTAAAATTGACTGTCATGATAAGGCGAGAGACTGGTCGCTGATCGAGAGGTTTCAAGTCCCTAAAGACTTATGCCGCTTAGAGCGAGGAGTCGGCTTTGTCCGGCTTAAGGCGTGTATAGCGCCCCAAATTCGGCCTTCCGAATACTAGGGGCTTCGCCAAAATTTAAAATTATAGAATTTTATGGCTAAGTGAGAATGATAAAGCATTATAGTCCGATTGCCTTGTTCGTTGTGCTGAGCACCTCCCTCAAAGGACCCAAAAATGGGAACAAGAGTGCTCTGGTTTATCCTGAACACCCCACCACTCGTGGCATGGGGGCAGAAGCCGACGACTAGCCATCTCTCAGATTTGATAAACAGCTGAACAGAACGTAATATTTTAAATTCAAACAAGCGTTGCATAGCGCATATGAACAAGTTTTCATAATACAGGATCACATGAGCAAGTTCGTTCAAATATTACATCTTTCGCAAACTCGTCCGCTACAAGACGGGCACCCTTCAGGACCCCCTCATAATACATCTCGGGGTGGCGATGCTCCTTGCCCTGCGGCGGCCCCTCCTTCACCAGCTTCTCGTCGTCCATCTTGGCCCAGTGCACCTTTGCACGGGCAAAAGCCCGGCGTGCACCTTCGATGCAGACGGACCGCTTGATGACTTCCAGCCGTGGGTAGGCATCCACAAGCCGCCTCACCAGGCCGAAGTAGCTGTTGGGAAGGGCTTCGCCAGGCCACATCCGGACTATAAAGCCCTTCATGGCCTGTTCGGCCGCCTTGTGCAGCTCGAACAGTTGCTTCAGCTGGTCGCTCACAGCCATCGGGTGTTCGGTCCCAGTATACTGAGACCAGAACAACTTCTCCGTCGAGCTTCCCTCCTCGGCCTGGTAATATTCCGCGGCATCCGACACGCTGCGGGGAAAATATACGAATGCTCCTGGAGCTCTCCGGACTCGGATAAGTAACAAGTAATTTACTTGCACATGCTTGGTTTGCATATTGAATGCCTTACCCACCGCTATCTTCCTCATCGCTTCAATCTCCTGGAGGGCTTTTTGGGCTTCGGCCTTGGCATTCTTTGCGCTCTCGAGGGCCGCGGCAAGCTCAGACTCTCACCTCTTTGAATCAAGCTCCAAAGCCTTGTGCTTCGTCACGAGAGCCTGGAGCTCTTGCTGCACCTCGCCCACCCGTGCCTCTTGCTTTTCCCGCTCGGTGCGCTCCTTGGACGCTTTGCCGTCGGCCTCGGACAGCGCTTGCTTTAGGGTCGCCACCTCGGTCGTGGCCCCTGGCACATTCATGATGATCCTGTCATTTCGCAACCACATTTTCTTTTATATATATAGACAAGGTATTACTTACCTTTATTCTCCTCGAGCTGCCTCTTGGCAAGGCCGAGCTCTTTCTCGGACCCCTCGAGGTCCTGCTTCAGTGCGGCATCCTCCGCAGTCAGTGCGGCAGAGGTCAGCAGCGAAGCCCGCATACGCATACAGACATACTTATATTAGACTCCTGCATATTTTATTTGATCCTCTATTCGGCTTTTCTTTGTGAACACCAAACAGTGCATCAGGGGCTACTGTCTATGCGGTAATATTTTTCCTATATTTTCAATACTTACCTCAAAGCCTGTTAGAAGGCTCGCACAGGCTTCAGTCAGTCCGCTCTTGGCAGACTAAACCTTCTTGATCACCGCACTCATAATAGTGCGGTGTTCTTCGTCGATGGAAGCGCCTCGAAGCGCTCCCAACAGGTTGTCCGGTGCCTCTGGATGGACAGAGGTTACCGGCACGGGCGTCTTGCCCCTTTTGGAAGGGGGCCGCCTGCCCGAGTCCGGAACCACTAGAGGTTCCGGCGCGGTGTTCGGCTGAGAGCCGAACTTGGAGCCCCCGGGAGTCTTGCTCCCTTTGCTCCTGGACTCCGGAAGGTCGCCTTGAGGCGCCTCCGGGACTATCTCCCCCGGCTCGGTGCTCCTTCAGACAATACCTTGACATTGTCCGTAGGGAAAGGGGAGGAGGTGGTCGGAAGTGGATCGCTATCCATATCCGACGAGTCCAAGGAACCGCCCGACGAGGATACGTCGATACGGGCTTGGGGTGGTCTGCATAATCATATTCGGCGTTAGGAGAAGCAGTGCGACAAAGGTATGCTATGAGTTACTCTGGTATCCGAATACTTACGACTTCGCCAGGGGCTTGGCCCTGAGCAGCCACTCGTCTTCGCCGTCGGCGGCGGTGGTGGAGCAGTCCGGAAGGAGAGTCCTTCCCTTCATGGACCCTTCGGCCTCCCCGGTTGGGGCGGCCTTCCTTTTCTTGTCTCCCCCGGTTGGAGGGGGAGAATCTTCATCTTCCTTCTCCTTGTTTTCACGGGAGGAGGGTGTCTTGGTGTTATCGGACGATGAGTCCGATACCACCTGGCGCCGGGAACTCTTCCGGGTTCCCTTGGCCTTCTTCTTGGTCTTCTCCGGTACCTCATAAGGAGCCGGAGTCAGCATCCCCGTCAGGAGAGCGTCCGCAGTGTCTTCGAGAAGAGGGGTCGGACAGTCAATCTGCTCCGATGCCTCCACCCAGTCCTGTCAAAGGCATGGGAGCTCAGACGCCGCACATGGTTAAGCTATGGGAAATAAATATCCTACCAGATGTACAGAACTTACCAGATTCGTAGGGCGCTTCGCACTTAGCCCGCGGTCCTCGATGAGAGAGGGAGGGACCTCGGCGCCCTTGAACAGCACCCTCCAGATGTCTTTGTGCGTCGTGTCGAAGAGCTCGCTTAGAGTCTGGTGCCAGGCTGGGTTGAACTCCCATAAGTTGAAATCCCGTTGTTGACATGGGAGGGTCCGGCGGAAGAGCATGACCTGGACTATGTTGACAAGCTTAAGTTTCTTGCTTGTCATGTTCCGGATACACTTATGGAGTCCGTCCAGCTCCACCGATGAACACCGGGACAGGCCCTTCTCCTTCTAGGAACTGAGCCGCGAGGGGATTCCGGATCGAAACTCGGGGGCCGCCACCCAGTTGGCGTCGCGCGGCTCGGTGATGTAGAACCACCCCGATTGCCACCTCTTTATGGTCTCCACGGAGGAGCCCTCGAGCCATGCAACGTTGGGCATTTTGCCCACCATGGCTCCACCGCATTCCGCTTGTTGGCCGCCCACCACCTTCGGCTTGATATTGAAGGTCTTCAGCCACAGGCCAAAGTGGGACCGGATGCGGAGGAAAGCCTCGCACACGACGGTGAACGCCGAAATGTTGAGGATGAAATTCGGGGCCAGATCATGAAAGTCCAGCCCGTAGTAGAACATGAGGCCGCGGACGAATGGATGGAGGGGAAACCCCAATCCGCGGACGAAATGGGGGAGGAAAACCACCCTTTCGTGAGGTTCCGGGGTAGGGACGATCTGCCCCACGGCTAGCAACCGGTGCGCAATATCCGCAGCTAAGTATCCGGCTCCACGTAACTTTTTGATGTGCCCCTCTGTGACGGAGGAGGCCATCCACTTGCCTCCCGCTCCGGACATGTTTGGAGAGAGTTGAGGAGGAGGATGCGGACTTGGGCGCTGGAGCTCGAGTGCACGAGAATGGATGAGCAAGGAGGAAGAAGGCGTGGGTAGAAAAAGGTGAGATCTTATCCCTTTATAAGGGCGGACTAAAATATGCACCCCCACTTGCCTGGTAAAACTCGCTTATCTCCCAAGTGCCGTAATTGATGGCGCGGTTGGGTTACCCACGTCCGTATTGATGAGAATCCCGTAATAAGGGGAACACGATCTCTGCTTTGACAAGACGTGTCAAGAAACCGCCTCGCATTATGTGCGGGGGCTGGTTAAAGAAAAACGGTTCAAATAATTACCGGGCCGTGGCGTGATGTCATGCTGCCGAAACGTGTCAGCAGATTAGATTTGTGGTAATATTATTCTCTCTACGGTGGTATGTGGAACTTATTTTGCAGGGTCAGACACTATCCTTGTATTCAAATTCTTCCGTGGTGTATTCGGAGGAGGAACCCGCCTTGCAATGCCGAAGACAACACTGCCACTACAAGAAATATGTCAACTTGTGACCTTGACTATTGGTCACTGAAAGGTCATTGTTTTTCATTTGCGACCTTTTTGTGACCAAAAACAGAAGGTCAAAAGCTGGCGGTCGTAAACTGAAATTAACGACCTTCTCTGTGAGAAGGTCGTAGACGTTTACGACCAAAATATGCCTACTGGTTTGTTTTGGTCACTAGCAACCTCCCCAGGCCACGTAGGCATCCAGCGTGGCAAGCTGATGTGGCACAAGATTCAGCCCGGTCCAATTCGGCGTTCTACATGGGCCTAGCCCAACAATTTGGCCTTTCTATATATATTTTTTCCTATGCTTTTATTAGCTACATGGGCCTGGCCCAAGAATTCGGCCTTTTTATTTTCTAGGCCATGGCCTCTTTTATTTTATTTTTTCCAAAAGACGAGCCCACTAGTGAGATGGGACCCAGTTGTCAGGTTCTAACAAGTGGGTCCCAGTTGTCACTGTTATATTCTTCAGATCTCAATTTTCCAGTAAATAAATAACAA
This sequence comes from Triticum urartu, assembly GCF_056163025.1. Lineage (NCBI taxonomy): Eukaryota > Viridiplantae > Streptophyta > Magnoliopsida > Poales > Poaceae > Triticum > Triticum urartu. The sequence continues at coordinate 522,494,085 of NC_141877.1, forward strand.
TATTTAAATCCGAACAGAGAGAAAACAAAATGCTTCAAACAGAGCACGATTAATCAGGGAAAATATGGTTCACATCACGAATACAATCAGAAAGAGCCAAACTTGGCACATTATTACAATCAAACTTGTTCATCCTGGTAACACAATAAGGATGGTTCATCCTGGTAACACATCATTACAGAAAAATATGGTTCACATCAAGTTTACAATAAAAAAATGTTCACATCAGTAACACAACTATCACAGTATAACTAGCTCCAATGCTTCTCCCAACTTGTTCATCCTGGATCTCATGACAAAACATGAATGAAGGCCAGCATCTGCAAGTTATCAAGAAAAATGGTTAGAACAAGCAAAATGCGACATTTTTACCATTTAAGCATAGAAGAATAGGGTCAACAACATTTCGATCTTTGAAAATGAACTAGGATTTCAATCTTTGAACAGCAAAAAATTGATACAGTAGATCATTTGCGGTTTAAAACAACCCCTAAGGAGAGACATGTTGACACATTCATTTGGCAACATCTGTAGAATTTGAACCTCATAAACATGCAATGTGGAATTTGTATCTCAAAGAAGTATACATACTTATCAGGTTTAATTAGCACATAAACATGCAATGTGGAATTTGTATCTCAAAGAAGTATACATACTTATCAGGTTTAATTAGCACACAAAAGCCAAATGCTAGTAGCTCATGATTAGTACACAAGACAGGATTCAACAAAGTAAACAAGAACGTGGCTACAGTACAAAACTAAGCTCATCACACAGAATAAAATGATATTAAAACTAAGCTCAGCATAAGCATATGAGTTTTTTTGGCACCACCAGATCAAACATAGCAACTCCAATGTGAACAGTTTCAGCATTACTGCTGTATGTTTCCTTGGAATCATACTACACAGAGAAGGGTTCAACCTTAAGTCTGAACTAGCCTTAATGGTGGAGTACAAATTTCCTTCTGTACTAGTGGATGTTGATGGTGTTCCCTTATTTTACAAAGGAGGACCCCACATGCAGTGGCTACATAAACAAGAAGTGTCAGCTTAAGTTGCAACCAGGAACAGAAACACTTGCAAAAATTCGGGCACTTGGGGTTTGGCAGGAGTACTACCTTGTGGATGTCGCCCATGATGTTTGAGAGGAACAAGAGCGCTTCGGTCAGGTTATCTGCAGTATTCCATGCAGAAAAAACATGGCATCTTCAGTACTAATTCAGTCAACCAAAAGAGATGTGCTGAAGTTCGTATGATGTAACTGAACATTACGTTGGCCGAAAGATTTAGAAGATGGTGATGGCGATGATGATCCCTAGGTGAGAAGCTGGGAGGTGTAGTTGTTGATGGCACCAACGACGCAGTGGACCTTGACGCCCTCCTCGTCCTTGCAGTCCCCTAAGACAACACACAAACCATTATGCTACAGTCAGTATCAGTCCAACAAAACAGAGTGTTGGTTAATTGCTACGTACTGTTGTAGTAGTAGCTGCAGACGTTGTCGGGGACGTCCATGAAGTGGAGCGGCACCGAGTAGTAGCACCTGAACCTGACCTTGTAGGCCCAGGAGCAGAGGCTGCTCAGGTTGCCGGCGGCGCCCGACGACAGCAGCTCATTCACTGCCTTCGCCGCTACGTCGCTCAGCCGGCCTTCCAAGGGAGCAGCATGGTGCATCGTGGTGCCTTCATCTGGAGTCGCAAGTCGGAGTTGTGGGCTGCTGCTTTGCTTCCCCATATAGCACACCAGGTTCTCCTAAGATAGCGAACTGAAAACACAAAACATGATTAGGGATTTGGTACATAAGAAAAGGAATTCATGCACGAATGACATATACAACTAAAAAACAATCAGGCATCACATATTATTTGAATTTCATATTAGATGGCTGCACGGTAAGTGTTTCTTCATATAAAATAACTAGAATTAGCACCCAACAGGATCCATTCCATGTGCAGGATCCTTTGTATGTGGTTGCCTTTTTTGTTGCTTTATCACATATTCTGGCAGTAAAAAAAGCACTTCATTGTCTGAATCTAATATTCAACTAGCCCGAACTTGAACAACAGATTGGGCATAGCGTACTAATCAAGGAGAGACCTGGCATGCACTGACCAAGTCTTGCAGCGTTTTTCAACATACACAAATTTCTTTATGTCCAAAGAAGCCCTAAATCATTTCACTTCGTAATTAATTCTTTTTTTGTTGGGAAAAATAAATATTTTGCAGGGCCACTTCTTAACTCTCGTTTCATCAGATGAACTGAGAGTGTCTAAACTTGATGACCATTTTCAGACCTGTCCTTGAACTAAAGCGTATATTTAGTTGGTCTGGAAAAAGACCACGCCCAGATTTTGTAGATACAAAGTACCTCGCCACTATGTTGTGAAGTCACAGGTTGGCGTGGTGTGAGAAGTATGCTATGGCGGCACACGGCACGTGAACCTTCAGTTCACTATTTCAGTTCTCAGTGAGGACATGCCTCTAATGCACTAGACAAAAGATAGGCCGTTGACAAATTCAGCCTGTAATGGCAATCAGCACACACTTCTGCGACCTATTTAGGGAGATAAAAACTCGTTTGCGAACTCTCAGTGTGAGCATCACACAAAATTGTAGGTGAACTACACATTCACGTGTATAAAGAAGAGGAGCCACTGAATTTTAATCATGAACAGTTAAACAAAATTGTAGGTGAACAACACACATAATCATATGAAGTTTCTCTAGTGACTGAAAATTGTATTCTATATGTAGGAAAAAACCAAGGCATTGCAATCATTCTCAATAAGTACACAACAATGTATCCTTACAAAAACATCCTAACATGGATCATGGCTGCTGCCTACCATGGTAAATGCTGGACTCTCTCTAATAGTCTAAATCACGCCAGGAAGGTTACTTTATCATCACTACCTCGCCTACACACTGGAATTGAATTCCACATAGAAGCGTATCACCAGTTCACCGCATCAGATGCAGAACTACACTACATCCACGGATCTCTCACAGATCGGACAAGACAAGCACAAAAGGGGAGAGAGAGAGAGACGAAATTTACCTGTGTACTCTTCCTTGCCGGATACAATCCAGCTCCTCTGGAAGCCCTCGTCGAAGGACTCGTGGAACAACTGCAAAACCCAAGCAAACCGTCACAAATCTCACCCCACAACCCAAAAACGAGTGGCGAAGAATCGGACGCGGCGCCGGAGAGACCAGTTACCGAATCCGACGCGCGGGAGTGGGAGCGGGATGGCGGCGCCGAGGGCGGAGAGGTCGAGGGTGTCGTTGCCGTCGCTCATGGCCGCTGGAGACTCGGGCTCCTTCCTCCTGCGCGGGCGGCTGCGGGGGAAGGCTGGGTGAGAAACCCTAGCGGCGGTGACGCGTTGGATGGGGTTGGGCTGCTGAGACGAGCATGAACTCGTTGCTGGTCCGAGTGCGGGTGCACAATGGGGCACCGGCGGGTGCGCCTGGGCGAGCGCGGGGCGCGGGGTGGCGAAGCGAGAGGCGAGGTTGGAGAGGTGGTACTGGAGGAAGGAGGAGGGGACTGCGATGGATCTGGCCGGCGACAGTGTTCGGAGGGCAAGGGGAGGGGGTCGAGGCCGGCGGCGAGGGCCGGTGGGTGGCGGTGAGGGGAGGGGATGGGAGGGATCTGCGCGGGGGAGAGAGCAGATCACGGTGGGTTTTTTTAGGGGTAGCTCGCGGTGGGTGGGAGGAAGGACAATGAGGAGCCCGATGAGGAGAAGGTCGGGGCGGCGGCGCGTCGAGATCCAGAGGGAGGGAGTGGGTTGGGGGCGGCGGCGCGTCGAGATCCAGAGGGAGGGAGAGGGTGAGAGCGCTAGGGTTCACTGTGCATGGAGAGAGAGAGGAGTGGTGTGCGGTGGGTTTTTTTAGGGGTAGATCGCGCTGGGTGGGTGAGAGGGTGAGCTGCGGGCCGTTGGATCCCGGAGCATCCGACGGTGATTTATCCGCGATCCGCGTGAGAGGCCCCTGGACCAATCAGAACGCAGTATACAGATATGATATTTTGACCATTTAAATTGGTCGTAATCGACTAAAAGTAAGGTGCTAAATCATGTTAACTACTTTATTAATTATGACCTGAATTTTTTTTAAAAAAATCTCATCATGTCAGCAAATTTGACTAGAGTTGTAAGGAATAATCACAAATTGAAATAAGACAAATATTTTTTAAAAAAGTTATGAGAAATGAGTTTTTTAAATCATTTTTTATTTTTCGAGTGTCCAAAATGAGTTCTTTTGTGAAGGACCTATAATATATTTGTTGCAAAATTGGACCAAATTAATTTTCTAAAATACTAGAACATATTTATTGCACAATTCACCAAATGGTTGGGTGTAAAAAGTTTTGATCCACCTCTCGTGAAAAAGACAAATTTCCGTCGATTCAGCTGGAAGCGGGTCAAATTTGAAATGTAGCTACCTCGTAGTTTGCTCTTTATTTTTTCCAAAAATCATTTCTAGGTACATAAGTATCTATTTAATCAGAGAAACACCAAAAAAATTCCAAGATTCAACCACTGGCTAGGAACGGCCATTCCCGCCGTTTTGACCGCATTTTGAAACGGGCATAAGAAATTCAAAAAATTCAAAAAAAAATTGGAAACCTTCGCATTGTGTCTTTATATGTGGCCAAGTTCACAGGAAAAATAACAAACTTGTAATACGGCAATTATTTTAAAAAAGTGTTTTCAGAAACGAGCTATCACGTATGGAGATCAATGGCTTTTCAAGCCAAATGATCAATCTTATGGCCACATTCATGGCATAGTTTGTTCAAATGATCTCATATTATGCACAAGGGTGCATATTGGAATGGCAAACAATGTTGCCTAAGGAACTTTTCATTTTCTTTGGACGAAAAAACCATTTTCCATTTTTCGAGTGCCCAAAAGGAGGTTTTTTTGTGAAGGACCTATAATATATTTGTTGCAAAATTGTACCAAATCAATTTTCTAAAATACTAGGACATATTTAATGCACAATTGACCAAATGGTTGGGTGTAAAAGGTTTTTATCCACCTCTCGTGAAAAAGACAAATTTCTGCCGATTCAGCAGGAAGTGGGTCAAATTTGAATTGCAGCTGCCTCATAGTTTGCTCTTTATTTTTTTTCAAAAAATCATTTCTAGATACATAAGTATGTATTTAATCAGAGAAATATCAAAAATTTTCCAAGATTCAACCACTAGCTAGGAACGGTCAAACCCACCGTTTTGACCGCATTTTGAGACGGACATAAAAAATTCAAAAAATACCAAAAAATTGGGAAACCTTCGCATTGTGTCATTATATGTGACCAAGTTTCCAAGAAAAATAATAAACTTGTAATACGGCAATTATTTTAAAAAAGTGTTCTCAGAAATGAGTTATCATGCGTGAAGATTCATGGCTTTCAAGCCAAATGATCAATCTTATGGCCACATTCATGGCATAGTTTGTTCAAATGATCTCATATTATGAACAACGGTGCATATTGGAATGGCAAACAATGTTGCCTAAGGGACTTTTTATTTTCTTTGGACGGAAAATTCATTTTCCATTTTCCGAGTGCCCGAATTGAGTTCTTTTTGTGAAGGACCTACCATATATTTGTTGCAAAATTGGACCAAATCAATTTTCTAAAATACTAGGCCATATTTGATTCAAAATTGACCAAATGGTTGGGTGTCAAAAGCCTTGATCCACCTCTGTTGAAAAAGACAAATTATCGCCGATTTAGTAGGAAGCGGGTCAAATTTGAACTGTAGCTGCCTCATAGTTTGCTCTTTATTTTTTCAAAAAATCATTTCTAGATACAGAAGTATCTATTTAATTAGAGAAACATCAAAAGTTTTCCAAGATTCAACCACTATCTAGTAACGGTCAAACCTGCCGTTTTGACCGCATTTTGAAACGGGCATAAAAAATTCAAAAAAATCAAAAATTTGGGAAACCTTCGCATTGTGTCATTATATGTGACCAAGTTTCCAGGAAAAATTATAAACTTGTAATACGACAATTATTTTAAAAAAGTGTTCTCAGAAATGAGCTATCATGCGTGAAGATTCATGGCTTCCAAGCCAAATGATCAATCTTATGGCCACATTCATGGCATAGTTTGTTCAAATGATCTCATATTATGCACAAGGGTGCATACTGGAATGGAAAACAATGTTGCCTACGGGACTTTTTATTTTCTTTGCACGGAAAATTCATTTTCCATTTTCCGAGTGCCCGAATTGAGTTCTTTTTGTGAAGGACCTACCATATATTTGTTGCAAAATTGGACCAAATCATTTTTATAAAATATTAGGCCATATTTAATGCATAATTGACAAAATGGTTTGGTGTCAAAAGTTTTGATCCACCACTTGTGAAAAAGACAAATTTATGCGGATTCAACAGGAAGCGGGTCAATTTTGAACTGCATCTACCTTATTGTTTGCTCTTTATTTTTTCCAAAAATCATTTCTAGTTACATAAGTATCTATTTAATCATAAATACATGGTTTGGTGGCGATACGTCGAGGTTTGGATGTGGCCCAGGGCCCCAACTCCAAAGCGCGTAAACTCGCATGCCCGCCGCGTGGTCAACGCGTGACCTTGGCGTTGTCATGCGTTCTAGGAGGCCTAGGCATGTATAGTGGGTTGGGCACTCCCCAGGTAGGTGCTAGGAAGAAAATTACAACAGAAGAATCTCACGAGGAGACTAGCCTATGCTCAAAGATGAATTAGCAGCCAAGTGTTTGATTAGCGGTACGGAAAATGCACATGGCCAATGCGTGTGAGTTTTGGCTAAGGATGATCATCTACTAAGGAGAATGTCTTCACAAATTTTTATCTCAAAAGGAGGATCCTAGGTGGTACTTGCTTTGCAAAGTACCACGCTGGATAAAAATATGAATGTTGAAGTTGGGCTCAAAATAATGAATGGATTGAGCTGAAATTTGGTGGAGGATGGTTATTTGGGAATAGGAAATCATTGTAGAAAATTGATACCATTTGGACATGCCAAAGTAGTACTTACTTCACAATGCTCTTCTATGGACAGAAACTTGGGAAAACTAGTGAGAGATATTGGATGAATGAAATGAGCTCAAAATTGGTGTAGGTAAGTTACATAGGTTTGGTCATGTGCTGGTAAATGTTCAGATCATTTGGGTAAGCCTAGCTAGTACTTACTTCACAAAGCTTCCCTCGAGGTAGAAACTTTGGAAATTTCCTGAGAAAGATTTACTAGGAAAATTGAGCTTAATATTATCATGTGGCAATGATTTGGGTATGGAAGAGTGCCCAAAAAGTTTGAGGGTAATAGGAGGGGTCTAGATAACACTTGCTTTGCAACGTGCCAATCTGGCCATAAAATATAAATTGAACCTGGGCTCACATAGATGATTTGACTGAGCTGCAATTTGGAGGAGGGTGATAATTTGGGCATAGGAAGTAACTGTATAAATTTCATGTCATTTTGATATATAAAAAAGGTACTTCCTTCACAATGATTCTAGGTGGACAAAAACTTTGGAAATTTGCCAAGGAAGATTTGCTAGGCAAATGGAGCTGAATTTTGTCATGCGGTAATGATTTGGATAGGAAATAGTGCCCAAAAATTCCGAGGGCAATCAAGAATATAAAAATAGCACTTCCTTCATAAAGTGTTGTTGTGAACAGAATAGGAAAATGAATATTGTTGAATTAGTTTTGAACTAGGAAAGGAAGGATTTTTACATATTTGATGAAGATATGACCCAAAGAATTTATGAGATTTTTTTGGGAATTTTGGGAATGATAGAAATATAGGTTGCTTCACAACCTAGGGCAAAAATTGACACATGGACATGACACATAGGCAAAACTGATGAGGTGGAGCCAAGTCATACCAATCCACCACAATTTACAAGGTTATGACCATCTATATTGGTCATGATCAGCTAGAAATAAGGCAGCGGACTAGTGTTGTCTGCTTTATGACCATTTCGTGTAAGGAAATTACGACCTTTCTGACAAAAATGGTCGCAATGGTTTAGGGTTTGGAGCCCCCCGAATAGCTTTTGACCAATTGGTCTCAAATGGTCATAGAACTATGACCAATTCTTCCAGGGTCATTGGCAGAAGGTCACTAGTTGACATATTTCTTGTAGTGTGCGCACCGGACTCATCGTCATTGAAACCTGGTTCAGGGGCTACTGAGGGAGTTCTGGATTAGAGGGTCTCCGAACAGCCGGACTATATCCTTTGGCTGGACTGTTGGACTATGAAGATACGAGATTGAAGACTTCGTCCCGTGTCCGGATGGGACTCTACTTGGCGTGGAAGGCAAGCTAGGCAATACGGATATGTATATCTCCTCCTTTGTAACCGACCTTGTGTAACCCTAGCCCCCTCCGGTTTCTATATAAACCGAAGGGTTTTAGTCCGTAGGACAACCCACAATCATACCATAGGCTAGCTTCTAGGGTTTAGCCTCTCCGATCTCGTGGTAGATCAACTCCTGTAATACCCATATTATCAAGTATAATCAAGCAGGACATAGGGTTTTACCTCCATCAAGAGGGCCCGAACCTAGGTAAAGCATCGTATCCCCTGCCTCCTGTTACCATCCGCCTTAGACGCACAGTTCGGGACCCCCTTCCCGAGATCCGCCGGTTTTGACACCGATAGTCTCTCTCAAACAACCCTGCAACCAAATAGCAAAGAGTCTCTTGTTTCCCCAACACACCCAATACAATGGTAAATTGTATAGGTGCACTAGTTCGGCGAAGATATGGTTATACAAGTGCAATATGGATGGTAGACATAGGTTTTTGTAATATAAAAATATAAAAACAGCAAGGTAAATAATGATAAAAGTGAGCGAAAACGGTATTGCAATGCGTTGAAACAAGGCCTAGGGTTCATACTTTCACTAGTGCAAGTTCTCTCAACAATAATAACATAATTGGATCATATAACTATCCCTCAACATGCAACAAAGAGTCACTCCAAAGTCACTAACAGCGGAGAACAAACAAAGAGATTATTGTAGGGTAAGAAACCACCTCAAAGTTATTCTTTCTGATAGATCTATTCAAGAGTTCGTAGTAAAATAACACCAAGCTATTATTTCCGTTCGATCTACCCTAAAGTTCGTACTAGAATAACACCTTAAGACACAAATCAACCAAAACCCTAATGTCACCTAGATACTCCAATGTCACCTCAAGTATCCGTGGGTATGATTATATGATATGCATGACAAAATCTCAGATTCATCTATTCAACCAACACAAAGAACTTCAAAGAGTGGCCCAAACGTGTGCCAACCCCAATGCATAAGTTCACGAGGTCACGGAACTCGCAAGTTGATCGCCAAAACATAAATCAAGTGGATCACGTGAATATCCCATTGTCACCACACATAAACACATGCAAGACATACATCAAGTGTTCTCAAATACTTAAAGACTCAATCCGATAAGATAACTTCAAATGGAAAACTCAATCCATTACAAAAGATTAGAGGGGGAGAAACATCATAAGATCCAACTATAATAGCAAAGCTCGCGATACATCAAGATCGTGTCGAATCAAGAACACGAGAGAGAGAGAGAGAGATCAAACACATAGCTACTGGTACATACCCTCAGCCCCGAGGGTGAACTACTCCCTCCTCGTCATGGAGAGCATTGGGATTATGAAGATGGCCACCGGAGAGGGATTCCCCCCTCCGGCAGGATGCCAGAATGGGTCTAGATTGGTTTTCGGTGGCTACAAAGGCTTGAGGCGGCGGAACTCCCGATCTAGGTTTCTTTCTGGAAGTTTGGGTATATATAAGAGGTGTTGGAGTCGGGAACAAGTCTGGGGGTCCCCGAGGAGGCCACGAGGTAGGGGGCGCACCCAGGGGGTAGGGCGCGCCTCCCACCCTCGTGGGTGTCTCGGGACTGATGGAGCCATCGATCCTTCCGACAACGACACGGCGAAACTCTCAATGAAAGCACCAATGTAGGTGTCAAACCGGCAAATCTCGGGTAGGGGGTCTGATGTCTACTACATAACTTTCTTCGTGTAGACGTTGTTGGGCCTCCAAGTGCAGAGGTTTGTAGGACAGTAGCAAATTTCCCTCAAGTGGATGACCTAAGGTTTATCAATCCGTGGGAGGCGTAGGATGAAGATGGTCTCTCTCAAGCAACCCTGCAACCAAATAACAAAGAGTCTCTTGTGTCCCCAACACACCCAATACAATGGTAAATTGTATAGGTGCACTACTTCAGCGAAGAGATGGTGATACAAGTGGTATATGGGTAGTAGAGAAAGGTATTTGTAATCTGAAATTATAAAAACAGCAAGGTAACTAATGATAAAAGTGAGCGTACACTGTATTGCAATGCGTTGAAACAAGGCCTAGGGTTCATACTTTAGCTAGTGCAAGTTCCCTCAACAATAATATCATAATTGGATGACATAACTATCCCTCAACATGCAACAAAGAGTCAGTCCAAAGTTACTAATAGCGGAGAACACGCAAAGAGATTATGGTAGGGTACGAAACCACCTCAAAGTTATTCTTTCCAATCAATCCGTTGGGCTATTCCTATGAGTGTCACAAACAGCCCTAGAGTTCATACTAGAATAACACCTTAAGACACAAATCAATCAAAACCCTAATGTCACCTAGATACTCCAATGTCACCTCACGTATCTGTGGGTATGATTATACGATATGCGTCATACAATCTCAGATTTATCTATTCAACCAACACAAAGGACCTCAAAGAGTGCCCCAAAGTTCTACCTGAGAATCATGACGAAAATGTGTGCCAACCCCTATGCATAGGTTCATGGGCGGAACCCGCAAGTTGATCACCAAAACATACATCAAGTGAATCACGAGGTATCCCATTGTCACCACAGATACGCACGGCAAGAGATACATCAAGTGTTCTCAAATCTTTAAAGACTCAATCCGACAAGATAACTTCAAAGGGGAAACTCAATCCATTACAAGAGAGTAGAGGGGGGAGAAAACATCATAGGATCCAAATATAATAGCAAAGCTCACGATACATCAAGATCGTATCACCTCAAGAACACGAGAGAGAGAGAGAGAGATCAAACACATAGCTACTGGTACATACCCTCAGCCCCGAGGGAGAACTACTCCCTCCTCGTCATGGAGAGCACCGGGATGATGAAGATGGCCACCGGAGAGGGATTGCCCCCTCCGGCAGGGTGCCGGAATGGTTCTAGATTGGTTTTCGGTGGCTACGGAGGCTTCTGGCGGCGGAACTCCCGATCTATTGTGCTCTCTGGAAGTTTTAGGGTATATGGCGATATATAGGCGGAAGAAGTATGTCAGGGGGGCCACAAGGGGCCCACGAGGGTGGAGGGCGTGCCCCCCTACCTCGTGGCCTCCTCGAAGCTTCCCTTACATGCACTTCAAGTCTTCTGGGCTTCTTTCCTTCCAAAAATGAGTTCCGTGAAGTTTCAGGTCAATTGGACTCCGTTTGATTTTCCTTTGCTTCGAAACCCTAAAACAAGGTTAAAACAGAAACTGGCACTGGGCTCTGGGTTAATAGGTTAGTCCCAAAAATGATATAAAAGTGTATAATAAAGCCCATAAACATCCAAAACAGTAGATAATATAGCATGGAGTAATCAAAAATTATAGATACGTTGGAGACGTATCAGGGTCCCGAACTGTGTGTCTGAGGACCGAAGGTAACAGGAGACAGGGACATGATGTTTACCCAGGTTTGGGCCCTCTTGATGGAGGTAATACCCTACTTCCTGCTTGATTATCTTGGATGGATAGGGGGTTTCCAATAGTTGATCTACCTTGAGATCGTAATGGCTGAACCCTAGATGTCTAGCATGTATGATTATCATTACCCTAACGTACTAAACCCTCCGGTTTATATAGACACCGGAGGGACCTAGGGTTATACAGAGTCGGTTTGCAGAGGAAGGAATCTTCATATCCGAATGCCAAGCTTACCTTCCATGCAAAAGAGAATCCTATCCGGACACGGGAAGAAGTCTTCTGTTGTATCTTCATGGCCCATTAATCTGGCCCACGTCACATAACCCAGACGCCCGAGGACCCCTTAACCTAGGACTCCCTCACCAGGATTTTCTCAGTTCTCATGACATTCGTTTGAGGACAATAACGATGGAAGGATATGCATCCAACCAGGCAAACAGAAGCTTTGTAACATTCTTCCTGTTGAATGCGAGGTTACTATTGTCCATGAGGCCTAAGTTTTACAACAAGAGATTTCTCATGGACAGACACATTGAATAGCAAAAAAGAAGTTTCACGTGGACAAATGGGCTTCTAAACGTGCTCGGCTTCTATTTACAACAAACTGTAGCCATCCTCCAATAAATTTTTTGCACTGGATGTTGATTTTATGGATCAGACCGATCCATTTGTTTGTGACTGCGAAAAAGAGTGGTTGGGTTAGATGTTATTGCCATGTTCAATCTGGGTTTTGTCTAAATATGATGAAGAATTAATCATTGGGCTTTTTGTACCGTTTGTAAGCTTGAGTTGCATGTTGTTGCCCTCGTACTCCCCTTCGCCTGCCACTACACTGTTGCATCTTCCACGGCTCCTATTCCTTCCAGTTCAAGGCCTCACCGTCATTCTCCGCCTTGGTTCGCTCGCTATGCCCAGCGCCGTCTGGCGTTGCCAACATGGTCAACAACCGAGAGGAATCAGGGGATGGTTGTACGTGGACAGGCTGACAGTAGGGACCCACCAGGGTCATTGCATTACGCAAGCATGTGCCTCGTTATTACAAGCCAAAAAATTACTTCCTCCTAATTGTTTGACAACTAGGTCCCACGTAATTGTCAATGTAGTCAATAAAAGAGAAAATTACACAACGAGCGGATAACACCAGGGACCCAGCAGCTCGCCCAGTTGTTTTTTAGTTTTAGAGATGGAGCTCAACTGCGCGCTGTGCGGGGGCTGTGGCCCATCTAGCCCATGCTTACGCTTTTATTTAAGCACATGACAAGCCCAGTTGATATACTTTTTCTTTCTGTAAATGGATAGCCCAGTTCTTTTGTTTTGGTAAATAGCCAACCGAGATCTACTTACTTTTCTCAACCCTGTTGGGCTGCAAATCTTTCAAGACGAGGAGGGATGTAAGTAGTAAGAAATTGGCTTCCCTAGAAAATAGGCTATAAGTTGTAAGAAATATGTTGTAAATTTTTGAACCAAATCCAACCGGAAATTATATTAAAATATCATTTTTTCTAGATTTCTCTACTCTTATAAAAGGCAGAGTTGATGATGATGGTGTGCCTACCATCCTCCAATATAGGCCGTCCAATCTATATCTAACGGATAGGAAGGAAATTATGACAATTTACCCGCACTCCTCTTCACATTTGCAGAAGTGTGTAACACCCCATATGTAACTTTTCCCAATTTGGCAATATATCCATCTTGTTCGTCATCAATTCCTAGTGGTTTCATCTTTTCGGTTTCCTATTTGGGTTTTGTTTTGTTTCTCATTGCATTGTTTTGTCTTGTCTTGTCATTAATTGTCGCATCATGGCCTCCTCACATGTTACATTATGCTTGGTGTGAGTTCATACATGTTGTGTTGTTGCATGCTTCATGCATTTGGTCTTGCATCATCACCTCCATCTTCTATCCATTCCTTGCTTTCATTTTGAAAGATCATATATCCTCACCCCATTAATGCCCATCTCTTCCTCATAAATCTTTCTACCTGTCCTAAACCCCCTGCCAATTCCATCAAATTTTAAGTTGTTTTGGTTAGGTTTTAAAATAGCTCAAGTTTGATCTATATTCACACTTGACTTATTTTCTTACTTCTAAAAGTACCCAAGACAATTTATTCAAATAGAGCACTATCTCAGGTTCATGAGAATATTTTTTATTTTTATTGTGCCCCATTCCTTTGACCCTGGCGTTTTCAGTTTATTTTCCGTTTGAAGAAAATATCAAAGAAAAGAAAAGGGCTCACCTCTGCTTACCTGGGCCAGCCTCCCTGCGCGCAAGCCGCCGCAGCCCAGCAGCAGCAGACCGCACCCCAACCACATCGGCCTCCTTCCTCACGGACCGGCCAAACTGCACTCCAGCAGGCCCAGCCCGCGCACCCCTAACCCTCGATCCCCATCTCTCCTTCCTCTCCCTCTCATCCTCCCTCCAGCGTCGCCAGAGAGGAGCAGAGCGCACACGCTGCCCGATCCCATCTCCCTCTCAATCTCTCCCTCACTCACTGCCTCTCCTTCCCTTGTCCTCCTCCCAACACTCGCACACAGAGGAGCAGCGTCCCATGCCCGATCCCCCTTGTCCCCTACCTTGGCCTCCAGCCATGGCGCCCGCACCGATGACTCTGCAGGCCGTTGCCCTACTGTCATGTCCCGACGCAGCTGCATGTCGCCGGATCCCGTCCGCTGCGACCGGGAGCGCCGCCACCCTCGACCCGCCTTGTCGTCGTCCATGGCCATACCTTCGCCAAGTGCGAGCGCAGCCTCGACGCATCCTGCTGTCTCCGGCGCCGCACCACCAGAGCTGCTCCTTCCCCGCGACCCCGAGCCCCAAGCGCCACCTCGTCTCCCTGCTTCGTCCGGCCGCCACGTCGCCATGCTCCAGCGCCGCTTCGAGCTCGTCATCCTCGACCTCCATGTCGTCCCGGAGTCCCTCACCATTGTTGCACGGTCCAGCCCAGACATCCACCTCGCCATGCCCCTGCTTCCTCTACAGCGCGCCAGCCCAGCCTTCGACCTCCCCTGGAAGCTCTCGCCGCCATGCCGAGTCCTGCTGCCGCTGTTGCTTCGTTGTAGAGCTCCGCCGTGTCAAGTACCCCTGCTTTCGAGTGACAGGACGGGTTCCCGTGCCCGTGCTGACTTCCCGGTCACAAGCCTCCATGTGGCTTCGCCGTTCTCCCGAGGTCCTTGTGCTGCTTCATTTCGGACCATCAAGATCGGCAAGGTCGACTACAGGGACACCAAGTACCACGACATCGAAGACCCGAACTCCATCAAAAACCAGTACTCAAAGACCCTAGGACGCGCCAAGTTCCATTTTAAAGATGTTCAACTACATCCGATGTGGATTTCGACAAGTACCACGACACCCGGAGCCCTCGGACCCGTCAGGTTCGACAACCTTCGTGTGTATCACTACCGTCGCCCCGAAGACGTTGGAGTCATCAAGTACCTCTCCGAACGAACGTGAACGAATACCGTCGCAAGAACGGGACCGGCAAGTCCGAAGACCCAAGTACCACGACACCAATGACATGAACATCTACGGAATGTGTACGACTACGCTATGTGACGCCAAGTTCGATGACGACCGTGTACCACTACTGCTCCTCGAATGTGAACGACTACTTCCTCTTCGACTCGTGAACCTCTACTTCCACTACGATCCGAGAGTACCACTACTTCCACTACGAATTCGAACTGCCGCAAAAACGCACGCTTCAAAGGTATAACGTCGAGACGACCGTTTGAGAACGAATGCTTGTGATGCGATGTATGAGATGATCGTGGTTGCACCGTGTCCGAGTTGTTCTTTGCGAGTTCCTCGTTGCCTTGCTGTCGACATGTGGGAACCCGGTATCCGGGAGCACCCCATCATCTTGCATGACACACTCACACCCACTTCCTTTTGCACCGGTATCCCTGTGAGCTACTGGATCGTCGGAATGTTGTCATGGCATCATTTTTGGATTCGTTGTCGTGGCACCCCTTTCGTTTCCGCCACGATGATAAATGCCTCATATCTTATCATGTCAACATTTTCATAAAAACTTGCATAAAACTTGAACATGTCATCTGCATCATGATAATAATATTTAAAATGGTTAACATTGTTGTTGCATTAAATTGCTAAAGCACATGAGGATTAACTGGAATTGTTGTTTGATGTTTTTTCGGCCTCATTTAAAATGCCTAACTGTGTACTTTACTTATGCTTCACCTCTTTCCATGCTTACCAACATTTGATATTGTTGAGTACCTAACCGGGAGTGAACTAAATAAATGAATGTGGTGCTTCGTCAATATGCAACTCGTTGCATATTGAGCTCCAATTAACTTGTAGTTTTGTTTGTGCATTTTTCCATGCCATGCCTCATTAAACCGGACATGCATCATACTTGGTTGTGCATCATGCCGTGATTTTGTCATGGTCGTTTACCATGTTGTTTGCTTCTTTCCGGTGTTGCTTCTTCGGGTTAGTTCTGATAACGTCACGTTTGTGAGGATCCGTTCGACTACGTCTGTTTCTCTTCTTCATGGACTCGTTCTTCTTCCTTGCGGAATTTCAAGAAAGATGACCATACCCTCGAAATCACTTCTATCTTTGCTTGCTAGTTGGTCGCTCTATTGCTATGCTGCGCTACCTACCACTTCCTATATCATGCGTCCCATATTGCCATGTCAAACCTCTAACCCACCTTTCCTAACAAACCGTTGTTTGGCTATGTTATCGCTTTTGCTCAGCCCCTCTTATAGCGTTACTAGTTGCAGGAGAAGATGAAGTTTGTTCCTAGTTGGAACATGGATATTGTTGGGATATCATTACTATCTCTTATTTACTTTAATGCACCTATATACTTGGTAAAGGGTGGAAAGCTCGGCCTTATGCCTGGTGTTTTATTCCACTCTTGCCGCCCTAGTTTCCGTCATACCGGTGTTATGTTCCTTGATTTTGCGTCCCTTACGCGGTTGGGTGTTATGGGAACCCCTTGACAGTTCGCTTTGAATAAAACTCCTCCAGCAAGGCCCAACCTTGGTTTTACATTTTCCTAACAACCTATCACCTTCCCTTGGGTTCTGTAGACTCAAGGGTCATCTTATTTTAACCCCCCCCCCCCCCCCCCGCACCCGGGCCAGTGCTTCTCTAAGTGTTGGTCTGAACTAGAGCCCCTTGCAGCGCCACCTCGGTGAAACTTGAGGGTTGGTTTTAGTTGTACGGATTGCTCATCCGGCGTTGCCCTGAGAACGAGATATGTGCAGCTCCTATCGGGATGTCAGTGCATCGGGCGGTTTTGCTGGTCTTGTTTTACCATTGTCGAAATGTCTTGTAACCGGGATTCCGAGTCTGATCGGGTCTTCCTGGGAGAAGGAATATCCTTCGTTGACTGTGAGAGCTTGTGATGGGCTAAGTTGGGACACCCCTGCAGGGTTTTGAACTTTCAAAAGCCGTGCCCGCGGTTATGTGGCAGATGGGAATTTGTTAATATCCGGTTGTAGAGAACTTGACACTTCACTTAATTAAAATGCATCAACCGCGTGTGTAGCCATGATGGTCTCTTTTCGGAGTCTGGGAAGAGAACACGGTCTTGTGTTATGCTTGAACAAGTAGTTTCGGGATCACTTCTTGATCATTTCTAGCTTCACAACCGTTGCTTTGCTTCTCTTCTCGCTCTTATTTGCATATGTTAGCCACCATATATGCTTAGTGCTTGCTGCAGCTCCACCCCATTACCCCTTTCCTACCCATAAGCTTAAATAGTCTTGATCTCGCGGGTGTGGGATTGCTAAGTCCTCGTGACTCACAGATACTTCCAAACAGTTGCAGGTGCCGATGATACCAGTGCAGGTGACGCAACGGAGCTCAAGTGGGAGCTCAATGAAGATCGTGTTCGTTGTCTTGTTTTGTTTCCTGTTGATCAGTAGTGGAGCCCAGTCGGGTCGATCGGGGATCTAGCATTGGGGTTGTCTGCTTTTATTTTGGTTCCGTAGTCGGACCTTGATTGTATTCTGGATGATGTATGTTTAACTTTTATTTGTTTGAAGTGGTGATTGTAAGCCAACTCTTTATCCCTTTCTATTTAGTACATGGGATTGTGTGAAGTTTACCCCTCTTGCGACAAATCTACCATGCGGCTATGCCTCTAAGTCGTGCACTGACACGTGGGAGATATAGCCGCATTGTGGGTGTTACAAGTTGGTAATCAGAGCCTTCCCTGACTTAGGAGCCCCTGCTTGATCAAATCGCTGACGTTGTTGAGTCTAGAACAAAATGTTTTGAGTCTTAGGATTATATATATCGGAGAGTAGGATTCTTTTTACTCCTCGGTCCCTTCGTCGCTCTGGTGAGGCCTCCTGACGTAGAGTTTTGACTCTTCTCTCCTCAAATTTCACGAAAAAAAATTAGGATCACGCGGGTATCTTGGAATCGTCCCGTTGGTTTTGTGATGAGAACATTGTTCTTGGTGCCTCCTGACATTTAGGGGTTGTGGCAGTGTCCCGGGAGTTGAGCTCCGAGGTGTTGTCGTCACAATTTATCGTTGCAGTTCTGGAATACCTGAGTTTCGCCGACATCGAAAATCTCCTTTATGCAGTTGTTGGTGAGATAACCTCGATGACACCCAGTACTGGGGTGGGAGTTCGGGAGTATTGTCATAACTCGTATAACGGATGCTTTTCGAAGGTTGAGGTACATGATTTCCGAAGGTTTCTTGGTTATGTGTTGAAGGATGGATACAGCTGGATGTAGGGATTGCTAGTTGTGGTGAGATATTATGATTCCCCTGTATCCCCAACACCTGATTGCATAACCAGAAAGTTTCGGGAGTTTATAAGTGGGAATTCGAGTATCACGTAGGATATCCTTCCAACAGACACATGATACTATGGGGGTCTATCATATGTTTGTTTCGGCTTATTCTGCAAGCCAATCTTTGTTTTGTTTTGAGTTGTGGTATTCAAGTTGCTTCGAAGTCAAATGTTGATTCCATACCTTTTCCAAGCGGTGTTCTCCTATTTCTATGTGAATACTAATATTTTCGATCATCGAGATGGTCATATTAATTCTTTTCCAACCGGCGTGCTTCTCTTTGAGATGATCCCATCATTCTCCCCATCCGTAAGATCAATTATCAGTTATTCTCAACGGTGTTTGTTTCATCCGTCCCAAGTTGTCTTTGTTTTTTCCCGCCCTCCCACCCTTTCCTACAAGGACTCAGATTTCTTAATCAACTATCCATCTTATTGATGGGAAATCTCTCCATTCTTTTCTTTCAATGTTTTATCCAGTATTTCTCATGAAGATGCTCTACAAGTTCATCATTCTTCGTTCTCTTTCTCCTCCGGTGGATTCAATTCAAGCTTTGTCGATCATATCTTTTCCTCGTTTCAAATGTTTTCTCATGCCGGTGCACCTCTTAATCATCCACTTCTCGCTATTCAATTGTTCCAGAGTGCTGAAAATATCTCAGAAGATTCAAGTTTTCCATTCTCAATTCGTTCAAGTTCTTTTGAGGATGTTATCTCATTCAAGCCATCTAAATCAACCAGTGCATTATCTCTTCCTAAGAAATCGTTCAACGGTGTTTCTTTTGAGTGGGCCCTAACCCACAGGTCTTTCCGAGGATCTTACCTGACTCTTCTAATTTTTCCGGAGTTATCCTCAAATTCATTTCAAAGTTTTACGTAAGAATTATTTGTCATCAGTCAAATGTCTTTCTTGAAGATCTGTCAAATTATTGTCATCGTCGGTTCAACCTTTATAATTTTCATCCCGGAGTATCTCAACAATGCATGGTGGTGTTTCTCGTTGTCATTCTCGGGTTTGTGAAGACCGAAGAAGAGTTTCTCTTAAATCTTGCTCCATTCTCTTCAAGATTCATGATTCTAGCTTGATGCCATCCTCTCATAATTACTTTTTATTGTGAGAATTCTTTTCACCCATCTAAAGCAATTCATGAGTCTTTTCAATTTGTTTCTCCGGAGCACATCATCTCAGAATTATTCATTCCAGCTTTCAGCTCTCGTTCTCCAATTCTTATCGGCGCATCATACAAGTATTCTCTATTCATCTCATGTTCTATTCGGTCCCATGTATTTATATTCTCTCAAGCATCTTCGTTATTTTTATAATTCTTCCCGGTGATTCATTCTCTTCTCTTCATTCGTTTTCAATTCTTACGGTGGTTCATTCAAGATTTCTCTTCCTTCGTTATCATATATGTTTATTCGTTGGTTAAATCCTACCGGTGCCTCGTCGATACCTTCCCAAGTTTACGCAATATCTATCTTAATCCTTTCTACAAGAATAAGTAGTATGTCAAATCCGTGATTGTCATCAATCTAAATTGATGAAGGGTAAGCATAATGTAATTCTTATTCTTGTTTCATCGAGTAAATTCAATTCCTTATTCTGGAGGTTCATTGAAAGTCTTGATTTCATTTGTTCATCTTTCTTTCCGGAGTTCCAAGTTTTTCTCGGTTATATCATCGCGAAGCTCCATCTAAATCATTGCAAGGTTTCACCTCGTGTTTTGAACTTCTCTTTCCTTTCGTTTGATCATTCTTTTGTTACCGGAGTTCTTCTTGGATGCTCTACATGGTGGTTCGTCAAGGATTCTTTTCATTCTTCAATTGTTCTTCAAGATTTATCTCAGAGTGATTGATCCGACAAGCTAGATACTCAAAATTAAACGTGGTGCAAAACACATGTTTTGTTTTGAGGAGTTCAAGTATTCTTCATCTTGCATTCCGAAGTGCAGTCCTTCCTACCTTATCTTTTGAGGTGGTGTTATGTCATTTTTGACAATTTCTTTGTGTTTCAGGATTCAACAGTTGTGAATAATGAGATAGTTAAACCCATCAATTTCTTCGAGCATGAGCTTTTCTCAATCCATCAATCTCTTCATTGGAGTTATCTTGGGTTATATTTCACCTAAAGTTGTCCCTAAGGATTATTGCTATTTATGGTGCTTGTAACTGACCCAAGTTCTTCATTTATCCTCCCGGTGATATAAGTTTCTTGCCTCCTTGTTGATATCAATCCAATCTATTGTTTCCGTTAGTGGCAGAATTTCGCCTCAATTTTGAGATGTCTTCCGTTAGCCCACATCAAGCTTATGCTTTCTTTGTTGATAATCCAAAAACTCTGTTATAACCTTCTTGGAAGGGTGCCTTCCAAGCTCATTTGTGGCAGAAGTTGTCATTTTCTTCTAAATTCTTTCCTTTCCAATGATCCAACTTCTATTCTTCCGTTCCAGAGGCATTGTGATGTTGCTCTCTTCACTCATCATCTCAGATTGTGAGGACCATGTTCTTTGCGTGCTTATCCATTTAACAGGAGTGTTGTGCCCTCTTTTCAAGTTATCTCATCTTATCAAGTTTTACCTCCCTTCGCAACCGGAGTGTTGTCGTAATTGATCTTTATCGTTCCTTGTACATCTCGTTTCTACCGGACTGCTTGCTTGTACTTCTTGTCCATGGTACCCCTTTTCTTATGTCTTTCAACCTACAAGGTTCTTCTATGTTCCTTGTTCCTCTTTTCTAACGAAGTGTTTTCAACTTTGTTCATCTTCGTTGTATTCTTTATTCCTTTCTATTTGTTCAACCTCGTAAGGTTCTTTGGTTTCACTCATTTGTCAAAGAAGCAACTTAGTTTTACCTCTTCTCTTCCTCTTCTATTTTCCCTCCGGTGCCATCCTAGATCTCGGGACGAGATCCTCTTGTAGTGGTGGAGTGTTGTAACACCCCATATGTAACTTTTCCCAATTTGGCAATATATCCATCTTGTTCGTCATCAATTCCTAGTGGTTTCATCTTTTCGGTTTCCTATTTGGGTTTTGTTTGTTTCTCATTGCATTGTTTTGTCTTGTCTTGTCATTAATTGTTGCATCATGGCCTCCTCACATGTTGCATTATGCTTGGTGTGAGTTCTTACATGTTGTGTTGTTGCATGCTTCATGCATTTGATCTTGCATTATCACCTCCATCTTCTATCCATTCCTTGCTTTCATTTTGAAAGATCATATATCTTCACCCCATTAATGCCCATCTCTTCCTCATAAATCTTTCTACATGTCCTAAACCCCCTGCCAATTCCATCAAATTTTAAGTTGTTTTGGTTATGTTTTAAAATAGCTCAATTTTGATCTATATTCACACTTGACTTATTTTCTTACCTCTAAAAACATCCTAGACAATTTATTCAAATAGAGCATTATCTCAGGTTCATGAGAATATTTTTATTTTTATTGTGCCCCTTTCCTTTGACCCTGGCCTTTTCAGTTTATTTTCCATTTGAAGAAAATATCAAAGAAAAGAAAAGGGCTCACCTCTACTTACCTCGGCCGGCCTCCCTGCACGCAAGCCGCCGCAGCCCAGTAGCAGCAGACCGCACCCCAGCCACATGGGCCTCCTTCCTCACGGACCGGCCCAGCTGCGCTCCAGCAGGCCTAGCCCGCGCGCCCCTAACCCTCGATCCCCATCTCTCCTTCCTCTCCCTCTCATCCTCCCTCCAGCGCCGCCAGAGAGGAACAGAGCGCACGCGCTGCCCGATCCCATCTCCCTCTCGATCTCTCCTCACTCATTGCCTCTCCTTCCCTCGTCCTCCTCCCAACACTCACACGCAGAGGAGCAGCGTCCCATGCCCGATCCCCCTTGTCCCCTACCTTGGCCTCCGGCCATGGCGCCCGCACTGACGACCCTGCAGGCCATTGCCCTGCTGTCATGTCCCGACGCAGCCGCACGTCGTCGGATCCCATCCGCTGCGACTGGGAGCGCCGCCGCCCTTGACCTGCCTCGCCGTCGTCCATGGCCACGCCTTTGCCAAGTGCCAGCGCAGCCTCGCCGCATCCTACCGTCTCCGGCGCCGCACCACCAGAGATGCTCCTTCCCCGCGACCCCGAGCCCCAAGGTCCACCTCGTCTCCCTGCTTCGTCCAGCCGCCGCGTCGCCATGCTCCAGCGCTGCTTAGAGCTCGTCATACTCGACCTCCATGCCGTCCCGGAGTCCCTCGCCGCTGTTGCACGGTCCAGCCTAGACATCCACCTTGCCATGCTCCTTCTTCCTCTCCAGCGTGCCAGCCCAGCCTTCGACCTCCCCCGCAAGCTCTCGTCGCCATGCCGAGTCCTGCTCCCGCTGTTGCTTCGCTGTAGAGCTCCCCCGCGTCAAGTACCCCTGCTTTCGAGCGACAGGACGGGTTCCCGTGCCTGCGCTGACTTCCCTGTCGCATGCCTCCATGCGGCTTCGCCGTTCTCCCGAGGTCCTTGTGCTTCTTCATTTCGGACCATCAAGACCGGCAAGGTCAACTACAGGGACACCAAGTACCATGACACCGAAGACCCGAACTCCATCAAAAACCAGTACTCAATGACCCTAGGGCGCGTCAAGTTCCATTTTAAAGATGTTCAACTACATCCGATGTGGATTTCGACAAGTACCACGACACCGAGAGCCCTCGGACCCGTCAGGTTCGACTACCTTCGTGTGTATCACTACCGTCGCCCCGAAGACGTTGGAGTCATCAAGTACCTCTCTGAACGAACGTGAACGACAACCGTCGCAAGAATGGGACCGGCAAGTCCGAAGACCCCAAGTACCATGACACCGATGACATGAACATCTACGGAATGTGTACGACTACGCTATGTGATGCCAAGTTTGATGACGACCGTGTACCACTACCGCTCCTCGAACATGAACGACTAATTCCTTTTCGACCTGTGAACCTCTACTTCCACTACGATCCTCGAGTACCAGTACTTCCACTACGAATTCGAACTGCCGCAAAAACGCACGCTTCAAAGGTATAACATCGAGACGACCGTCCGAGAATAAAGGCTTGTGATGTGATGTATGAGATGATCGTGGTTGCACCGTGTTCGAGTTGTTCTTTGCGAGTTCCTCGTTGCCTTTTCGTCGACATGTGGGAACCCGGTATCCAGGAGCACCCCATCATCTTGCATGAGACACTCACACCCACTTCCTTTTGCACCGATAACCCTGTGAGCTACCGGATCATCGGAATGTTGCCGTGGCATCATTTTCGGATTCTTTGCCGTGGCACCCCTTTCGTTTCCGCCACGATGACAAATGCCTCATATCTTATCATGTCAACATTTTCATAAAAACTTGCATAAAACTTGAACATGTCATCCGCATCATGATAATAACATTTAAAATGGTTAACATTGTTGTTGCATTAAATTGCTAAAGCACATGAGGATTTACCGGAATTGTTGTTTGATGTTTTTTCGGCCTCATTTAAAATGCCTAACTGTGTACTTTACTTATGCTTCACCTCTTTCCATGCTTACCAACATTTGATATTGTTGAGTACCTAACCAGGAATGAACTAAATAAATGAATGTGGTGCTTCGTCAATATGCAACTCGTTGCATATTGAGCTCCAATTAACTTGTAGTTTTGTTTGTGCATTCATGCCATGCCTCATTAAACCGGACATGCATCATACTTGGTTGTGCATCATGCCATGATTTTGTCATGGTCGTTTACCATGTTGTTTGCTTCTTTCCGGTGTTGCTTCTTCGGGTTAATTCTGATAACGTCACGTTTGTGAGGATCCGTTCAACTACGTCTGTTTGTCTTCTTCATGGACTCGTTCTTCTTCCTTGCGGAATTTCAAGAAAGATGACCATACCCTCGAAATCACTTCTATCTTTGCTTGCTAGTTGCTCGCTCTATTGCTATGCCGCGCTACCTACCACTTCCTATATCATGCATCTTGTGTTATGCTTGAACAAGTAGTTGCAGGATCACTTCTTGATCATTTCTAGCTTCACGACCGTTGCTTTGCTTCTCTTCTTGCTCTTATTTGCGTATGTTAGCCACCATATATGCTTAGTGCTTGCTGCAGCTCCACCCCATTACCCCTTTCCTACCCATAAGCTTAAATAGTCTTGATTTCGCGGGTGTGAGATTGTTGAGTCCTCGTGACTCACAGATACTTCCAAATAGTTGCAGGTGCCGATGATACCAGTGCAGGTGACGCAACGGAGCTCAAGTGGGAGCTCGATGAAGATCGTGTTCGTTGTGTTGTTTCGTTTCCTATTGATCAGTAGTGGAGCCCAGTCGGGTCGATCGGGCATCTAGCATTGGGGTTGTCTTCTTTTATTTTGGTTCCGTAGTCGGACCTTGATTCTATTCTGGATGATGTATGTTTAACTTGTATTTGTGTGAAGTGGTGATTGTAAGCCAACTCTTTATCCCTTTCTATTCAGTACATGGGATTGTGTGAATATTACCCCTCTTGCGACAAATCTACCATGTGGCTATGCCTCTAAGTCGTGCCCCAACACGTGGGAGATATAGCCGCATTGTGGGTGTTATAAAGTGACTGTTGGATGTCCATCCAAAGGTTGTCGTGCTTCTTCAATCTCTGATCTTCCTGCTCTAGCTGCCCAAACCAGCGCCGGCGGGACTTCCTGCTCCCTCCTCCCATGGCCGGCTGTGCTGCCGCCAGGCCATCCCTCTACCCACCAGCACATCCTGTCATTTTCTGGCGATGTCAGCCTCACCCCGCAGCCGACCAGTCAGCGCTCATACTCCCCTCAGCATGGGCATCTCATGTTGTGGCTTCCCCGGCTCCAGGTCGTTCCCTTCTTGGGCCTCGCCCTCGTCCACTGCGTTTGTGCTCTCGGCGCGGCGTGGTCTACATGGTTGTGGCACCCCGGCTCAGAGAAACCGGAACGCCCCGTATTCCATCCCAGAGATCGAGGAGAAGTCTTCTGGAATACGACACTTCTTAGCATAGAACAACTCAACTCTTTATTACAATCTATATGGGTACAAGGGGATTACATCGGCACGGCGACACTACGCCTGCCACGGTTGCTCCATGCAAGCAGCAGAACAACTTGACGCAACGGAATAACTCCTGGCAGCGGAACAACGATGGCGGTGGTTAACTCCACTCCGCAGGGACTCTGGCTAGAACGCTTATCCTAGCTCGCAAACAAGGAATCCATGGCAAACAAGCAATCAAATCTGGCATGACCTGCAAACAGGCATGACACGCCAAGTCAGTACATTGAATGTACTTGCAAGCTCACAGCAACCAAAGCAATCAAGACAAACAATAGCATGGCAATTACGGATTATTAAGCAATGATGAACACGATACTATCAGAACAACATGGCATAATACAGCTAGAACAATATGAGCATGGCATAAACATATGAACATGATGGGACTAGCATGCAACATGATGAAACTATCATGCACCAACTTACTCTGCTCGGGTTACCTTGTACATCACATGCATCACTTACCACCACGGACATCACATGATCATCTCAGGATCCAATCAAGCTTGGTATTAACAATACCATAGTAATCATTTATGACCACGAGGAGCTTGATCTTTACCCTTGACTCTCGCATAACATCACAAATATCAATCAAGTTGGTACTCCCGATATCATAGTGATCCTCTCACGATCACATAAATATCAACCAACTTCTTTCATCGTAGAACCAGGGTTGTTATTTAGCACATCATTATTATTACTGTTGACCCGTAGTGTGACCGACATGAACTGGGCCCATATCTGCGGGCGCGGCTATCGATAGATTGAACACACACACTCTGCATAGGTTAGCACACGGTACCCACACCACGGAACCCATGGCCTCGCACTCCCATTTGGGTGGACCAACGGCGTTCTGACAAAACCGTCCTACTGCCATGACACTCTCCCGGCCACTCCGACCAACTCCCCTTTGGGCTAAGTCCTGGGTGGCCACGTGCCTACCAAAGGCACCAATGGCCACCGTCGTGGCAAAACGGTCCCAAACGGGGACAAGGATCCTTACAAAAACAACGGGCACACAAGGCTTATGACGTCCTACCTGGCCAAGGTAGCGCCCGCACATAACCTTCCCTAATCCGGTTAAACTGGAATGCAATATGTTGAGTCATGATAAGAATAACATGATGCAACTACAATCCATGAACATGATATTAACATAAGAATGGGGGTGCATCCGAATCAACGAGCATAACAACATTTAACCATTTATCCAGATGAGCATGGAATACTGACGAGCATGGATATCACAACTGGAACACTACCCATAGCATAACATGACCAATAAATACCATGTAATAACATAACAATAAAACTACCATGTAAGTATTTAATCAACTGGATGCAAAGGAACATGCGTAACAACGGTACTCGGAACAGACGATAGTCAGGCACCGAAGACCATCACCAACATGTACTACTACCTAACATTGCCAATATTAAAGTAATACTAGCATGAATAACATAATAACAGAGTGCATGAAAACATAGCATGACGGTAAACACCGATCCATAAGCATAACCGAAATACCGACCACATTAGCAAAACAAACAGATAGTTATTAAAGATTCAAGTGGAAAACCAATGTTTCTGCATGGCTATCATGCAAATGGTGGTTGTGGCTTGCCTGGGGATGAAGAAGGCTACGGGAAGATGTGCGGTGAAGCCACAGAAAATTTCACCGGAAAAGATTATCTCTCGGAGGGGGCTAATTAGGGTCAAGGGTAAAATGGTCATTTCCACTTTGTCAAAACATAGTGAAAATGGTACCAAAAGTTCGGGCTCGACGAGACGAAGAAGTTAGCGTTGGATTCACCTCGATCGGAGTTACGGCTAAAAAGTTGTGAAGTGATGAAGATCAGGGACTTTTCTGCAAAAATATCATCACAAACAAGTCCGTGAGGGAATAAGGCCAAAGCGGGTTTTGAGTAAATACGCTTTCCGGGGATGAAAACGTACTTACGCCCGAAGTAGAAATGGAATGCGTTTTCAGTTAAGGGAAAGCGTACTCCGTGGAGTACGTCTCCACTTAACCACATCAGCGGGCCGGCCCGCTCAACGCGTGAGGCTGACGCGCGGGACTCACTGGCAGGGGGAGGGGTGTCGTCGTCTTCCTCGCTTGCTCTCACTCGCCTGCGCAGCCAGAGGGCAGGGCCGGCGGCGGCAGCTGTGCTCGCAGCTCCGGCCACCAACGACGACGCCCAACCTACCGTTGGACTCAAGGGACGGAGGCAGACCCGCCTATGGGTGACGCAGTTGCCGGAGAGGTCAGAGGCGAGCGGGGCATCACCCATGGCGGATGGCAGTTTCGGTCAAAAGTGGGCACACGTCCACTGGCTACGGGAGCAAGAGGAAAAGGGCGGGGAAGAACCAAAGGGCTATAGGGGATCTAGTGGTGGTGGAATGGAGGGGGGAGGGCATCGGCGTTGAGCCAATTTAGGCCAAGGCCGATGCGGGCACGGCGGCCATGGAGGGAACCAGAGAGCTCTTTGAGCTTGGGAGAGTAGCAGGACGGGGTCCTGGGGGTGGAGGAGTGGCTTGGTGAGCTCGGGGGTCTCGGGGGAGGGCTTAAATAAGCGCGAGGCAAGGAGGCCGAGCTGGCATCGCCGAGGATACGTGTCCGGCACCGCAGACATGTGTGCGCGCGCATGGGCTTGGAGCAAGGCGACAAGAGAGCACAGGAGGGAGAGCTCACGGGGAAGAGGAGGCCAAGAGGCATGGGGAGGAAGCGGCTGAGACGAAAACAGAGCCAAAGGGACACTGTTTGTCTGTGGGCGCGTGGCGTCTAGCTCCGGTGAGGAGGCTTCAGGAGGGGGCGGGGACACGAGAGCGATGGGAGAGCAAGGGGGAGTCAGGTCGGCACGCTCGGGCACGAGAAAACCGTCGAGGCAGTGCTGGCCGGCGTGTCCCGATGCCCAGAGCACGGCCAACGCTGCCAGAGCGCGTGCATAGACCCGCAAACGACATGGTCACCACTGTGCCCGGCAAGGAGGGGACGCAAGAGGCAGGGAAACATTGTCCAGAGTGTTGTCTTTCCATCACGGGGGCTGTGGGAGCTGATGGAGCATCAAAAGAAGCCAAGGTGATGTGTGAGTGATTGTCTAAAGTTTGCTGTATCAAATTTGGCTGCGCACTGCCGATCACCAGGGATTTGATTGGGTCAAATGGAGTTGTCTAGGGTGTTTAGATGAGGAAGGACTATGATCCTGTTAAGTTTGAGGGGAAATGGATCACAAAACAACAGGGTTGCTTTGTAACCTCAGATTAGGTCCAGAAACTTGATCATGATGATGCACTCATATGGAGTATCAACTTGATCGAAAATTTGGCAAGGCAGGGCTATTTGGCCATATGAAGATGCTGTAAAAGTTTCATACCATATGGACAAGCCAAAATGGTACTTGCTTCACAAGCATTTCCACTGACTAGAAACTTGCAAAAATTCTAGAGGAATAATGGCTAGATGAAATATTCCCAAATTGGGTGGAGATATGTTATATGCATAAGAGAAGGTCTGGAAACATTTATAGCCATAATGGAGCAAGATAAAATGTACTTGCTTCACTAACTGAAAATTTAGACAGAAACAAAGAATTGAAAATGAGCTCACATGGAGGCATGACATGAGCTCAACTTTGGTGGAGGGCTATGATATGATGATATGAAGGACCTTGCAAAATTTCAACTCATTTGGATATGCCTAGCTTATACTTCCTTCACAATCAATTCCCTTAGACAGGAACTTTGAAAAATTGCTCAAGAATATTTACTAGGCAAATTAAGTTGAATTTTGGCATGGGGAAATTATTTGGACATGAAAATATGTCCAGGAAGTTTGGAGTCAATTGGGCAAAGATAAATGGAACTTGCTTCACAATCTGCCATTCAGGACAGAATAGGAAAAGAATTATTTGAGGATGATAGGAAACATGGACAATGAAATATTTTGCCATATTTGAGAAAGATATGACCCAAACAATTTATGAGAATTATTTTGGAATTTTAGGAGTGATGTAAATATAGGTTGCTTCACAACCTAGGGCAGATAGTGTTATTCCTTTAATAGAAAAGGAATATCCCCCATAAAAAGAATATTGGGATTTGGGTTAGGATGAAAATGACAGGGTGTAGGTAAGGATTAGGGTATGACAAGCCACTCTGGAAGCAAAGAAGAGTTCGTCTTCTTCAGTTTCCAGACCACAAAGCCACGGAAAAAGAAAATCTAGGCAAAAACTTCAGAAATCAAAAGAAAAAGAAAGGGCCAAAAATCATGCTGTTACAATGGTCAACAAACAACAGTCATCGGAAGAGGCTGACAGTAGGGATCCACACAAGCAAGTGCCTCCTTATTACGCGCAAAATAATGATTCCTCCACCTGACAGCTGAGCCCACCGAAAGGGCCTCTGTATTTCACGAAACAAACGTTCCTCCCGCTGACGGCTCGGACCCACCAGTTATATCTTCACACGCAAGGAAGTGCCTCCTTATTACGCACACAAAAATGAATACTCCCCCTGCTAGCTGGGACCCACCATAGTGGGAGGCTGACTTGTGGGCCTACTAAGTTGACGCAGACGAAGGGCTTTGTTAACTTAGTCAATATGAATGATTCTAGCTCCAGTGACCGTACGAGAGCACCAAGAGATGAACCGTGGTTGTGTAATGTACGTGGAGAGGCTAACAGATGGGTCCACGGCTGCAACAAGGAAGTGGAACCTTATTACGCATAAAATAATGATTCCTCCACCTCACAGCTGGGACCACCGGATGGGCCACCGTATTGCGCAAAAAACGTTTCCCCCTGACTACTGGGACCCACCAGCTACATCTTCGCACACAAGGAAGTGCCTCCTTGTCCTCCCTGACAGTCGGGACCCACCTGGTTGAAGCGTACGTAGCGTTGTCATTCTGGTCATGAACGTCTATGTACATACTGGTCGATCGGTCTGCCTGTAGGCTGCAGCGATGAACCGTGGCCGAGTAAGCAATGGCATGTGTCGTAGTAGAGGCGCTGACGTAGCATGTAACGTACGTACAACCAGGGTGCAAAAAAGTAAATACGGTCACCTACATACATACGGGCGGGGTCTCGAACGCATAGTCGCGCATACGTACGGCCAAGGCTCTGATACGTCTCCATCGTATCTACTTTTCCAAACACTTTTGACCTTGTTTTGGACTCTAACTTGCATGATTTGAATGGAACTAACCCGAACTGACGATGTTTTCAGCAGAATTGGCATGGTGTTATTTTTATGCAGAAACAAAAGTTCTTGGAATGACCTGAAACTTCATGGAGAATATTTTTGGAATATATAAAAAATACTGGCGAAAGAATCAACACCAGGGGCCACACCCTGTCCACGAGGGTGGGGGGGCGTGCCCCCCTATCTCGTGGGCCCCCTGAGGCTCCACCGACCTCAACTCCAACTATATATTCACGTTCAGGGAGAAAAAATCAAGAAAGAAGGATTCATCGCGTTTTACGATAAGGAGCCACCGCCAAGCCCTAATCTCTCTCGGGAGGGTTGATCTGGAGTCCGTTCGGGGCTCCGGAGAGGGGAATCCGTCGCCATCGTCATCATCAACCTTCCTCCATCACCAATTTCATGATGCTCACCGCCATGCGTGAGTAATTCCATCATAGACTTGCTGGACGGTGATGGGTTGGATGAGATTTATCATGTAATCGAGTTAGTTTTGTTAGGGTTTGATCCCTAGTATCCATTATGTTCTGAGATTGATGTTGCTATGACTTTGCTATGCTTAATGCTTTTCACTAGGGCCCGAGTGCCATGATTTTAGATCTGAACCTATTATGTTTTCATGAATATAAGTGAGTTCTTGATCCTATCCTGCAAGTCAATAGTCACCTACTATGTGTTATGATCCGGTAACCCCGAGGTGACAATAATCGGGACCACTCCCGGTGATGACCGTAGTTTGAGGAGTTCATGTATTCACTAAGTGTTAATGCATTGGTCTGTTAGACTATTAAAAGGAGGCCTTAATATCTCTTAGTTTCCAATAGGACCCCGCTGCCACGGGAGGGTAGGACAAAAGATGGCATGCAAGTTCTTTTTCCATAAGCACGTATGACTATATTCGAAATACATGCCTACATTACATTGATGAACTGGAGCTAGTTCTATGTCACCCTATGTAATAACTGTTACATGAGGAATCGCATCCGACATAATTATCCATCACTGATCCAATGCCTACGAGCTTTTCACATATTGATCTCTTCTTAGTTACTTTACCGTTGCCACTGTGACAATCACTACAAAACCAATACTGTTACTTTTGTCACCGTTACCGTTACTTCCATATTAATTTGCTACTAAACACTTTGTTGCAGATATTAAGTCTTTCAGGTGCGGTTGAATTGACAACTGAACTGTTAATACTTGAGAATATTCTTTGGCACCCTTGTGTCGAATCAATAAATTTGGGTTGAATACTCTACCCTCGAAAATAGTTGTGATCCCCTATACTTGTGGGTTATCAAGACTATTTTCTGGCGCCGTTGCCGGGGAGCATAGCTCTATTCTTTGAGTCACTTGGGATTTATATCTGCTGATCACTATGAGGAACTTGAAAGATGAAAGAACCAAGATTTTTCCCTCAACTACAAGGGGAGGTAAGGAACTGCCATCTAGCTCTGCACTTGATTCACCTTCTGTTTTGAGTAAACTTGTGACACCTACTCCTGCTATTCATTCTGATATGTCGCATGTTATTGATGATGCCACTTATGCTTTGCATGATGCTTATGATGAAACTACTACTATGCTTGATAATACTGTGTCATTAGGTGAATTTCTTAATGAACAACTTGCTAGGGTTAGAGAGAATGAAATTATTGAAACTGATAATATTGATGAAAGTGATGATGAAGATTTTCCCCTAGATATGAATTGCCTATTGTTCCTGAGGGTTATGTTATGGATGAAGAAATTGCTAGAGACTTTTTAGCTTGCAATGATAGATATGATCTTAAGAAACTGTTAGTTAAGCTGAAAGAAAAATCCTTAAATGCTAGAATGAAACATGACCCTGCTTTTGCTACTTCACCTATCTATATTTCTGATAAAGATTATGATTTCTCTGTCGATCCTGAGTTAATTACTTTGGTTGAATCTGATCCTTTTTATGGCTATGAATCTGAAATTGTTGTGCCACATCTTACAAAATTAAATGGTATAGCCACCCTGGTCACTAATGATGAGAAAACTCGCTATTATTTATCCTTAAGTTATTTCCTTTATTTATCATTAAAGGGTGATGCTAAAATATGGTCTAATTCTC
This sequence comes from Triticum urartu, assembly GCF_056163025.1. Classification (NCBI taxonomy): domain Eukaryota; kingdom Viridiplantae; phylum Streptophyta; class Magnoliopsida; order Poales; family Poaceae; genus Triticum; species Triticum urartu. The sequence continues at coordinate 522,526,950 of NC_141877.1, forward strand.
TTGATCCTGGTTGTGTGCATAGTCCCCAGGATATGATTTATCACTTCTCTGCTAAATATTTCCCCGCTCATAAGAAACAAGTTGCCTTAAGGGAAACATATAATTTTGTGCAAATTGAAGAAGAGAGACTCCCACAAGCTTGGGGGAGGCTTCTCCGATTACTTAATGCTCTGCCTAATCATCCTCTCAAGAAAAATGAAATACTTGATATCTTTTATAATGGACTAACCGATGCTTCCAGAGACCACCTGGATAGTTGTGCTGGTTGTGTTTTCAGGGAAAGAACTATTGATCAAGCTGAATTGCTATTGAATAATATGTTGAGTAATGAAAATGATTGGACACTTCCTGAACCAACTCCTAAGCCAACTCCGAAGAAAAGTGGTATTATGTTTCTTAGTCCTGAAGATATGCAAGAGGCAAAGAAATCTATGAAAGAAAAAGGTATTAAAGCTGAACATGTTAAGAATTTACCACCTATTGAAGAAATACATGGTCTTGATAAGCCGACACAGGTAGTAAAGGTAAATTCTCTCTATAGATTTGATGAAGGTGATATTCCTCGTAATAACTCTGCTAGCCAATGCTTAGATGAGTTTGATAATTTTATTGTTAAGTAAGAAAACTTCAATGCTTATGTTGGTAGACAATTGAAACGCAATGCTTATATGATTGAACACTTGAGTGATTATATGTCTAGAGTTAAAGGTGAACTTAAACTTATTAGTAAACATGCTTCTATGGTTACCACTCAAGTAGAACAAGTGCTTAAAGCTCAGAATGATTTGCTCAATGAATTAAATAATAAGAAAAATGATAATGTTGTTAGAGTTGTGACTAGAGGGGTAGAATGACTCAGGAACCTTTGTATCCTGAGGGCCACCCTAAGAGAATTGAGCAAGATTCTCAGAGAACTAATGTTGATGCACCTAGTTCTTCTAAGAGGAAGAAAAAGAAAAATGATAGGACTTTGCATGCTTCTAGTGAACCTGTTGCTCACACACTTGAGAATCCTAATGATATTTCAATTTCTGATGCTGAAACGCAATCTGGTAATGAACATGAACCTAGTGATAATATTAATGATGATTTGTACGTCTCCATCGTATCTATAATTTTTGATTGTTTCATGCCAATATTCTACAACTTTCATATACTTTTGGCAACTTTTTATACTATTTTTGGGACTAACATATTGATCTAGTGCCCAGTGCCAGTTCATGTTTGTTGCATGTTTTTTGTTTCGGAGAAAATCCATATCAAACGGAGTCCAAACAGGACAAAAACTGACAGAGATTTTTTGGAATATATGTGATTTTTGGGAAGAAGAATCAACGCGAGACGATGCCCGAGGGGGCCATGAGGCAGGGGGCACCCCAGGGGGTCAGGCACGCCCTGGGCCCTCGTGGCCACCCCGTAAGGCGGTTGGTGCCCTTCTTTTGCTGCAAGAAAGCCAATATCTGGATAAAAATCGTATCCAAAATTCAGCCCAATCGGAGTTACGGATCTCCGGGAATTTAAGAAACGGTGAAAGGGCAGAATCAGGGAACGCAGAAACAGAGAGAGACAGAGAGACAGATCCAATCTCGGAGGGGCTCTCTCCCCTCCGCCGCCGTGGAGGCCATGGACCAGAGAGGAAACCCTTCTCCCATCTAGGGAGAAGGTCAAGGAAGAAGAAGAAGAAGAAGGGGGCCCTCTCCCCCTCTCTCCCGGTGGCGCCGGAACGCCGCCGGGGCCATCATCGTGTGACGGCGATCTACACCAACACCTCCTTCATCTTCACCAGCATCTTCATCACCTTCCCCCATCTATCTACAGTGGTCCACTCTCCCGCAACCCTCTGTACCCTCTACTTGAACATGTTGCTTTATGCTTCATATTATTATCCAATGATGTGTTGCCATCCTATGATGTCTGAGTAGATTTTCGTTGTCCTGACGGTAATTGGTGAATTGCTATGATTGGTTTAATTGCTTGTGGTTATGTTGTTGTCCTTTGGTGCCCATCATATGAGCGCGTGTGTGGATCACACCATAGGGTTAGTTGTATGTTGATAGGACTATGTATTGGAGGGCAAGAGTGACAGAAGCTTCAACCTAGCATAGAAATTGATGCATACGGGATTGAAGGGGGACCAATATATCTTAATGCTATGGTTGGGTTTTACCTTAATGAACGTTAGTAGTTGCGGATGCTTGCTAATAGTTCCAATCATAAGTGCATAGAATTCCAAGTCGGGGATGACATGCTAGCAATGGCCTCTCCCACATAAAACTTGCTATCGGTCTAGTAAAGTAGTCAATTGCTTAGGGACAATTTCGCAACTCCTACCACCACTTTTCCACACTCGCTATACTAAATTTATTGTTTCTTTATCTAAACAGCCCCTAGTTTTTATTTACACACTCTTTATTATCTTGCAAACCTATCCAAAAAGACCTACAAAGTACTTCTGGTTTCATACTTGTTCTAGGTAAAGCTAACGTTAAGCGTGCGTAGAGTTGTATCGGTGATCGATAGAACTTGAGGGAATATTTGTTCTACCTTTAGCTCCTCGTTGGGTTAGACACTCTTACTTATCGAAAGAGGCTACAATTGATCCCCCATACTTGTGGGTTATCAAGAACTTTTTCTGGCGTCGTTGCCGGGGAGCAATAGTGTGGGGTGAATATTCTTGTGGGTGCTTGTTTGCTTTATCACTAAGTAATTTTTATTTTCTGTTCTAAGTTGTTCTCTATCTTTAGTTATGGATATGGAACACGAAATTCCAAAAAAATTAGGTGTAGTTGCTACTCATGGAGATGGGGAACCTCCTAAAACCCTCGATGCTCATTATGTGAAAGAGATTATGTACTACTATGATAATCCTGAGAAAACCCCATTTAATTATGTTATGGGAGACACGTTGGATCAACGTGAATACTTTAGGGGTTATCGCTTGACTCAAAAAGGGGAACTATTATGGGATCAAATTTATATGTTGCATTGGTATGCTCGGCAACTATGCTTGAGATATGATTATACTTGTTGCTCTAGGATGAAGGCTCCACACCTTCCCTTTTCATGCGAATTTAATGATAATGAAACCTTAGCTTCATATGCTAATGGTATATATGATTACTATGATGTTGAACGAATAGAAGAATCTGTTGCTTTTATGGGTGCTTATGAAATTGAATCTTTGTTTAAAGAGTGTGAAAATCTTGATGATGCTGTTTACAGACCTGAAATTTTTCTATACTTAGATATTTCTATGAGAATTATGAATTCAATTCTGATATTGATGATTTTATTGAGAGAGTAGCCGCTGTCCAAGAAGAGACTAATATTTTGCAAGAGTCTATGGAAGAAGAAATTGATGAAACTGTGAGCTCATTGGATGAAAAAGATGATGAGGAGAGCGAAGAACAAAAGGAGGAAGATCGGATTAGCTACCCGTGCCCACCTTCTAATGAGAGTAACTCTCCAACTCATACATTATTTAATGTCCCTTTGTTCTTACCGAAGGATGAATGCTATTATGATTGTTATGATCCCGTTGATTCTTTTGAAATATTCCTTTTTATGATGCTTTCTATGCTTGTGGCCAAGATGCCAATATGAATTATGCTTATGGACATGAACTTGCTATAGTTCCTTATGTTAAACATGAAATTGTTGCTATTGCACCCACGCATGATAGTCCTATTATCTATTTGAATTCTCCCAACTACACTATATAGGAGAAGTTTGTCCTTATTAAGGATTATATTGATGGGTTGCGTTTCACTACTACACATGATGATTTTGATAGATATAATATGCATGTGCTTGCTGCTCTTACTTGCAATTATTATGAGAGAGGAACTACATCTCCGCCTCTCCATGTTTCCAATATGATAAAATTGCAAGAAACTGTTTATACTATGCATTGGCCTTTACTATGTGTGCATGAATTGTTCTTTTATGACATGCCGATGCATAGGAAGAGAGTTAGACTTCATCATTACATGATATATGTTTCTTTGTGCTCACTACTAAATTACAAATCATTGTTAATTAAAATTGGCTTTGATATACCTTGGGATCCGGGTGGATTCATTACTTGAGCACTTTATGCCTAGCTTAATGGCTTTAAAGAAAGCTCTGCCATGGAGACAACCCAGAAGTTTTAGAGAGTCATTTATCTCTGTTGAGTGCTTTTATAAAGTTTAAAAACAAAAAAATAAAGAGGGGAACCCAAAACTTATCAAAAAGGAAAGTGAAAGTGAGAGAGACAAGCATTATTGAAGTGGGGGAGCTCCTTGAACTTTGTTCATGCTCACGGAAACTTTGTGAATCTTGATTATAGAAAATTTCCAAGAAAAATAATTATCCCCTTGTACAATTCCATTGTATTATAAAAATAATCTGCCAAGATTTTCCTTTAGGATGTTTACATTGCTTGTTGGTTTGTGCGGTGCAAAACAGAAACTTTGGCTGTAGTGCGTGATCTTACATTTTTTACTGGAACGTCAAACGGATCTGAGTATGGCTTTATAGAATGCTTTATGTCCTTCACTTAAATCTATTTAGAGAGATGACAGGAATTGGTCATTCACATGGTTAGTCATAAAATCCTACATAAAACTTGTAGATCACTGAATATGATATGTTTGATTCCTTGCAATAGTTTTGCGATATAAAGATGGTGATATTAGAGTCATGCTAGTGGGTAGTTGTGGATTGTATAAATATTTGTGTTAAAGTTTGTGATTCCCGTAGCATGCACATATGGTGAACCATTATGTAACGAAGTTGGAGCATGAGGTATTTATTGATTGTCTTCCTTATGAGTGGTGGTCGGGGACGAGCGATGGTCTTTTCCTACCAATCTATCCCCCTAGGAGCATGCGCGTAGTACTTTGTTTCAATGGCTAATAGATTTTTGCAATAAGTATGTGAGTTCTTTATGACTAATGTTGAGTCCATGGATTATACGCACTCTCACCCTTCCATCATTGCTAGCCTCTTCGGTGTCGTGCATTGCCCTTTCTCACCTCGAGAGTTGGTGCAAACTTCGCCGGTGCATCCAAACCCCGTGATACGATACGCTCTATCACACATAAGCCTCCTTATATCTTCCTCAAAACAGCAACCATACCTACCTATCATGGCATTTCCATAGCCATTCTGAGATATATTGCCATGCAACTTCCATCATCTTCATATACATGACTTGAGCATCATTGTCATATTGCTTAGCATGATCGTAAGATAGCAAGCATGATGTTTTCATGGCTTGTCCCTTTTTTGATGTCATTGCTACACTAGATCATTGTACATCCCGGTACAACGCCAGAGGCATTCATATAGAGTCATATTTTTTACTAGTATCGAGTTGTAATATTGAGTTGTGAGTAAATAAAAGTGTGATGATCATCATTATTAGAACATTTTCCCATGTGAGGTTATCAAAATAAAAGTGGCCAAAGAAGCCCCCAAAAAAAGAGAGGCCAAAGAAGCCTACAAAAAAGAAAAAAAAGAAAATGACAGAAAAATTAAAAAAATGAGAGAAAAAATAAAAAAATAAAAGTGGCCAAAGAAGCTCTTGGTGCATCTGTTGCATGGCAATCCCTACTCCTCGCATTGACATCAATTGATGGGATCTCCATAGCCCATTGATTAGCCGCGTCGATATGAGACTTTCTTCCTTTTTGTCTTCTTCACACAACCTCCATCATCATATTCTATTCCACCTATAGTGCTATGTCCATGGCTCACACTCATGTATTGCGTGAAAGTTGAAAAGGTTTGAGAACGTCAAAAGTATGAAACAATTGCTTGGCTTGTCATCGGGGTTGTGCATGATTTGAATATTTTGTGTGGTGAAGATGGAGCATAGCCAGACCATATGATTTTTAAGGGATAACTTTCTTTGGCCATGTTATTTTGAAAAGACATGATTGCTTTATTAGTATGCTTGAAGTATTATTGTCTTAATGTCAAATGATAGACTATTGCTTTGAATCACTTGTGTCTTAATATTCATGCCATGATTATATTACATGATCAAGATTATGCTAGGTAGCATTCCACATAAAAATTATCTTTTTATCAGTTACCTACTCGAGGACGAGCAGGAATGAAGCTTGGGGATGCTGATACGTCTTCGTCGTATCTATAATTTTTGATTGTTCCATGCCAATATTCTACAACTTTCATATACTTTTGGCAACTTTTTATACTATTTTTTGGACTAACATATTGATCCAGTACCCAGTGTCAGTTCCTGTTTGTTGCATGTTTTTTGTTTCACAGAAAATCCATATCAAACGGAGTCCAAACAGGATTAAAACTGACGGAGATTTTTTTTGGAATATATGTGATTTTTGGGAAGAAGAATCAACGCGAGACGATGCCCGAGGGGGCCACGAGGCAGGGGGCGCGCCCTGGGCCCTCGTGGCCACCCCGTAAGGCGGTTGGTGCCCTTCTTTCGCCGCAAGAAAGCCAATATCCGGATAAAAATCGTGTCCAAAATTAAGCCCAACCGAAGTTACGGATCTCTGGGAATTTAAGAAACGGTGAAAGGACAGAATGAGGGAACGTACAAACAAAGAGAGACAGGGAGACAGATCCAATCTCAGAGCGGCTCTCGCCCCTCTGCCACCATGCAGGCCATGGACCAGAGGGGAAACCCTTCTCCCATCTAGGGAGAAGGTCAAGGAAGAAGATGAATAAGGGGGGCCCTCTCCCCCTCTCTCCCGGTGGCGCCAGAACGCCGCTGGGGCCATCATCGTGTGACGGCGATCTACACCAACACCTCCGTCATCTTCACCACCATCTTCATCACCTTCCCCCATCTATCTACAGCGGTCCACTCTCCCGCAACCCGATGTACCCTCTACTTGAACATGGTGCTTTATGCTTCATATTATTATCCAATGATGTTCTCACGCCTGCAGATGGCGATCTGCAGCGGACTGCAAGTGCAGTTCAGTTAGCAGATGCTAACTGAACCGCAACCATGTGTTGGGCCTGAGGCCATGTAATGTGTGTGTGTGTGTGTGTTGGGTTGCGGCCCAGGGCGAGCCCAGAGGGCAACTACTTATTGTGCGGTGATCGAATGATGAGGCAGTGAGTGATTAGAAATCAAATCTTCTTTCCCCTTCTCAGCTCTCTCTCCTCATCTTCTCTCCTCACCTACCGATCCGATCTCGATCCCCTCTCACCTTCTCTTCGTTGGGTCGTGACAATTTGGTACTCAGAGCCTAGATTTTTTTCCCCACCCCCTCGCCGCCGCGGTTCTCATATCCTCTCGGTCACCGGTAACATCCACCGGGTCAGGTGCAAGCCACTCCGGCGAGTTTGCACAAAATCCTACTCGGGGTATGGTTGATTTGGAGCGAGACCATGGCGCCGTCCAAACCCTTGGCACAGACCCGCCGCGTTCTCGACGTGATGTCAAAGACCACCGACAAGCTACAGACCTTGCTTGAGTCGGTCATCCGCCGCCTCGATGCGAACCAGAAGACGGCCGACGAGCGACACCAGGCGCAGCTCTCCTACAACGAGTAGGTCTCCACCGAGCTCAAGCACCTCTCCAAGCAGATCGATCTCACTCAGGCAGACGTGGATGAGGCGCGCAAGGCCGCGCCCACGGTCGACCCCTCCGCCGCGCACCACACCACCGTGTCTCCAGCAGCGGCCTCCTCTGCACCACCACCACCACCACCGCCACCGTCGTCTCGGACCGCACCTCCCGCGCTCTACACAGATGTAGCAGCCCAGCTACCCTTCGTGCGGCTCGTCACCACGGCCCGCCTCTGCTACTCCAACCTTCCCCAACGGCTTCAGATCGAGAGCGCAGGACAGATCTCTACACCAAGCCGTCGAAGCATGATTTTCCGTGGTTCGACAGCGACACCCCGCACATTTGGCTCAAGCGCTGCGTCTCCTACTTCGAGTTGTACCGCGTGCTACCGCACAGGTGGGTCACCACGGCCTTGTTGTACATGGACGGCTTGGCAGCAATGTGGCTACAGGCTCATCGTTAGAAACATTTAGGGTTGTCGTGGGCGGCCTTTCGTGCGGCAGTGGAAGAGGAATTTGGGCAGGAGGAGTTTGAAGCACAGATGCATCAGTTGGTTCAGTTGCGGCAGACTGGGAGCGTGCAAGAATATCGACGGCAGTTCGAGACATCAATGTATCATCTGCTATCGTTGGATCCGCATTTGAGCCCGCAGTTTTTCATCTCTCAGTTTCTGCTCGGGCTCAAGGATGAGCTTCGTCTGGGCGTCCGTCTGCAAGCTCCTACCAGCATCACTCGAGCTGCCGTTTTCGCAAGAATTCAGGAAGAGGAAATGGAGCGACAACGCGCATAGCGAAAGCGGGTCATACCAGTGGGTCGTCCACCTCCACAAGCAGCAACTGCAGCCCCCAATCTAGCTCGGGCAGCAGCACAATAGCGCCCAACGAACGATGAATTTGCTCGGGAACGGCAGTTAAGAGAATTCCGACGAGCTAATGGACTGTGTTTCCGCTGTGGGGATAAATACTCCCGTGAGCATCAGTGCAAACGCACAGGACAAATTATGATGATTGAAGTGGGCGAATTCAGAGAAATTATGTCAGATGACATGGTGCACGCGCTGCAACTGTTGCATGCACCCGTGCAGCAAGAACCAGAATGCTGCTCTTTGAGCCAACATGCTATGTCCGGCGAGGAAGGGCCATCCACAATTCGCCTACGCGCCCAAGTGGGCGATCATATCATGCTGCTGCTAGTCGATTCGGGGAGTTCCCACAGTTTCATTAGCGAAAATTTCACCGCTCGAATTGCTGCTAAGACGGAAGAACTATCTCCTGTGTCAGTTTGTGTGGAAAATGGACAGCGGCTGCGCTGCAACAAGCTGGTGCGCAAATTGGCCTGGACAGTGCCTGGCCACACCTTCAACACTGATCTCCGAGTGTTACCACTTAGTGCATATGATGGCGTTTTGGGCATCGACTGGCTCTCTGCCCATAGTCCGATGTTGTGCCACTGGGAACTAAAGACAATTTAGTTTGACACCGGGGGCAAGACCGTGAAACTGCAAGGAGTGAAAACCACCAATCTGTCTCGCACTACCGAGCTGGATGCTTATGAGCTTCATCGCATGGAAGTGGCAAATGACATCTGGACAGCGGCCACTGGTAGAAAAAGGGCCTGTTGTCCCAGTTCGTAAGGGCCTGTTGTCCCGGTTCTAGAACCGGGACTAAAGGGTCGGTACTAATGCCCTGTCCCTTTAGTCCCGGTTCAATCCAGAACTGGGATAGATGGGCCTCCACATGGCCTATGCGCAGAGCCCAGGCAGGAGACCCTTTGGTCCCGGTTGGTGGCACCAACCGGGACCAATAGGCATCCACGCGTCAGCATTTCTGTGGCTGGGGTTTTTGTTTTTTTTAAAGGGGGGGTTTGGGGGTTTTGGGGGGTTAATTTAGGTGTTTCATATATTGTGTTAGCTAGCTATAATTAATAGAGAGAAGTGTCCTCTCTTATGTCCGTGCTTGGTCGACGCTACGTACTATACATACGTATAGAGAGGACTAGACACGCTAGCTAGCTAGTAAGCAAACGAAGGAAACAGAAGATCGTCATGAACATATATGCATACAGAGAGAAGTGATATCGACCACCTCTCCTTCTCCGAGAGATTGGTCGAACAACAAGTTCTCGTATATCTATCCGACACTACCGGCTACATATATACAATAATTATCTCTTACAAATATAATCATACGGACTCAGGGTCCACATAGAATTCTCCGTCTTCAGGGATCACGTGGTCAAGAAAGAATGCCGCCAATTCCTCTTGAATTGCTCGCATGCGAGCTGGTGCTAGGAGTTCATCCCGCTTCTGAAACATCTAATTTAAAGAAGGGGGTCAATACATATATATATATATGAATGAATGAAATTCAACACAAATGATGGTAATAAAATAAAATTGTGAATGTTGTTATTTAAGTACTTCATATTGTTCGTCAGTGTAGCCCCGCTCACAGGTCGTGTGGCGGATGGACTCGCAAACGTAGTATCCACAGAAATCATTCCCTTGTTCCTGCCACAACCACTTTGCAAGAAATAGAGGTCAATCAAACTGATAAGCAAGAATGCCAAATGGTATTGATGAAACTAGCGCTTGAATGACCAGTAGATGCGCGGAACATGCTACTATAGTACTTACTTTCGGGTGTCTAAATTGCAGCTCCTTCGGCAGTCCCGGAGCTTTTCTGGTGAATTTTCTCCAAACCCTGCCGGACAAAGAAAACAATTACTTGATATATCAGGAAATGAACAAAGTTGCTGATATGGTGGATAATGATCGATTTAACTTACTTCTCGAGTATTTGAGTCATGTCTGCATAGTCCTGGGGATGTTTTCGTCTTGAGTCTAAGATGGTTACTAGTCCCTGCTCAAGCTTAATCTCTAGGAGAATATAGTGGAAACTGCACACGCATGCATAACTCATCAATTACATTACTATAACCTTGACTAATATATAAGGGAAACCGAATACGCATAAGACAGTAACACTCACTTGAAGTTGTAAGGAAAGAGTATTATATCTTTGTTTTCATTTATTATGAACGATTGTAGCAAGTTGGCCTCAGTAGCTGCGGCATGAAATTTAACCTGAGTTGCATCTATGAGATATGTGTTAATGAACCCAATATCACCGACTTGTCTTTTCATCAATTCGGCGATCTTCAATCTGCATAATATAGTGAGGATGATTATAAATACATGCAATGAAAGAGCTGAGCTATATAGAGAAACTTAATGACAGAAGTAGTACTACTTACAAACAGTAGCAGGCGACCATTGTTTTATCGAGGGCCAATTGATTGAAAAACTGATAGAACTCCTCAAATGGAACAGGCAATAGTTCAATTCCAATGAGGTCATGCTCCTTTTTAACTTTCACATACAAAGTACTCCTCCCCCAAGAGTCTCTGCAGATTTTCAAGTACCAATCATGCAATCTTCGCATCATCGTTGATAGAGATCTTTCATCTTTGACGAGAGGCTTCCCGTACTCGTATCTTTGTATCTGCACGTCCATGGGTTCATAATGTACATCATCGGGCAGGTAATCTGCAAGATTGCTATAACCGGGCACCATCCTCGGATCATTAGCGACGTTGTGGCTAGGCACCTTGAGCGGGGGGCACGATTGCTTCGCTTGTTCGCCTAGCTGGGCAATTTGTCTCCCAGCTCGTCGTTCTTTCAGTCTTTGATCACTGACAGTACTTCTCGACCGCTCCGCTTCGGCAAATTCCTTTCCAATAATGCGCTCATAGTTTCCTTTCAGCGGAAACTTCGGTGATTTTGTCAGGGCAGCCAGAGTGCGCTTCGCTTTCACCGGATCTACCTTCTCCTCCGGAAGTGGATGTCTCTTTGCTTTCAACCCTTGAAACCAGTCATCCACTTCGGTTCGTGTGATCTCGGCGTTCTCCTCCGGGGTCCTCTCGTATGGTAACTTCTCTGGAGTCTTCAGAGAAGGACCGAATCTGTATGTCCTCCCGCCTCTGGTTGTACTGCTAGACGCCGACCAAGCAAACAGAGTAGTTGTCTTCTTTACTTGCTTACGAGGCAGAGGAGAAGGACTACGACGCGCCGGAGCAGCCGGAGCGGCGGCAGGTCTCTTCCGCCCTTGCTGACGAGGCGGAGAAGGAGGAGGCTGGCTGCTCGGGCGCGTCGGCGCAGGCGGAGAAGGAGGTGGAGTGCCGCCACGCGCTGGAGAAGGAGCCGGTCGATTGCCCTGATCGTCACTCGCCGGAGGAGGAGGCGGTGGAGGAGGCGGAGTGCCCTGACTCGCCGGAGAAGGAGGAGGCGTCCAGTTCGGAAGGTTGATGAGCTCCTTCCGCCATAGGCATGGAGTCTTTAGAGCAGACCCCAGCCTAGTCTCCCCTTCACCGGTAGGGTGGTCAAGCTGGAGGTCCTCAAATCCCTCCGTTATTTCATCCACCATCACCCTAGCATATCCTTCTGGAATCGGTCGGCAGTGAAAAGTTGCACCGGGTTCAGTAGGATAAACAGAGCCAATAGCCGCCTTGACCTTCAAATTCATCCATTGCGTCATAAGGTGGCAATTTTGAGACTCCGTGATAGCATCCACGGGATAGCTGGCAGGAGCCGTCAAGGCATGCTCCGGCTGAAGCAGCTCGGTGGAAGCCACGCTGCTTCTGCGCTGAGATGGCGGGGTAGCTTTGGGGGAAGCTTCGGCAGTACGTTTGTTGCGATTTGCTTCTCGTTCCTCTATCGCGTCTACCCTTGCTTGCCGCGCCTGCATTTGGGTCTGCTGCACTTTTTTCCTCCTCTCATGGGATTTGTAACTGCCTGCGTCCGGAAACCCAACCTTCCACGGAATGGAGCCTGGCGTGCCTCGTGTCCGTCTAGGGTGCTCAGGATTCCCGAGGGCCATTGTGAGCTCATCGTTCTCTCTGTCTGGAAAGAACGTCCCTTGCTGCGCTGCTTCGATATACTGCTTAAGCTTCCTGACTGGTATGTCCATTTGATCATTCGTCCAAATGCACTTCCCTATTACAGGGTCCAAGGTTCCGCCAGCCCCGAAGAACCAAGTCCGGCAATGGTCTGGCTAGTTAATTGTCTCTGGTTCGATCCCTTTATCAACCAGATCATTCTCAGGCTTGGCCCACTTAGGTCGGGCTACGAGGTAGCCACCTGACCCCGTGCGATGGTGATGCTTCTTCTTCGCAGCATTTTGCTTGTTTGTCGCCGACATCTTCATACTCTTTTCTGATGTCTTGTGGGCCACAAATGCGGGCCAGTGATCTCTGATCTTCTCATATCTGCCCTTGAATTCTGGTGTCTCATCATTTTCGACAAACTTATTCAGCTCTTTCTTCCACCTCCTGAATAGTTCTGCCATCCTCTTAAGAGCAAAAGACTTGATTAATTGCTCTTTAACTAGGTTCTCTGGATTATCCTCTGGCGGTAGGGTGAAATTTGACTTCAGCTCAGTCCAAAGATCATTTTTCTGCATATCATTGACATAAGACACCTCAGGGTCTTCTGTAGCCGGCTTAAACCATTGCTGGATGCTTATCGGGATCTTGTCCCTAACCAGAACCCCGCACTGAGCAAAAAATGCGTTCTTTGTTCGGATGGGTTCAATCGGTTGGCCGTCGGGCGCGATTGCTATGATCTCAAACCTTTCATCCGAGCTCAACTTTTTCTTCGGGCCTCATCTCTTTACCGAAGTTGTGCTCGATCCGGAGGGCTAGAAAAAAGAACAAAGACTTAATTAATATGTGTACATACCAAAACAATGAATGCATCAATCAGCTAGTCAGCACAGGCTTAACTAATATATATACCTGGCCGGACTCGGTTCGGTCACCGGAGCCGTCATCATGGTCTCCTTCTTGCACCGGCATTGGGTCACCGAAGCCGTCCTCATGTTCTTCTTCTTGCACCGGCATTAGGTCACCGTAGCCAGCTTCTTCACCCTCTCCTTCCAGACCATCGGTGTCGTTGAGAAACAACGAGACGGCATCACTTCCTTCTGCGATTATGTCCCTCAACAACGCTTCTTTTGCTTCGTCTCGGGCGGTGTCCATAGTTTCTACAAATATTTACAACATGGCAATTATTATTCAAACATGACAGATGGATATATTAGTGGCAAACGTAGAACTAGCTACCTAATCATAGTAAGGAATCATATATATTAATTAGTGGCCTCGACGCTGCTTCTCTAGGGTTTGGGGTGGCCTCGACAATGCCTCAAGGGTTTGGGGTGGCCTCGAGAACGCTTCAAGGAGGGGGTAATATCTACCCCCCCACGTGTTGAAGCTATCGGGAGGGGGTATATATCGACAACGACGACACTACATCTATGTCCCTCGACGACCCTCGTTCCCGATAAAAAAAGAGGAAGAAGAAGAAAAAAAGAGGAGAAGAAAGAATAGAGGAGAAGAACTCTATTCTTTCTTCTCCTCTTTTTTTCTTCTTCCTCTTCTTTTTTTATCCTCTTCTTCCTCTCATGTTCGAGAGGATCGCCGAGGGGTCGGGAGGTTGCCTAGTGTCAAAGGATTCAACAAAACCATGTCTTCATCATTAGGCGAAAGTAACAGGTGCATGATGGTACGAAGCTCTCCAAAGTTATTTTGGAACGGAGTCCTAGATAGGATAATTCGCTTTTTGGTACAAAGTTCAACAAGAACCTTCCAAATATCGTTATTTGGAAGGCCTTTGCTGAAATTCATACAAAAAGGCAAATTATCCTATCCGGGACACCATTCCAAAATAACTTTGGAGGACTTCTTCATGCCCTGGTTACTTCTGGCTAATGATGAAGCCATGGATTTCTTCAATACTTTGACACTCTAGGAAACCTCTCTCTCGACCCCTCGGCGATCCTCGACCCCTCGATCCCTTGACGACCCAGGAACCCTCGACCCCTCAGCGATCCTCTTCTTCCTCTCGTGTTCGAGAGGATCGCCGAGGGGTCGGGAGGTTGCCTAGTGTCAAAGGATTCAACAAAACCATGTCTTCATCATTAGGCGAAAGTAACAGGTGCACGATGGTACGAAGATCCCCAAAGTTATTTTGGAACGGATTCCTAGATAGGATAATTCGCTTTTTGGTACAAAGTTCAGCAAGAACCTTCCAAATATCGTTATTTGGAAGGTCTTTGCTGAAATTCATACAAAAAGGCAAATTATCCTATCCGGGACACCATTCCAAAATAACTTTGGAGGACTTCATCATGCCCTGGTTACTTCTGGCTAATGATGAAGCCATGGATTTCTTCAATACTTTGACACTAGGAAATCTTCCTCTCGACCCCTCGGCGATCCTCGACCCCTCGAACCCTCGACGACCCTGGAACCCTCGACCCCTCGGCGATCCTCTTCTTCCTCTCATGTTCGAGAGGATCGCCGAGGGGTCGGGAGGTTGCCTAGTGTCAAAGGATTCAACAAAACCATGTCTTCATCATTAGGCGAAAGTAACAGGTGCATGATGGTACGAAGCTCTCCAAAGTTATTTTGGAACGGAGTCCTAGATAGGATAATTCGCTTTTTGGTACAAAGTTCAGCAAGAACCTTCCAAATATCGTTATTTGGAAGGCCTTTGCTGAAATTCATAAAAAAAGGAAAATTATCCTATCCGGGACACCATTCCAAAATAACTTTGGAGGACTTCGTCATGCCTTGGTTACTTCCGGCTAATGATGAAGCCATGGATTTCTTCAATACTTTGACACTAGGAAATCTCTCTCGACCCCTCAGCGATCCTCGACCCCTCGAACCCTCGACGACCCTGGAACCCTCGACCCCTAGACGACCCTGGAACCCTCGACCCTCAATCCCTCGACCCTATAGAACCCTCGAACCCTCGACCCTGAAACCCTCGACCCTTGACCCCTTAACGACCCTCGACCCTCTACCCTAGTTCCCGACCCTCGACCCCTCGGCGATCCTCGACACCCTTCTTCCCGATAAAAATTAAGAAGAAGAAGAATAAGAATAAGAAGAAGAAGAAGAAGAAGAAAGAGGAGAAGAAGAAAGGAATAGCTAGAGGAGAAGATCAAAGAAAAAAAATAAGAAGAAAATTCTTCTTTTTTCTTCTTCTTATTTATTTCTCCTCTTCTTCCTCTCCTCTTCTTCTTTCTTTCCTCTTCTTATTTTCTTTCTTTCCTATACTTCTTTTCCTTCCTTCTTAATATCACTTAGCAAATTTTGCAACGATAGAGAGGGGGTGCTCCCGTGGTCTAAAATCCGTCTATGCACGATAGAAAATTCTGAAAAAATACATCTATGATCCCTCAACGTCCCCGCCTCTCTCATGAACAAAAAAATATGTGAATTAAAAAAACATCATGTTCTATGAACAAAAAAACATCATATTTCATCCACATTCGTGCATACATCATATATGTGATCATCTATGAAAAAAACATCATATTCTATAAAAAAATCATTACATATATATATATATAAACAAGCATATATATATATAACAAGCATATATATGAAAAAAAATTGCAAAGGGAGGGCGCCGGCGGCCGGACCAAGCTGAGGAGGCGGGCAGGGGCGCAGGCGACGGTGACGGCGGGCCGGGGCGGCGCGCGTCGGGGCAGGGGCGCGGGCGACGGCGATGGGGGCGGGCCGGGGCGGCGTGCGTCGGGCAGGGGCGGGCGGCGACGGCGAGTCCGTGGCAGGGGCTCGGGGCGCGGGGCGGCGCGCGCGAGCAGGGGAGCTCGAGGCGACGACGGGGGCGGCAAGGGCGCCGGCGCACGGGGGCGGGACGGGGCAGGGGTAGGGCGACGGCGACGAGGAGCGGGCGGCGATGGCGAGCACGAGGCAGGGGCGCGGGGCGACGGCGACGACGAGCACGGGCAGCCTGGCAGCGTCGGGGGCAAATGGTCGATGAGAAACTGAAAATTTCCTAAGTCCTACTTATATACACAGAGTATTGGTCCCGGTTCGTGGCACCAACCGGGACCAATGCCACCTTTAGTCCTGGTTGGTGCCACCAACCGGGACCAAAGGCCTGATTTCGCCAGCCCAAAGGGCGGGAAGCGGCGGCCTTTGGTCCCGGTTGGTGGCACCAACCGGGACTAAAGGGGGGCATTGGTCACGGTTGGTGCCACGAACCGTGATCAATGCCCCCTTTAGTCCCGGTTGGTGCCACCAACCGGGACCAATGGCCTTGTGCTGCCCCATAAGCGCTGCTGCGCCCACCCTCCCGAGCTCCTCTCAACTGCAGGCTTTCGGGCCTAATCTGTCACTGCAATGCCTGTGGGCCTACTGGGCCTACTGCGGGCCTAAATCCTGGCCTATGGTATGGTTTCTAGTCGTATTCAGGCCGTGGTGGCCCAGTAGGTGGCATTTTTTTGTTTTTTTGTTGCTTTATTTATTTTCTTTTGTTTTTTGCTTTATTTTTTAATTATTTATGCTTTTAGTTTTAGAAAAATTATAAACTTTTTGTTAATGCCATTAGTTTTCAAATTTGAAAACACTTTTTTAGTTTTTTTGTTTTCTTTGTTGCTTTATTTATTTTATTTTGTGATTAACTTTACTATAAAAATAGTTTTTTCCTATTTTTTGATTTGTTTTTTGCATTATTTATTTTCTTTTGTTTTTTGCTTTAATTTTTAATTCTGTTTGCTTTTAGGTTAGCAAAATTATAAACTTTCTGTTAGTGCCATTAGTTTTAGAAAAATTATAAACTTTCTGTTAGTGCCATTAGTTTTAGAAAAATTATAAACTTTCTGTTAGTGCAATTAGTTTTCAAATTTGAATAGTTAAAATTCGAATTCTTTGAAAATTGTTTGAATCACAAGTTTGTGATTAACTTACTAAAAAATGAGAATAGATGCGCTTATAGAGAAAATTCAACCTAAATTCCTAGTAAATTTCTATGAATTTCAGAGAAATTCACTATGAATTTAGGTTAAACTTTTCTCTATTAGGGCATCTATTTTCACTTCGAGAGGAGCTCAACAAGGCAGAGAGGGAAGGGCTTATAAACCGGTGTGAGCCCCCTTCGGTTGGCGAGGTGGGACTAAACTCTGCCCGCAACGAGGACCAACCCTTTAGTCCCGGTTTGTGGCACAAACCGGGACTAATGGTCATGGGCCAGGGGCGAACCATAAGACATGAAAGCATTTCAAATGAACTCTGAAAAAGTTGAAAGTTGGGATGGTATCATAATTTCACCCACATAGCATGTGCATGTACAAAACAGACAATGGTAGCATGTTCGTGTGTTACAAAGTTGGCATTATATCATCATAATAGTTGCGGGAGAAAGTCTTCACTTTTTCTTCACTTGTGTCATTTGCTTATTGCGTCGTAAACATGGATAATCTTCATTGTTTATCAAGATGCTTGGGTCAGCCTTGACATTGAAGGGAGGAATTTCATGAAACTTTTCATAATCTTCAGACATGTCTGTCTTGCCGTCCACTCCCAGGATGTCCCTTTTTCCTGAAAGAACTATGTGGTGCTTTGGTTCATCGTATGATGTATTCCCTTCCTTATCTTTTCTTTTTCTCGGTTTGGTAGACATGTCCTTCACATAGATAATCTGTGCCACATCATTGGCTAGGACGAACGGTTCGTCAGTGTACCCAAGATTTTTCATATCCACTATTGTCATTCCGTACTGTGGGTCTACCTGTACCCCGCTGCCTAACAGATTGACCCATTTGCACTTAAACAAAGGGACCTTAAAATCAGGTCCATAGTCAAGTTCCCATATGTCCACTATGTAACCATAATATGTGTCCTTGCCGCTCTCGGTTGCTGCATCAAAGCGGACACCGCTGTTTTGGTTGGTGCTCTTTTGATCTTGGGCGATCGTGTAAAATGTATTACCATTTATCTCGTATCCTTTGTAAGTCAATACAGTCAAAGATGGTCCCCAGGACAACAAGTACAACTCATCACAAACAGTGTTGTCACCTCTGAGACGTGTTTCCAACCAACTGCTAAAAGTCCTGATGTGTTCACATGTAATCTAGTCGTCGCACTGCTCCGGGTGTTTGGAGCGCAGACTGTTCTTGTGTTCATCGACATACGGGGTCACCAAGGTAGAGTTCTGTAGAACTGTGTAGTTTGCTTGAGACCAAGAATATCCGTCCCTACATATTATTGAGTCTCTTCCAAGAGTGCCTTTTCCAGTCAGTCTCCCCTCATACCGCGATTTAGGGAGACCTATCTTCTTAAGGCCAGGAATGAAATCAACACAAAACCCGATAACATCCTCTGTTTGATGGCCCATGGAGATGCTTCCTTCTGGCCTAGCGCGGTTATGGACATATTTCTTTAGGACTCCCATGAACCTCTCAAAGGGGAACATATTGTGTAGAAATATGGGCCCCAGGATGACAATCTCGTCGACTAGATGAACTAGGATGTGCGTCATGATATTGAAGAAGGATGGTGGGAACACCAGCTCAAAACTGACAAGACATTGCGCCACATCACTCCTTAGCCTTGGTACGGTTTCTGGATCAATCACCTTCTGAGAGATTGCATTGAGGAATGCACATAGCTTCACAATGGCTAATCGGACGTTTTTCGGTAGAAGCCCCCTCAATGCAACCGAAAGCAGTTGCGTCATAATCACGTGGCAGTCATGAGACTTTAGGTTCTGAAACTTTTTCTCTGGCATATTTATTATTCCCTTTATATTCGACAAGAAGCCAGTCGTGACCTTCATACTGAGCAGGCATTGAATGAAGATTTCTTTCTCTTCTTTCGTAAGAGCGTAGCTGGCAGGACCATTATACTGCTTCAGAGGCATGCCATCTTTTTCGTGCAAACGTTGGAGGTCCTCCCGTGCCTCAGGTGTATCTTTTGTCTTCCCATACACGCCTAAGAAGCCTAGCAGGTTCACGCAAAGGTTCTTCGTCACGTGCATCATGTCGATTGAGGAGCGGACCTCTAGGTCTTTCCAGTAGGGTAGGTCCCAAAATATAGATTTCTTCTTCCACATGGGTGCGTGTCCCTCAGCATCATTCGGAACAGCTAGTCCACCAGGACCCTTTCCAAAGATTACGTAGTGTAAATCATTGACCATAGCAAGCACGTGATCACCGGTGCGCATGGCGGGCTTCTTCCGGTGATCTGCCTTGCCTTTGAAATGCTTGCCTTTCTTTCGACATTGATGGTTGGTCGGAAGAAATCGACGATGGCCTAGGTACACATTCTTCCTGCATTTGTCCAGGTATATACTTTCAGTGTCATCTAAACAGTGCGTGCATGCGTGGTATCCTTTGTTTGTCTGTCCTGAAAGGTTACTGAGAGCGGGCCAATCGTTGATGGTCACGAACAGCAACGCCTTAAGGTTAAATTCCTCCTGTCTGTGCTCATCCCACGTACGTACACCGTTTCCATTCCACAGCTGTAAAAGTTCCTCAACTAATGGCCTTTGGTACACATCAATTTCGTTGCCGGGTTGCTTAGGGCCTTGGATGAGAACTGGCATCATAATGAACTTCCGCTTCATGCACATCCAAGGAGGAAGGTTATACATACATAGAGTCACGGGCCAGGTGCTGTGATTGCTGCTCTGCTCCCCGAAAGGATTAATGCCATCCGCGCTTAAAGCAAACCATACATTCCTTGGGTCCTTTGCAAACTCATCCCAGTACTTTCTCTCGATTTTTCTCCACTACGACCCGTCAGCGGGTGCTCTCAACTTCCCATCTTTCTTTCGGTTCTCACTGTGCCATCGCATCAACTTGGCATGCTCTTTGTTTCTAAACAAACGTTTCAACCGTGGTATTATAGGAGCATACCACATCACCTTCGCAGGAACCCTCTTCCTGAGGGGCTCGCCGTCAACATCACCAGGGTCATCTCGTCTGATCTTATACCGCAATGCACCGCATACCGGGCATGCGTTCAGATCCTTGTATGCACCGCGGTAGAGGATGCAGTCATTAGGGCATGCATGTATCTTCTCCACCTCCAATCCTAGAGGGCATACGACCTTCTTTGTTGCATATGTACTGTCGGGCAATTCGTTATCCTTTGGAAGCTTCTTCTTCAATATTTTTAGTAGCTTCTCAAATCCTTTGTCAGCCATAGCATTCTCTGCCTTCCACTGCAGCAATTCCAGTATGGTACCGAGCTTTGTGTTGCCATCTTCGCAATTGGGGTATAACCCTTTTTTGTGATCCTCTAACATGCGATCGAACTTCAGCTTCTCCTTTTAACTTTCGCATTGCGTCCTTGCATCGACAATGACCCGGCGGAGATCATCATCATCGGGCACATCGTCTGGTTCCTCTTGATCTTCAGCAGCTTCACCCGTTGCAGCATCATTGGGCACATCGTCTGGTTCCTCTTGATCTTCACCAGCTCCCCCCGTTGCAGCATCACCGTATTCAGGGGGCACATAGTTGTCATCGTACTCTTCTTCTTCGCCGTCTTCCATCATAACCCCTATTTCTCCGTGCCTCGTCCAAACATTATAGTGTGGCATGAAACCCTTGTAAAGCAGGTGGGAGTGAAGGATTTTCCGGTTAGAGTAAGACCTCGTATTCCCACATTGAGTGCATGGACAACACATAAAACCATTCTGCTTGTTTGCCTCAGCCGCATCGAGAAACTCATGCACGCCCTTAATGTACTCGCGGGTGTGTCTGTCACCGTACATCCATTGCCGGTTCATCTGCGTGCATTATATATAATTAAGTGTCCAAATTAATAGAAGTTCATCATCACATTAAAACCAAAGTGCATACATAGTTCTCATCTAACAACATATAGCTCTCGAGAGCATCTAATTAATTAAACCATACATTGAAACTATGTAAAACATTTCAATGCGAAAACAAATGCGATCATAATCGCAACCAAGGTAACAATTGATCCAACGGCATAATGATACCAAGCCTCGGTATGAATGGCATATTTTCTAATCTTTCTAATCTTCAAGCGCATTGCATCCATCTTGATCTTGTGATCATCGACGACATCCGCAACATGCAACTCCAATATCATCTTCTCCTCCTCAATTTTTTTATTTTTTCCTTCAACAAATTGTTTTCTTCTTCAACTAAATTTAACCTCTTGACAATAGGGTCGGTTGGCATTTCCGATTCACATACATCCTACATAAATAAAATCTATGTCACATTGGTCGGTATAATTTTCATAAACAATAAATGAACCAATAGTTATAAAGATAATATATATACCACATCCGAATCATAGACAGGACGAGGGCCGACGGGGGTGGATACCAAAACCATCGCACTATATAAGATGCAATAATAAAAGTAAGAAAATAATACAAGTATCTATGTAAACATACAAGTAAGAATTCCTTTCAGAAAGAAGATAAGAACAAGAGGCTCACCACGGTGGTGCCGGCGATGAGCTCGGCGCGGGTGATCGACGGCAGTGAAGACGGGGACGGGGCGTGACGGACCGCTAAACCTAGACAAATATTATGGAAAATGGATCTTGGAGGTCGAGCTTGGAGAGGAGAAAGCTTAAGTAGTGTGGCTCGGGCATTCCATCGAACACCTTGTGTGCATAGGAGGTGAGCTAGAGCACCACCAAGCCCTCTCCCCCTCGGCCAGAGAAAAACAGAGCACTGGGGTGCTCTGCTCGCGAGCGAGGGGTATATATAGGCACCTCATTGGTCCCGGTTGGTGACATGAGCCGGGACTAAAGGGGAGCCTTTGGTCCCGGTTCAAGCCACCAACCGGGACCAATGGTGGTGGGCCAGGAGCGAGGCCCATTGGTCCCGGTTCATCCCACCAACTGGGACCAAAAGGTCCAGATGAACCGGGACCAATGGCCCACGTGGCCCAGCCGACCCCCTGGGCTCACAAACCGGGACCAATGCACATTGGTCCCGGTTCTAGACTGAACCGGGACTAATGGGCTGACCCGGCCTGGACCAAAGCCCTGTTTTCTACTAGTGGGCCTTTGTCACTGTGGAGAAAACTGACGAAACACCACTCGCACCAATCCCAGCCAGTATTCAGAAAGTTCCGCACGAATATCAGGACGTGTTTGTTGAACCAAACACCCTGCCCCCGCGCCGTCAGTACGATCACAGCATCAACCTGGAGCCAGGCACTACACCTATCAACACAAAGCCGAGTCCCTACGCCGCGCATGTGCTGCTCGTGAAAAAGAAGGACGGCAGCTGGCGATTCTACGTTGATTTTCGACGTTTGAATACAGCAACAGTGAAAAACAAGTTTCCCCTGCCTGTGGTTGATGAGCTGCTCGATGAACTGGCCGGGGCCAAATACTTCTCCAAGATTGACTTGCGCACGGGATACCACCAAATCCATATGCGGGAAGAGGACGAAGAGAAAATAGCTTTCAAGACGCATCACGGCCATTACCATTTCCGCGTCATGCCATTCGGGTTGTGCAACGTGCCAGCTACGTTTCAGTTCTTGATGAACACTGTCTTCAGCCGCTACGTTCGTAAGTTCATCATTATTTTCTTGGATGACATCTTGGTTTTCAGCATAGACCTGCAGGAACACGAAGAACACCTGCGCCTCACTCTGGAGCTCCTCCGCGAAAATCAGTTGTTCGCCAAGGCCAGCAAGTGTTCGTTCGCACAAACAAGTATTGAGTACCTGGGGCACGTGATCTCACAAGATGGCATCGCCACCGACACAAGCAAGACCAGTGCAATGCAGTCCTGGCCCGTGCCCTCGACACCAACCGAGCTGCGCGGGTTCCTGGGGTTGACAGGGTACTACCGCAAATTCGTTCCTCACTATGGCATCATCGCCAAGCCCTTGATGCAGCTCCTCTAGAAGAAAGGATTTGTCTGGGATGACAAGGCACAACAAGCATTTGACACGCTCAAGCAGGCGATGATGAGCACACCGGTCTTAGCGCTTCCCAACTTCACGCGCCCGTTCGCCATCGAGACCGATGCTTGCGACACTGGCGTGGGCGCGGTGCTCACCCAAGATAGCCACCCTGTCACCTACCTCAGGAAAGCTCTCGAGGTGCGAAACCAGAAGCTTTCCATGTATGAAAAAGAATTCCTCGCCGTGATGATGTCCATTGACAAGTGGCGGCCATATCTGCAACACGCCCCGTTCGAAATCGTCACCGACCACAAGAGCTTGTGCGCGTTGGGAGATCAGCAGTTGGTCACCGACCTGCAACGCAAGGCCATGTCGAAGATGGTGGGCCTTCAATTCTCCTTCCATTACAAGAAAGGCGTCGACAACGGCGCCGCCGATGCCCTGTCTCGCGTCGGCCACCTACTGGCACTCGACGCGCTCTCTATGTGCCAGCCCTAGTGGCTGCAAGAGGTGGCGAACTCCTATGAAACCGATCCCGAGTCGTAAAAATTGCTCGCTAAGCTGCCAGTTGTGGGCAAGGACGACCAAGGCCGAGCATTGCAGAACGGAGTAATTCGCCAGCGAGGGCGCATGTGGATCGGCGCCAACTCCGCGCTCCAGACCAAGCTCATCGCCGCGCTTCATCACAGCGCGGTGGGGGGCCACTCCGGCGCTACAGCCACCTACCACCGCGTACACAAGCTCTTCGCCTGGCCTGGCCTCAAGCGCGCCATGGAGGACTTCGTTCGCCAGTGCGGCATCTGCTAGCACGCCAAGCATGAGAACAAACACCCGGCCGGCAAGCTGCAACCTCTGCTGATTCCTGACGCGCCATGGCAGGACGTGACCATGGACTTCATCGAGGGTCTACCCAAATCCGAAGGCTGCGACTCCATCATGGTCGTCGTCGATCGGCTCACCAAGTTCGCGCATTTCGTGTCGCTCCATCACCCCTTCACCGCGGCGCAGGTGGCCCGCGCATTCTGGGAGCACGTCATCAAGTTGCACGGCGTCCCTCGCTCCATCATCTCCGATCGAGACAAAATCTTCACCAGCGCAATGTGGCACGAACTGCTCGCCGCGGCCGGCACCAAGCTTCTCTACTCCTTCGCCTACCACCCCCAGACGGACGGCCAGACGGCACGAGTCAACCAGTGCCTCGAGATGTACCTTCGATGCGCCGTACACGACACCCCGCGGCAATGGCGCAAGTGGCTGCCGGCAACAGAGTTCTGGTACAACTCCACACATCACGCATCTCTCAAGTGCTCACCCTTCCGGGCGCTCTACGGTGTCGACCCCAACCTGAGCGGACTACCGCACTTCAACATCGACTCGACTCCGAGTGCGCCCGCGGACGACGTGGACTGGGTTGTGCACACGGAACGCCTCCGTGCCCAACTTGCCAGAGCACAGATGTGCTTCAAGAAGCAGGCCGATCGTCACCGTGCCGAGCGCGCGTTCGACGTCGGCGAACAAGTGTTACTCAAGCTACAGCCGTACGCACAATCATCCGTCGTCAATCGCCCATGCCGGAAGCTCTCCTACAAGTTCTACGGGCCGTTCACGGTGACTGAACGGATCGGCACCTTGGCGTACCGCCTTCAACTGCGAGCAGACAGCCGCACTCATCCGGTATTCCATGTCTCCCAATTGAAGCCTTACACCCCTGACTACACTCATGTCTTCTTGGAGCTGCCGCAATGTAACACCCCCAGTGTCATGCTATAGTAACCCTCTGTGATTAAGCTAATCACTTTGCTAAGCAGTGCTTGATCACCTTTGATTCAAATATCATTTGAAATCCCACTCTGTAATCAAATTCAATTTGCAAGTGGAATTTGGAGTTGCACAAAAGTTGCTACAAAATAGTTCGTAATTTTTCAAATAATTCCTAAGTAATTATGTTGAGGAAAACAACATCACCTAAATTCCCAAAAGGCCCCTAGGATTTAAAACAGGGCCTAAAACAGCCCCAACAATCTATTTTCATTTATACAAAATTTAGATGAAATTATCTTGCCTCAAAACCTTTTTTATGGAAGTGCTAAATTCGAAGTATTTATGTGGCACAATTCGATATTTTATAGAAGTCTTTTTGTGGCCTAGCAATTTGCAAAACTAAAAAGGAATTACAAAAAAGAAAAGAAACAGGGAAAGCTACTGTGGACTGGGCCTAAGTCCACAGTGCAGGCCCAGCCCATCAGGGGGTTTTCCCCTTCCTACTGCTCATCGGCGACGCGGTAGACGCCCGTGCGACGTCCATGGCTCGGATCGACCACGAGGCAGCCATCCGCCGCATCCCGAGCTACCTACAAGATCCCCTCGATCCCCTGGCGAACCCTAGATCACCACTCCTCCCCTCTTTCGCTCGCCCCCTTTGTTTTCTCCGTCACCCGACGCTGTCGTCGCCGTGCGCCGCTCGATCCCGCGGCCACCGTCCTCCTGTGGCCCCGCCGCCATGAGGTAGGGCTTCTCCGTCGTCTTCCACGCCGTCTGGTGCTAGCCATTCGAGCCGGGAGCACCTACGTCGAGACTGGCGGCATCATCTTCTTCCCGCCGTCCGCTCCGATCGCCGTCGTTCGTCGTCGAATCGGCCGGCCTCTGCTGATCCTAAGCCACCGCCGGGCCTTCGTGTGCCTCCCCGGTGAGCAGCATCTCCTTTCCCCTCTCTCGGCGTTGCTTGTAAACATCGTAGGCCGCCGCACATCGTCTTGCCCGGAGTTGTGCTCGCCGCGCTCCCTGGCCATGTCCAGATGTGCGCCCGCGCTTCGGCCAATCGTCGCGCCCGTGCTCGCGTTCGAGCTGCACGTGCGCGTGCGCCATGCTTCTTCTGCTCCTGCTCGTGGCTGTGGCTCGTGGCTGCACCCCTGGTTCGTGGCTCCGTGCAGCTGCTGCTCGCCTACTGGAGCTGTTGCGTGCTCCCGCAGCCAGTGCTTGCTGCTCCTGCCGACTGCTATTGCTGCTGCTTGGGCGTTGCTGCCACTGCTCAACCGCCGTCGCTGCTGCCGCCCGCATGCTGTCGCGCCGCTCTCAGGCCCCGCCTCTGCCTCCACGCGCCCTCCCGCCCTTGGCCGTGCTCGCGCCACGCCGTTGCCCACCGTTGCTCTGCCTGCACTACGGTGCTACAGTAAACTGAATGTTACTAGTAAACTGAATGTTACTGTAGCGCTTGCTAGCTTCTGTCATTTCAACCTGACTAGCTCTATGGACAGCCCCTAAACCACAGCTTATCAAGTGCTACGTGAGTAAAAATAATATGTGAAGGAAGTATACATGACAAACTCCATTTTATCCCACTAGACCAAATTCTTTTGATGAATAGTTTAAATCCTACAAAAATCACAAAATGACATCTTATGTTAATAACTCCTAGCCTACTAACTTGTGTGTGCGCCTCGTGCATGTGGCCATAGTAGTGGCCGGCCCTTGCTTAGATTAGTACTACTAGGTTTAATTAGTGGCTAGAATAGTCTAGCTACAGATGACATGTGGCCTCTTTTATTTAAAAGCCTAATTAATAGTTTGTGCCAATGACAAGTAGGGCCCAATGCACTGTTCATTGGTTGACTAGTAAAAGTGTTGACTGAGTCAACCCATGCTTGACCCCACATGTCATTGAGTGTGGCTAGCCCCTTGCTGAGTTAAAAAACCATTTCATTGTTTATAATTCAAATTAAATAAATTGAAAAAATCCTTTAAACTTTAGAAATCTTATAAAATAAATCATAACGTGGATGAAAATACTTTGTACATGAAAGTTGCTCAGAACGACGAGACGAATCCGAATACGCGCTCCGTTCGTCCGCCACATGCCCCTATCATAGCAAACGTGCAACCTTTCCCCTCCGCTTCATCTGTCTGATAATGCCTAACTCGGGGAAAACTTTTCCGGATGTTTCCCCCCTTCGCCAGTATCGCCTAGTACTGCGTTAGGTCACCCATGGCACCGCGTTTTGCCTTGTTATATTTTGTGATGCTTGTTCGCCCCGTATTTACTGTTTCTCCCCCCTCTTCTACCCCGAGACCGACGTTGATGCGGCTGAGTACGACTACATCCCCGACGACCCCTCCTTGCCAGAGCAACCAGGCAAGCCCCCCTTTGATCATCCCGATATCGCCCATTCCATTCCCTCATGCTTGCATTAGATTTTGCTACTGTAATTGATTGCTCCTATTCTGATGCATAGCCTGCTTTTGTAACCTGCTTATTGTTACCTACTTGCTTATCCTAAACTGCTTAGTATAGGTTGGTTAGTGATCCATCAGTGACCCCCACCTTGTCCTTGTTGCCCCTGCTTCATCATCGAAGACCCGATCAACGGGATCGAAGACCAGGCCCTGGCACCGCACATCACTTTCCCCTTAGTTGCTCGACACTACTGGGTTACTATCGAGTGCCGAGGGTGAGACCTCTTCAGCACTTTTGATGTTAACCCTGTAGTGTAGCTACTCGCTCGTGGTCATCGAGGGTGATTCCGCCTTAACCACTTCCGATACGACTATGTCGTGCAACCCCTCAAGTGTGAACCTCGGGGTGGTTCCTCTTACGTTCACCTTGATGATTACATCGAGTGGAATTCACCGGGGGTGATTCCTCGGGTTTTCCCCTTGGTGTTAGACACACAGTTACTATGGTTACTATGACTTTGCACTGAGCCATGTTACTAAAGACGGGTCGGCCCTGGGGGTACCCGCGCGAGCTTAATAGCAAGTGATGTGGAGTCGGGTTGACCTGGAAGGTGCCCGCGAGATACTTACGAGGCGTGGCCAGGCATTCTTAGCCCTTGCCGCAAGTACTCGAGACGGGGCGACGGGGTCACATCGATCGTGAGTCTCTGCTCGTTACCGCGTGCTACTAATCCACTACGATTTGGATATTTGATCCGAGGGGCCTCTGGCCTGATAGCACTAACCATCACGTGGGCATAGTATGGGCGTTCTGCGTCGTATGCATCTGCCGAAGTTTAATAGACGTCAGCGACTGAGTGGCGCGCACTGGGTTGGACTGGTAAGCACCTACCCTTTTGAAGGAGGTAGCTAGGTCTGCTCACCGGCCGCGTACGCAACGTGCAGGAGTTCCCGAGGAGATGGCCCATGACCCCTGGGGGCATAGGTTTAGTCCGGCGTGTTGACCTCTCTATTAAGCCTAGGTCGGGTTGCGGCGTATTGTTTAGCTGAGGCCGGGCATGACCCAGTGAAGTGTGTCCGGTCGGAGTTAATCGAGCATGGTGGGTAAGTTGGTGCACCCCTGCAGGGAAGAAAACATCTATCGA
This sequence comes from Triticum urartu, assembly GCF_056163025.1. NCBI lineage: Eukaryota > Viridiplantae > Streptophyta > Magnoliopsida > Poales > Poaceae > Triticum > Triticum urartu. Next base: position 522,555,548 of record NC_141877.1, read on the forward strand.
TAGCCTGTCCTACGGTAACGGACACTTGGAGTTGTATCCCGATCGATACAACTAGAAGTGGATACATGTGATGAGAACTGGATGGTGCTGAGAATTGGATTGTGATGACACTTGGATAGTATGGCTCTGGGATTGCTTTCTCGCAGGGAGTCGAGAAAGGATCTCTGGCTGAGGTTGATAACACTACTACTACTTTACTTTATGCTACTCTACTCCCTCTTGTTGCTGCAAGATGGTGGTTTCCAGAAGATGCTAGTCTTCGATAGGACTAGGTTCTCCCCTCTATTCTGGCATTTCTGTAGCCCAGTCCACATATACATCCTTCCTTTGATAATGTTGCATATGTAGTGTAGATCCTTGCTTGCGAGTACTTTGGATGAGTACTCACGGTTGCTTGGCTCCCCCTTTTCCCCCTTTCTTCTTCTTTCCGGTTGACGCAACCAGATGTCGGAGCCCAGGAGCCAGATGCCACCGTCGATGCCTACTACTACGTGGAGACCATCGACGACCAGGAGTGGTTAGGAGGCTCCCAGGCAGGAGGCCTTGCCTTTTCAATCGTTGCTACTTTTGTGCTAGCCTTCTTAAGGCAGACTTGTCTAACTTATGTCTGTACTCAGATATTGTTGCTTCCGCTGACTCTTGTGTATTCGAGCTTATGTATTCGAGCCCTCTGGCTTGTAATATAAAGCTTGTATTATTTTCATTTGTGTCTAGAGTTGTGTTGTGATATCTTCCCGTGAGTCCTTGATCTTGATCGTACACATTTGCGTGTATGATTAGTGTACGATTGAATCGAGGGCGTCACACGCAAGTACCAGACCTGGTCACCGGCGATGCAGAACCAGTGGCCATCGTGGAGCATCGTATGATGAAGAAGGGTGACGCGCCAGTAATCCAACTGCAAGTTTAGTGGTCCAACCGACCGCCGACTGCCACAACCTGGGAAGACTACGACGTTCTCAAGGAGCGCTACCCATCGGCCTGGATCTGGGAGGAAGCTCCTTCTCAAGACGGGGGCAATGTCATGCCTGCAGATGGCGATCTGCAGTGGACTGCAAGTGCAGTTCAGTTAGCAGATGCTAACTGAACCGCAACCGTGTGTTGGGCCTGAGGCCATGTAATGTGTGTGTGTTGGGTTGCGGCCCAGGGAGAGCCCAAAGGGCAACTACTTATTGTGCGGTGATCGAATGATGAGGCAGCGAGTGATTAGAAATCAAATCTTCTTTCCCCTTCTCAGCTATCTCTCCTCACCTGCTCTCCTCACCTACCGATCCGATCTCGATCCCCTCTCACCTTCTCTTCGTTGGGTCGTGACAGATGTGTTGCCATCCTATGATGTCTGAGTAGATTTTCGTTGTCCTATCGGTAATTGGTGAATTGCTATGATTGGTTTAATTTTCTTGTGGTTATGTTGCTGTCCTTTGGTGCACATCATATGAGCGCGCGCGTGGATCACACTATAGGGTTAGTTGTATGTTGATAGGACTATGTATTGGAGGGCAAGAGTGACAGAAGCTTCAACCTAGCATAGAAATTGATGCATACGGGATTGAAGGGGAACCAATATATCTTAATGATATGGTTGGGTTTTACCTTAATGAACGTTAGTAGTTGCGGATGCTTGCTAATAGTTCCAATCATAAGTGCATAGAATTCCAAGTCAGGGATGACATGCTAGAAGTGGCTTCTCCCACATAAAACTTGCTATCGGTCTAGTAAGTAGTCAATTGCTTACGAACAATTTTGCAACTCCTACCACCACTTTTCCACACTCGCTATACTAGCTTTATTGTTTCTTTATCTAAACAGCCCCTAGTTTTTATATACGTGCTCTTTATTATCTTGCAAACCTATCCAAAAACACATACAAAGTACTTCTAGTTTCATACTTGTTCTAGGTAAAGCGAACATTAAGCGTGCGTAGAGTTGTATCGGTGGTCGATAGAACTTGAGGGAATATTTGTTCTACCTTTAGCTCCTCGTTGGGTTCGACACTCTTACTTATCGAAAGAGGCTACAATTGATCCCCTATACTTGTGGGTTATCAATGATGTTCATGTTGATGCTCAACCTAGCAATAACAATGATGTAGAGATTGAACCTGATGTTGATCTTGATAACCCACAATCAAAGAATCAATGTTATGATAAGAGAGACTTTGTTGCTAGGAAGCATGGTAAAGAAAGAGAACCAGGGTTCAGAAATCCATGCCTTTCCCTCCTAAACCATCCAAGAAAAAGGATGATGAGGACTTTGAGCGCTTTGCTGAAATGATTAGACCTATCTTTCTGAGTATGCGTTTGACTGATATGCTTAAAATGAATCCTTATGCTAAGTATATGAAAGATATTGGTACAAATAAAAGAAAGATACCAGAAGCTGAAATTTCCACCATGCTTGCTAATTATACTTTTAAAGGTGGAATGCCAAAGAAACTTGGAGATCCAGGAGTACCAACTATACCATGCTCCATTAAAAGAAACTATGTTAAAACTTCTTTATGTGATTTTGGAGCCGGCGTTAGTGTTATGCCTCTATCTTTATATCATAGACTTGATTTGAATAAGTCGACACCTACTAAAATATCTTTGCAAATGGCTGATAAATCAACTGCTATACTGCTACCTCTTGAGCACTGCGTTGGTTTTCCCTTGAAGAGGAAAGGGTGATGTAACAAAGTAGCGTAAGTATTTCCCTCAGTTTCTGAGAACCAAGGTATCAATCCAGTAGGAGGCCACATGCAAGTCCCTCGTACCTACACAAACAAATAAGAACCTCGTAACCAACGCGATAAAGGGGTTGTCAATCCCTTCACGGTCACTAACGAGAGTGAGATCTGATAGAGATGATAAGGTAATATTTTTGGTATTTTTATAATAAAGATTAAAAGTAAATATTGCAAAATAAACGATGCCAGAAATAACTTGTTGACGGGAGATTAATATAATGGAGAATAGACCCTGGGGCCATAGGTTTCACTAGTGGCTTCTCTCAAGATAGCATAAGTATTACGGTGGGTGAACAAATTACTGTCGAGCAATTGATAGAAAAGCGAATAATTATGAGAATATCTAAGCATGATCATGTATATAGGCATCACGCCCATGACAAGTAGACCGACTCCTACCTGCATCTACTACTATTACTCCAGACATCGACTGCTATCCAGCATGCATCTAGAGTATTAAGTTCATAAGAATAGAGTAACGCATTAGGTAAGATGAGATGATGTAGAGGGATAAACTCAAGCAATATGGTATAAACCCCATCTTTTTATCCTCGATGGAAACAATACAATATGTGTCGTTTCCCTTTCTGTCACTGGGATCAAGCAACGCAAGATTAAACCCAAAGCTAAGCACTTCTCCCATTGCAAGAAAAATCAATCTAGTAGGCCAAACCAAACTGATAATTCGAAGAGACTTGCAAAGATAACAAATCATACATAAAAGAATTCAGAGGAGATTCAAATATTGTTCATAGATAATCTTGATCATAAACCCACAATTCATCGGATCTCGACAAACACACCGCAAAAATAATTACATTGAATAGATCTCCAAGAAGATCGAGGAGAACTTTGTATTGAGATCCAAAGAGAGAGATGAAGCCATCTAGCTAATAGCTATGGACCCGAAGGTCTGAATTAAACTACTCACACATCATCGAAGGGGCCATGGAGTTGATGTAGAGGCCCTCCATGATCGAGGCCCCCTCCGGCGGAGCTCCGGAAAAGGCCCCAAGATGGGATCTCTTGGGTACAGAAGGTTGCGGCAGTGGAAATAGGGTTTTGTGGTGCTCCTGGATGTTTTCGGGATATATGAACATATATAGAAGGAAGAAGTAGGTCGGTGGATGATACGTCTTCGTCGTATCTATATTTTTTTATTGTTCCATGCCAATATTCTACAACTTTCATATACTTTTGGCAACTTTTTATACTATTTTTGGGATTAACATATTGATCAAGTGCCCAGTGCCAGTTCCTGTTTGTTGCATGTTTTTTGTTTCGCAGAATATCCATATCAAACGGAGTCCAAACAGGATAAAAACTGACGGAGATTTTTTTTTTGGAATATATATGATTTTTGGGAAGAAAAATCCACGCGAGACGATGCCCGAGGGGGCCACGAGGCAGGGGGCGCGCCCCTGACCCTCGTGGCCACCCCGTAAGGCGGTCGATGCCCTTCTTTCGCCGCAAGAAAGCTAATATCCGGATAGAGATCGTGTTAAAATTTCAGCCCAATCGGAGTTACCATCTCCGGGATATATAAAATGGTGAAGGGGTAGAATCTGAGAACGCAGAAACAGAGAGAGACAGAGAGACAGATCCAATCTCAGAGGGGCTCTCGCCCCTCCCATGCCATGGAGGCCAAGGACCAGAGGGGAAACCCTTCTCCCATCTAGGGAGGAGGTCAAGGAAGAAGAAGAAGAAGAAGAAGGGGCCCCCTCTCCCCTTCTCTTCCGGTGGCGCCGGAACGCTGCCGTGGCCATCATCATCATCATCACCGCGATCTACACCAACACCTCCGCCATATTCACCAACATCTCCATCACCTTCCCCCCTCTATCTACTGCGGTCCACTCTCCCACAACCCACTGTACCCTCTACTTGAACATGGTGCTTTATGCTTCATATTATTATCCAATGATGTGTTGCCATCCTATGATGTCTGAGTAGATTTTCATTGTCCTAGCGGTGGTTGATGAATTGCTATGATTCATTTGATTTGCTTGTGGTTATGTTGCTATCCTTTGGTGTCCATCATATGAGCGCGCGCGTGGATCACACCATAGGGTTAGTTGTTTGTTGATAGGACTATGTATTGGAGGGCAAGAGTGACAGAAGCTTCAACCTAGCATAGAAATTGATGCATACGGGATTGAAGGGGAACCAATATATCTTAATGATATGGTTGGGTTTTACCTTAATGAATGTTAGTAGTTGCAGATGCTTGCTAATAGTTCCAATCATAAGTGCATAGAATTCCAAGTAAGGGATGACATGCTAGCAGTGGCCTCTCCCACATGAAACTTGCTATCGGTCTAGTAAAGTAGTCAATTGCTTAGGGGCAAGTTCACAACTCTTAGCACCACTTTTTCAAACTCGCTATATTTAATTTATTGCTTCTTTACTTACAACAGCCCCTACTTTTTATTTACTTGCTTTTTATTATCTTGCAAACCTATCCAACAACACCTACAAAGTACTTCTAGTTTCATACTTGTTCTAGATAAAGCGAACATCAAGCATGCGTAAAGCTGTATTGGTGGTCGATAGAACTTGAGGGAATATTTGTTCTACCTTTAGCTCCTCGTTGGTTTCGACACTCTTACTTATCGAAAACTGTTGCGATCCCCTATACTTGTGGGTTATCAAGACCTTTTTCTGGCGCCGCTGCCGGGGAGCAATAGCGTGGGGTGAATATTCTCGTGTGTGCTTTTTTGCTTTATCACTAAGTAATTTTTATTTGCTGTTCTTAGTTGTTCTTTATCTTTAGTTATGGATATGGAACACAAAATTCCAAAAAAAATAGGTGTACTTTCTGCTCATGGAGATGGGGAACCTCCTAAAACCCTCGATGCTGGTTATGTGAAAGATATTATGTACTACTTTAATAATCCTAAGGAAACCCCATTCAATTATGTAATGGGAGTAATGTTGGATCAACGTGAATACTTTAGGGATTACCGCTTGACACAAAAAGGGAAACTATTATGGGATCAAATTCATATATTGAAGTGGTATGCTAGGCAACTATGCTTGAGATATGATTATACTTGTTGCTCTAGGATGAAGGCTCCACACCTTCCCTTTTTATGTGAATTTAATGATAATAAATCCTTAGCTTCTTATGCTAATGGTATATATGACTACTATGATGTGGAACAAATAGAAGAATTTGTTGCTTTTATGGGTGCTTATGAAATTGAATCTATGTTTAAAGAGTTTGGAGATTTTGATGATTCGGTTTATAGACCTGAAAATTTAGCTATCCTTAAATATTGCTATGAGAATTATGAATAAAATTCCGATATTAATGCACTTATTGAGAAAGTCTCCGCTGTCCAAGAAGAGACTAATATTTTGCAGGAATCTATGGAAGAAGAAGTTGATGAAACTGTGAGCTCATTGGATGAAAAAGATGAGGAGGAGAGCGAAGAACAAAAGGAGGAAGAGCGGATTGATCACCCGTGCCCACCTTCTAATGAGAGTAACTCTTCAACTCATACATTGTTTAATTCCCCTTCGTGCTTACCGAAGGATGAATGCTATGATAATTGCTATGATCCCGTTGATTCTTTTGAAATATCCCTTTTTGATGATGATTGCTATGCTTGTGGCCAAGATGGCAATATGAATTATGCTTATGGAGATGAACTTGCTATAGTTCCTCATGTTAAACATGATATTGTTGCTATTTCACCCACGCATGATAGTCCTATTATCTTTTTGAATTCTCCTGACTACACTATATCAGAAGTTTACCCTTATTAAGGATTATATTGATGGGTTGCCTTATACCGTTGCATATGATGATTTTGATGAATATAATATGCATGTGCTTGCTGCTCCTACTTGCAATTATTATGAGAGAGGAACTATATCTCCACCTCTCTATGTTTCCCACATGATAAAATTGCAAGAGACTGTTTATACTATGCATTGGCCTTTACTATGTGTGCATGAATTGTTCTTTTATGACATGTGGATGCATAGGAAGAGAGTTAGAATTAGTTGTTGCATGATATATGTTACTTTGTGCTCACTACTAAATTATAAATCATTGTTAATTAAAATTGGCTTTGATATACCTTGGGATCCGGGTGGATTCGCTACTTGAGCACTATATGCCTGGCTTAATGGCTTTAAAGAAAGCGCTGCTAGGGAGACAACCTGGAAGTTTTAGGGAGTCATTTATTTTTGTTGAGTGCTTTCATATAGTTTAAAAACAAAAAAATAAATAGGGGAACCCAAATTTTTTTCGAAAAGGAAAGTTAAAGTGAGAAAGACAAGCATTGTTGAAGTGGGAGAGCTCCTTGAACTTTGTTCATGCTCACAAAAACTTTTTGAATCTTGATTACATAAACTTTTCAACAAAAATAATTATACCCTTGTACAATTCCATTGTATTATAAAAATAATGTGCCAAGGTTTGCCTTTAGGATGTTTACTTTGCTTGTTGGTTTGTACGGTGCAGGATAGAAACTATGGCTGTAGCGCACGATTTTACATTTTTAGCTGGAACGTCAAATGGTTCTGATTCTTTCTGCACTGTCTTTCTATACAAATTGTTAATTTTTCCTAATTTTGGCACAATTTTTCAAGTATCATAGGTAAGGTGAATGTTGAGATTATTACAGACTGTTCTGTTTTAGACAGATTCTGTTTTTGATGCATAGTTTGCTTGTTTTGATGAAAATATCAATTTATATCAGTGGATTAAGCCATGGAAAAGTTATATTACAGTAGACACAATGCAAAAACACAATATGAATTGGTTTTCAACAGTACTTAGAGTAGTGATTTGCTTTATTATACTAACGGATCTTACCGAGTTTTCTGTTGAAGTTTTGTGTGGATGAAGTGTTCGACGATCGAGAAGGTCTCGATGTGAGAAGAAGGAAGAGAGGCAAGAGATCAAGCTTGGGGATGCCCGAGGCACCCCAAGTAAATATTCAAGGATACTCAAGCGTCTAAGCTTGGGGATGCCCCTGAAGGCATCCCCTCTTTCTTCAACAAGTATTGGTATGTTTTCGGATTCGTTTTGTTCATGCGATATGTGCAATCTTGGAGCGTCTTTTGCATTTGGTTTTCATTTTTCTTTTATGCACCATGCTGGTATAAGGTAGTCCTTGGTTGATTTATATAATGCTCTATGCACTTCACTTATATCTTTTGAGTATGGCTTTATAGAATGCTTCATGTGCTTCACTTATATCATTTGAAGTTTGGATTGCCTGTTTCTCTTTACATAGAAAACCGCCATTTGTAGAATGCTCTTGTGCTTCACTTATATTTGTTAGGGCGTGGGAATATCTTTTGTAGAAATAATTAAACTCTCTTGCTTCACTTATATCCATTTAGAGAGATGACGGGAACTGGTCATTCACATGGTTAGTCATAAAATCCTACATAAAACTTGTAGATCACTGAATATGATATGTTTGATTCCTTGCAATAGTTTTGCGATATAAAGATGGTGATATTAGAGTCATGCTAGTGGGTAGTTGTGGATTAGTAGAAATACTTGTTTTGAGGTTTGTGATTCTCGTAGCATGCACGTATGGTGAACCGTTATGTAACGAAGTCGGAGCATGAGGTATTTATTGATTGTCTTCCTTATGAGTGGCGGTCGGGGACGAGCGATGGTCTTTTCCTACCAATCTATCCCCCTAGGGGCATGTGTAGTAGTACTCTTCTTCGAGGGCTAATAAACTTTTGCAATAAGTATGTGAGTTCTTTATGACTAATGTTGAGTCCATGGATTATACGCACTCTCACCCTTCCATCATTGCTGGCCTCTCTAGTATCGCGCAACTTTCGCCGGTACCATATACCTTCCTCAAAACAGCCACCATACCTACCTATTATGGAATTTCCATAGCCATTCCAAGATATATTGCCATGCAACTTCCATCACCATCATATACCTGACTTGAGCATTCATTGTCATATTGCTTTGCATGATCGTAAGATAGCTAGCATGATGTTTTCATGGCTTGTCCTTTTTTGATGTCATTGCTACGCTAGATCATTGCACATCCCAGTACACCGCCGGAGGCATTCATATAGAGTCATATCTTTGTTCTAGTATTGAGTTGTAATATCAAGTTGTAAGTAAATAAAAGTGTGATGATCATCATTATTAGAGCATTGCCCTAGTGAGGAAAGGATGATGGAGACTATGATTCCCCCACAAGTCGGGATGAGACTCCGGATGAAAAAAAAAAGAGAGAAAGGCCAAAAAAAGAGAAGTCCCAAAAAAATGTGAGAAAAAGAGAGAAGGGGCAATGTTACTATCCTTTTACCACACTTGTGCTTCAAAGTAGCACCATGTTCTTCATATAGAGAGTCTCTTGAGTTATCACTTTCATATATTAGTGGGAATTTTCATTATAGAACTTGGCTTGTATATTCTGATGATGGGCTTCCTCAAATGCCCGAGGTCTTCATAAGCAAGCAAGTTGGATGCACACCCACTTAGTTTTCATTCTGAGCTTTCATACACTTATAGCTCTTAGTGCATCCGTTGCATGGCAATCCCTACTCACTCACATTGATATCTATTGATGGGCATCTCCATAGCCTGTTGATACGCCTAGTTGATGTGAGACTATCTTCTCCTTTTTGTATTCTCCACAAACACCATTCTAGTCCACCTATAGTGCTATATCCATGGCTCACGCTCATGTATTGCGTGAGGGTTGAAAATGCTGAAGCGTGTTAAAAAGTATGAACCAATTGCTCGGCTTGTCATCAGGGTGGTGCATGATGTGAACATTTTGTGTGGTGAAGATGGAGCATAGCCAGACTATATGATTTTCTAGGGATAACTTTCTTTAGCCTTGTTATTTTGAAAATACATGATTGCTTTATTAGTGGGTTTGAAGTATTATTGTTTTTATGTCAAATGATAGACTATTGCTTTGAATCACTCGTGTCTTAATATTCATGCCATGATTAGATTACATGATCAAGATTATGCTAGGTAGCATTCCACATCAAAAATTATCTTTTTTATCATTTACCTACTCGAGGACGAGCAGGAATTAAGCTTGGGTATGCTGATACGTCTCCGTCGTATCTATAATTTTTTATTGTTCCATGACAATATTCTACAACTTTCATATACTTTTGGCAACTTTTTATACTATTTTTGGGACTAACATATTGATCCAGTGCCCAGTGCCAGTTCATGTTTGTTGCATGTTTTTTGTTTGGCAGAATATCCATATCAAACGGAGTCCAAACAGGATAAAAACTGACGGAGATTTTTTGGAATATATATGATTTTTGGAAATAAAAATCCACGCGAGACGATGCCCGAGGGGGCCACGAGGCAGGGGGCGCCCCAGGGGGCAGGCGCGCCCCTGACCCTCATGGCCACCCCGTAAGGCGGTCGATGCCCTTCTTTCGCCGCAAGAAAGCTAATATCCGGATAGAGATTGTGTTAAAATTTCAGCCCAATCGGAGTTACGGATCTTCGGGAATATATAAAACGGTGAAGGGGTGGAATCTGAGAACGCGGAAACAGAGAGAGACAGAGAGAAAGATCCAATCTCGGAGGGGCTCTCGCCCCTCCCATGCCATGGAGGCCAAGGACCAGAGGGGAAACCCTTCTCCCATCTAGGGAGGAGGTCAAGGAAGAAGAAGAATAAGAAGAAGGGCCCCCCTCTCCCCTTCTCTTCTGGTGGCGCCGGAACACTGTCGTGGCCATCATCATCATCACGGCGATCTACACCAACACCTCTGCCATCTTCACCAACATCTCCATCACCTGCCCCCCTCTATCTACAGCGGTCCACTCTCCCGCAACCCGTTGTACCCTCTACTTGAACATGGTGCTTTATGCTTCATATTATTATCCAATGATGTGTTGCCATCCTATGATGTCTGAGTAGATTTTCGTTGTCCTAGCGGTGGTTGATGAATTTCTATGATTCATTTGATTTGCTTGTGGTTATGTTGCTATCCTTTGGTGTCCATCATGTGAGCGCGCGCGTGGTTCACACCATAGGGTTAGTTGTATGTTGATAGGACTATGTATTGGAGGGCAAGAGTGACAGAAGCTTCAACCTAGCATAGAAATTGATGCATACCGGATTGAAGGGGAACCAATATATCTTAATGCTATGGTTGGGTTTTACCTTAATGAATGTTAGTAGTTGCGGATGCTTGCTAATAGTTCCAATCATAAATGCATAGAATTCCAAGTAAGGGATGACATGCTAGCAGTGGCCTCTCCCACATGAAACTTGCTATCGGTCTAGTAAATTAGTCAATAGCTTAGGGGCAATTTTACAACTCTTACCACCACTTTTCCACACTCGCTATATTTACTTTATTGATTCTTTACTTACAACAGCCCCTTGTTTTTATTTACGCGCTCTTTATTATCTTGCAAACCTATCCAACAACATCTACAAAGTACTTCTAGTTTCATACTTGTTCTAGGTAAAGCGAACATCAAGCGTGCGTAAAGTTGTATCGGTGGTCGATAGAACTTGAGGGAATATTTGTTCTACCTTTAGCTCCTCGTTGGGTTCGACACTCTTACTTATCGAAAACTGTTGCGATCCCTTATACTTGTGGGTTATCAGTGGTGCCACGAGGGGCCCACGAGGGGGGAGGGCGCGCCCCCTGCCTCGTGGCCTCCTTGTTGGTTGCTTGACGTCCACTCCAAGTCCTCTGGGTCACGTTTGTGCCTAAAATCACGCTCCCGAAGGTTTCATTCCGTTTGATATTCCTTTTCTGTGAAACACTGAAATAGGCAAAAAAACAGCAATTTGCATTGGGCCTCGGGTTAATAGGTTAGTCCCAAAAATAATATAAAAGTGTATAATAAAGCCCATTAAACATCTAAAGCAGAATATATAATAGCATGGAACAATCAAAAATTATAGATACGTTGAAGACGTATCATATACCTGTCGGTATTTGTGAGGATGCGCCCGTTGTGGTTAGAAATCTTACTATTTTAACGGACTTTGTTATTCTTGATATTCCAGAGGACGATAGTATGTCTATTATTCTTGGTAGACCCTTTTTGAATACTGCAGGGGCTGTTATTGATTGCAACAAAGGCAATGTCACTTTTCATGTTAATGGTAATGAGCATACGGTACACTTCCCGAGGAAACAACCTCAAGTCCACAGTATCAATTCTATTGGAAAAACATCAACGATTACTATTGGAGGTTTTGAATTTCCTCTTCCTACTGTCAAGAAGAAATATGATATTCTTTTTGTTGGGGACATGCATATCCCTATTGAGGTAACTTAGTGCTATTCGAAAATTCTCCGATTTCATGTTATTCGGAAAGAGTTCGTTAACAAGACTTGATCACCCTTGTTAGTGGATTCCTTTTGATGAGCATGAGATGGATAAAGTTAGAAAGCACAACTCTCTATACCCTCTTTTTACTTTCTGTTATTTAGATTAAATAAAGCAAAATAGTATTTTCTGTCTGTTTTTTGAATTATCCTTGCAATAAAAAATACCTCGAAAATAAAAGTTCTCCAAATGCCCTGAAAATTTTATATGATTTTTTCTAGAATATTTAAGAATTGTTGGCACTGAGAACACATCAGGGGGCCTCACCACCTGGCCACGACGGTCCAGGGAGCACCCACCCCCCTACCTCGTGGGCCCCCTCCACTTATTCTTGCACCCCACACACTTCGTCTTCCTCTAGAAAAAATCAACCACCAGCTCAAACCCGAGTTCTAGCTCATCTTGCTACCATTTTTGATCTCCTTGCTCAAAGCTCCATTCACAAAACTGCTTTGGGGAGTTGTTCTTCGGTATGTGACTCCTCCAATGGTCCAATTAGTTTTTGTTCTAGTGCTTTATTTATTGCAAATTTTTGCTGCTTAGGTGACCTTGTTCTTGAGCTTGCATGTCAAATTTATGTGGTCAAAAGTAGTTTTAATGCATGATATGGCCTCTAGGCACTTGTAGGAGTAGTTGCTATCAATCTTGTTGAGTTTGATTCACTTCTATTTTGAGTCACTAAAAATTTCAAAAAAAATTCAGAGGAAGAAATATGTTTAGGAAAATGTACCAAGGTGGTTCCTCAAGGAAGCAAGGCCCAAGGCTCGCGATACGTGAGCCGGACAATGAACTACCAACGGAAGCTCAAGTGCGGCCTTGTGAATGGCCATCAGAGGAGTTCATGGTCCAGGCAGGCATTAAGGATGAATTTGACGCGTATGTGCGTAACGCTGATCTTGAGAGCTTCGTGTCAGATAAGTGCTGGCAATACCTCTATCTAACTGATTCATTTGTGAGAAGGTTTGAATTTATATACTCGCGCAATTCTCACACTATTTTATTTGATCTTTATGATAAATCATATACCATGGACCTAGAAGATTTTAATACTGCTTGTAAACTCCTGCACTGGGGCAATGTTAGTGAACCTCGCAAATCTGAATATAAAGACTTTCTTGCTAGTATTACTGTGGGGGAATCTAGGGAAATCACACAAGCTAACATAGGGAGCATTCATTTCCCTTCCATGCATTATTTTGCTCTCTTCATTGGTAGATGCATTAACGGGAAATATGAGGTTTGTCACTTGTGCGTTCCAGATCTTAGTGTCCTCAAGAGTGCGGTATTAGGTGATAAACAATATAACTTGGGGGCAATTGTTGCACGTAGGTTGCATCACAACAGTATAAGTGGAGATTTGTTTGGTGGAATTTATGCAACTCATGTAGCTAACTATCTTGATATACCCATACATGGAAATGATATTGAGTTGCCTCCTGCTTATCTAGATTATGAGGCTATGGTTCGCCACTAGTTTCTTGAGAGGAACGATCAGTTCCTCCAGTACCGACTAATCTTTGACAGACGGTGCACCGTCCATGTTGCTCTCCCTGCTTCTACTTTCTTTGACTTTCAGGCAAAAGGGAGATATGTTATAACCAGGGAGGAGGCGAACGAGTATGAGAGGAGGACGGAGGCACCTTGCCTCCAAGTTGTTGCTCGTTAAGCAGTAGCTGCTACATCTCAGTACGACCCCAGTTACAACTTTGGATATCCACCAGGCCAGCCATGGCCATAGACCAACTTAGGCCAAAATCCTAAGCTTGGGGGAGTACGTATTTCTCACCGACATTACATTCATGTTCACACACTCATGCCAGTTGTTGGTGCTCATACTTTTTCATTGTATTATCCATGCTAGTTTATTTTATTTTCCAGCATTCTTCTTGTGTGTTTGAAAAAACCTTAATAAAAACAAAAAAATTAGTTGTAGATTTTAGCTAGTTTACTTTCCATGCTTGTAGTAGTAGAAATTAAAAAGAAAACCCAAAAAGATTTCTCGTTCTTCTTTTTGCTTGTTGGGAGCTTTCCCGTGTAAATAGTTTTGTTTTTCTTCTTTTCTTTGGGGGTCGAGAGGAGAAGACCATGATAAAAATGTTGAGTGGCTCTCATATGCATTATTGTTGATCTAACAAAGAGCCCATATTGCCTTGTCTTCTCCCTTGTATTGAATGCTTGCAGATTCCAGCTTAATCCAATGCACATGCACTATTATTATTATCCACACCGTTCGGTTGTGCAAGTGAAAGGCAATAATGACGATATATGATGGACTGATTGAGATGAGGAAAGCTGGTATGAACTCAACCTATCTTGTTTTTGCAAATATGATTAGTTCATCATTCCTGATTCAGCCTATTATGAAAGAAACATGTTTGCAATGACAATTAGAGATTATAGTTGCTCATGCCATGCTTAATTAGCTAGGAGTTTATAATGGTTTACCTTGCGTGCCAACATGCTATTAAAATGGTTGTGATGTGGTATGATAGGGTGGTATCCTCCTTTGAACGGTTCGAGTGGCTTGACTTGGCACATGTTCACGCATGTAGTTGAAACAAAATCAACATAGCCTCAACGATATTTATGTTCATGGTGAATTATATCCTACTCATGCTTGCATTCAGTGTTGATTAATTTTAATGCATGTTCATGACTGTTGTCGCTCTCTAGCTGGTCGCTTCCCAATCTCTTTCTAGCCTTCACTTGTACTAAGCGGGAATACTACTTGTGCATCCACTTCCATAAACCCCAAAAGTATTCCATATGAGTCCAACATACCTTCCTATATGCGGTATCTACCTGCCATTTCAAGTAAATTTGTATGTGCCAAACTCCAAACCTTCGAATGACATTCTGTTTTGTATGCTTGAATACCTCATCTATCAACTAGGATTGTCTATATCTTCCATGCTAGGCGTGTTATTCTCAATAGGAGTGGACTCCACTCCTCACTCACGAGAAAATGGCTGGTATCCGGGATGCCCAGTCCCATGCTTAAATTAAAATAATTGCAAACAAAACTCCCCAAGGATTGTTGTTAGTTGGAGGCACCCGTTGTTTCGGACAAGCCATGGATTGATGTTTGTTGGTTGTAGGGGGAGTAAACTTTACCATTCTGTTTGGGAACCACCTATAATGTGTGTAGCATGGAAGATTTCGAGATCTCTCGGTTGTTATGTTGACAATGAAAGTATGCCACTCAAAATATTATTTATCTCTATTTCAAAAATCGAGCTCTGACACCTCTACAAATCTCGGCTTCCCTCTGCGAAGGGCCTATCTATTTACTTTTATGTTGAGTCATCACCTTCTTATTAAAAAGCACCAGTTGGAGAGCACCGCTGTCATTTGCATGTATTACTATTAGTTTACATTGAGCATGACTATGACTGAATCTCTTTTACCATGAATTACAATGTTTAGTCAGTCCCTGATCTTCAGAGGTGCTCTACATTTATGTTTTGCGGTCTCAGAAAGGGCTAGTGAGATACCATCTTGTTATATCATATTATAATTGTTTTGAGAAAGTGTTGTCATCCGAGATTTACTATTATTGCTCGCTAGTTGATTATGCCATTGATATGAGTAAACATGAGACCTAAATGTTATTGTGAATATGGTTAGTTCATAATCTTTGCTGAAAACTTGAATGTTGGCTTTACATATTTACAACAACAAGATCAACTAGAGTTTGTAAAAGTTTTTCTTTATCACTTTCAGTTTGTCAACTGAATTGCTTGAGGACAAGCAAGGGTTTAAGCTTGGGGGAGTTGATACATCTCCATCGTATCTACTTTTCCAAACACTTTTGACCTTGTTTTGGACTCTAACTTGCATGATTTGAATGGAACTAACCCGGACTGACGCTGTTTTCAGCAGAATTGCCATGGTGTTATTTTTGTGCAGAAACAAAAGTTCTCAGAATGACCTGAAACTTCACGAAGAATATTTTTGGAATATATAAAAAAATACTGGCAAAAGAATCAACACCAGGGGGCCCACACCCTGTCCATGAGGGTGGGGGCGCCCCCCCGGGGGGGCGTGCCCCCCTATCTCGTGGGACCCCTGAGGCTCCACCGACCTCAACTCCGACTATATATTCACGCTCGGGGAGAAAAAATCAAGAAAGAAGGATTCATCGCATTTTACGAAAAGGAGGGGCCGCCAAGCCCTAATCTCTCTCGGGAGGGTTGATTTGGAGTCTGTTCGGGGCTCCGGAGAGGGGAATCGGTCGCCATCCATCATCAACCTTCCTCCATCACCAATTTCATGATGCTCACCATTGTGCATGAGTAATTCCATCATAGGCTTGCTGGACGGTCATGGGTTGGATGAGATTTATCATGTAATCGAGTTAGTTTTGTTAGGGTTTGATCCCTAGTATCCATTATGTTCTGAGATTGATGTTGCTATGACTTTGCTATGCTTAATGCTTGTCACTAGGGCCCGAGTGCCATGATTTCAGATCTGAACCTATTATGTTTTCATGAATATATGTGAGTTCTTGATCCTATCTTGAAAGTCAATAGTCACCTACTATGTGTTATGATCCGGTAACCCCGAAGTGACAATAATCGGGACCACTCCCGATGATGACTGTTACGATCACTACAAAACCAATATTGTTACTTTTGCCACCATTACCGTTACTTCCATATTACTTTTCTACTAAACACTTTGCTGCAGATATTAAGTCTTTCACGTGCGGTTGAATTGACAACTCAACTGTTAATGCTTGAGAATATTCTTTGGCTCCCCTTGTGTCGAATCAATAAATTTGGGTTGAATACTCTACCCTCGAAAACTGTTGTGATCCCCTATACTTGTGGGTTATCAGGCTCGTGTACATGGAGAGGCAGCGATGGCGTCCTATTCATCGGCAGCCAAGCGGCTGGGTCAGAACAGAGGAAACAACGGCGTGTTCACCGGGAGCCAAGTGACTGGGTAGGAATGTGTCATGTTTGTTGGGAGGCAACAGACTGGGTCGAAATTCGTCGTGGTCAATGGGAGCCTACTGGCTTGAATGGAACAGCCGAACAGGGTCTGGCGTACCGCAAAACAGAGGAAAATGACCTTGTGTTTGACTGCGTACGGTCGAAACGGGGTCCTGTTCATCGGGAAGGGTCTGGCGTACCGTAAAACAGAGGAAACGGACTTCTCTTCGACCTCCTATGGTCGAAACGGGATCCTGTTGATCGGGAGGGGTGTGGTGTATCGCAAAACGGAGGAAACGGACTTGTGTTGGAGCGCTATGGTCGAAACGGGGGGTCCTGTTCATCGGGAGGGGTGTGGCGTACCGCAAAACGGGACTCCACAGGCTAATGTTCATCTCCACTGTCGACCTCCTCCAGCCTCCACCTACGACTGTTCATCCACGGGCTCCTGTTCATCCAGCCTCCACCGCTCCTCCACCGGCTAATGTTCAACCAGCCCTCTCCATGGGGTCCTGTTCAACCACCCCTCCATGGGCTACTGTTCAACCAGCCCTCCACAGAGTCCTGTTCAACCAGCCCTCCACGGGGTCCTGTTCATCCGGCGGCAACGGCCTCTATTACCACGGGGTCTTGTTCATCCGGCGGCAATGGCCTCTACTACCACGGGGTCCTGTTCATCCAACCTCCACGGGGAACTATTCATCCAACCCCCAACAATGCTCACTGTTCATCAGGAGGCAGCAGGTTCGATTGTCTTTAGTTAGCAGCAGTAGCGAAGGACTCGCTCGATCGGGTTCAATTAACAGCCAGGGATAGATCGATCGCTCGGGTTCAGTAACGCATAGCTTGCAGTGCAATCGCTCGGTTTCAGTAGGTGAATGCCTCGCACTCACGCGCGTACGTGTACGAGAGAAACGCGCATCGCTCGGCCCAGACCACCCACCATAACCGGTAACTCCCCGATATTTTCCTCGCACTCGCTTCTACCATGGTTTTCTCTATCATGGACGGCCCAAAGAATGTCATGAAGCTGCGTCTCCGGACCACCCAGGATGAAAAGCACATTTTCTATCATGATTTTTTGTCATAGAAGTAGGAGCCCACCACATCTATGATGATACCGGATTTTGTCACAATTATTGTCATAGAAGTGTCATAAGCATGACAGGAAAAAAATTCGTTCGTCCCAAAATGTCACGGGTGTGTCTTTTTTTGTAGTGATGGGAACATTTTGAAGGCTGGTCCGAAGAAGGGGTCATCATATACGTGGGAAAGCATTGTTTTTGGTATTCAGACTTTTCAGAGTGGCTGCTTATGGCGTGTCAGAATGGGAGCGTAGATAAATATATGGCAAGATCCATGGATCCCATCAAGCCCGTCGCGAAAGGTTATTACCCCAAGAGGTGCAACAATGCTTTGATATGTGGAGGAGCTCATAAACCCACACATGGGCCATTGGGACGAAGTATTGATTAGAGATGTTTTTTCGCCAGTGTATGCTTATAATATCTTGCAAATACCACTAAATGTCCAGCTCGTGGAGGACTTCGTGGCTTGGAACTACACTAGATCAGGGACGTTCTCGGTTTGGTCGGCGTAGCACGGAGAGTTCGAGAATCAATATGGGCAGCAACTGATCTGGTCTGATAGATAGGGGAACATGCAAATAATAATATTCGAAAGGAAATATGGAATCTGAAAATTTCGGGGAAGATCAAACACTTTGCATGGAAAGCTTTGAATGGATCTCTTCCTTGCTTAGGAATCCTTGCAGATAGGCATATACCTTTAATACCCCAATGCCCGATTTGCAAGATTGGGATTGAGGATGTTTAGCATGTCCTTTTTACCTGTTGTAGGGTGAAGGAAGTTTGGACTGAACTCGGGCTAGATGAAATCAGAACAGATGCAGTAAGAGAAGATTACTCCGGGTCTGTCACATTGGAAATTCTAGCCAGGGTCGGTTCAGTTCACGAGGGCTTGCAAACTACTGAATTGGTTTTGGTTGCATCATGGTTTATTTGGTGGCAGCGGCATCAACATATCAAAGGTGAAGTGATCCAAACCCCTGAAAGGAGTGTTGTGTCGATCAAAGTCCTCATGACATATTTTGTAAGAGCTTACACAACAAAGTTGTCGAGAAGAAAGGAAGATCAGGTGTAGAAGAAGCCATGCGGTGATGTTATCAAAATTAATGTTGACGCAACTTTTCGATCGGAGACACTCTCAGGAGCGACGGATGTTGTTGCCCGCGATGGAAGGGGAAACTTTGTTGCCGCGGCATCTTGGTTCCTTCCATAGTCAAGTTGTGTTGACTCGGCAGACATTACCGTGATACAAAACGGTTTATACTTAGCAGGGAGAATTGGGTGCAAGAAAGGCATTATAGAAACATATTGCACGTTTGCTGCGGAGTCGGTGCAAAAAACCGATGATTACATCGGCTCAGACATAGCCATTGTTCTTGAATGCAAAGAGCTAGCACTAGACTTTGCAGATGTTTCATATACCCATTGCCTGCGGGAAGCAAATGAAGTTGCAAACGATCTTACGAGGAACTCGTTTAACAATAGATCTTCTAGTTTTGGGGACTCTGCATTCCCCAATTTTATTCTCATGCCCTTGTAAATGACCTTGCGATTAGTTGAGAAATAAAGTTTTGATGTTTCAAAAAAAAGGAGCTCTTTCTGGTAGTCTCTTTCTCCTCGGCATCGATTGCACTTATGGAATTCTACTATTCTTCTCTTCAGGAAATTCTTTTATATCAACCACCAAACCGAATGCGTGGATGGCCCTAGCCTAGAACTTGGCGGGGTCTCAATTCAGAGACGGAAAGATGTCCCCCTCTCTCCAGCTACTTTGTCGAGTCACCCAAAGGGGTGGGCCAAGACCTGGTTCTATTGTAAGAACACGGCTCCTGCTGATGAGAACCCCTTGTCGGGTTATAGATCTGAGCACCTTGGCACCACCATTGAACTCCCCAGTTGGGATTCTGCAGAAGAGCGAGCTCAAGTCACCCATGTATATCCAAGACTCAGGGCCTTATTGGTTAACGGCTTAACGGGTTGACTTAACCCGGTGTTGGATTACTTGGAGCATCCTACCCTTGAGTCATCGGGATAGTTTTATGTGCAATTACTCTGGCAACTCAAATGACAGACAATGGTACAGGCCTACTGACTTGTCAGCTGATGAGATAAACAAAATTGTGAAGAAGTTGTTATGAGAGACTCAAGAAACCTGTAATAAGATGGGGCCGCGACCGTTCTTCGCTCTTAACCCGGCTCCTCTAGTGAGTATTCATATAACTTATTTATCTGGCTTATCAGTCTTTACTTATTCGATACTTCACTTGTTAACTTTGTCCAACTATGCAAGCCGACTCTCCATTCTGGAACAAGAAAATCAAGAAAACAAAGGCACTCAAATATGTTCGTGCTCCAGCTGTTCGCATAAACGAGTCGGTCAATAACGATGACACGCCCGAGGTAGACCTTGACTCCCTTAGCCTTCTTTTTATGCAACCTGATGACGCTCATTCTTCCGAGGGCAAAGCTGAAACAAATCAGGCTGATGACGTTGAGGTAATTTCCATCTCCTCCAGCTCAGAACCCTTGCCTCCAAAGAAAATTAAGCGGGTCATTCGGAAAGTAAGATTTTCTCATCTCTGCGCTCAATTGGAACCAAACTTTCTTGTGAAGAAAACATAACATGAATCAACGTGGCAGACTCGGAGCAGCTCTAGAGATCTTGCGACCGGATTACCTGAAAAAACAGTCGCCCGCAAGAGATGTAATGAGGTGCCTCATAGTCCAACCTCTTCTCTTCCTCAAGCTGACGTTATTAGGCGACCTCTTAAACCTTCATTATTAGGAGTCGCCACCCTCGTCTAGAGACTCAACCTCTACTCAGCTGCCGGCTTTGATCATAAATCCAGGGTAATCTTCTCTTAACTGAGTTATACATTATCTGTTGGGGAACGCAGTAATTTCAAAAAAAAATCCTACGCACACGCAAGATCTATCATGGTGATGCATAGCAACAAGAGGGGAAGAGTGTTGTCCACGTACCCTCGTAGACCGTATGAGGAAGCGTTATGACAACGCGGTTGATGTAGTCGTACGTCTTCACGATCCGACCGATCCTAGTACCGAAAGTACGGAACCTCCGCGACCTGCACACGTTTGGCTCGGTGACGTCCCATGAACTGCGTCTCACCCTGGACTGCATCGCTATCGATGATCGTAGGAGCCATCAAGCCTAATGGCGACGACACAGAGGAACTCTCAATGAAAGCACCAATGTCGGTGTCAAAACCGGCGGATCTTGGGTAGGGGGTCACGAACTGTGCGTCTAAGGCGGATGGTAACAGGAGACAGGGGACACAATGTTTTACCTAGGTTTGGGACCTCTTGATGGAGGTAAAACCCTACGTCCCGCTTGATTTATTCTTGATGATATGAGTATTACAAGAGTTGATCTACCGCGAGATCGGAGAGGCTAAACCCTAGAAGCTAGCCTATGGTATGATTGTATGTTGTCCTACGGACTAAAACCCTCCGGTTTATATAGACACCGGAAAGGGCTAGGGTTACACAAGGTCGGTTACAAAGGAGGAGATATACATATCCGTATTGCCTAGCTTGCCTTCCACGCCAAGTAGAGTCCCATTCGGACACGAGACGAAGTCTTCAATCTTGTATCTTCATAGTCCAATAGTCCGGCTAAAGGATATAGTCCGGCTGTCCGGAGACCCCCTAATCCAGGACTCCCTCAGTAGCCCCTGAACCAGGCTTCAATGACGATGAGTCCGGCGCGCAGTATTGTCTTCGACATTGCAAGGCGGGTTCCTCCTCCGGATACACCACGGAAGAATTTGAATACAAGGATAATGTCCGACCCTGCAAAATAAGTTCCACATACCACCGTAGAGAGAATAATATTTCCACAAATCTAATCTGCTGACTTGTTTTGGCAATATGACATTATGCCATGGCCCAGGGATTATTTGAACCGTTTCCTTTAACTTGCCCCGCACATAATGCGAGGTAGTGTTTTGACACGTCTTGTCAAAGCAGAGATCGTGTCCCCCTTGTTATGGGATTCTCATCAATACGGGCATGGGTAACCCAACCGCGCCATCGATTACGGCGCTTGGGGGATAAGCGAGTTTTACCAGGCTAGTGGGGGCACATAGTTTCAGCCGCCCTTATAAAGGGACAAGGTTTAACCTTTTTCTACCCACGCCTTCTTCCTCCTTGCTCATCCACTCTTGCGCTCTCGAGCTCCAACGCCCAAGCCTACATCCTTCCCCTCAACCTTCCCCAATCATGTCCGGAGCGGGAGGCAAATGGATGGCTTCCTCCGTTACGGAGGGTCACATCAAGAAGCTGCGCGGTGCCGGATACTTGGCCGCAAATATCGTGCATCGGCTGCCCGCTGCGGGGCAGATCATTCCTACCCCTGAACCTCACGAGAGGGTAGTCTTCCTCCACCACTTCCTCCGCGGACTGGGGTTTCCCCTCCATCCATTCGTCCGTGGTCTCATGTTCTACTATGGGCTGGACTTCCATGATCTGGCCCCGAACTTCGTCCTCAACATTTCAGCGTTCATCGTCGTGTGTGAGGCTTTCCTCTGCATCCGACCCCACTTCGGCCTGTGGTTAAAGACCTTCAATATCAAGCCGAAGGTGGTGGGCGGCCAACAAGCAGAATGCGGCAGAGCCATGGTGGGCAAGATGCCCAACGTTATATGGCTTGAAGGCTCCTTCATGGAGACCATAAAGGGGTGGCAGTCGGCGTGGTTCTACATCACTGAGCCGCGCAATGCCAAATGGGTGGCGGCCCCCAAGTTTCGATCCAGAATCCCCGCGCGGCTCACCTCCTGTAAAGAGAAGGGCCTGTCCTGGGGTCCATCGGTGGAGCTGGACGGGCTCCAGAAATGTATCCAGAATATGGCAGCAAGAAGCTCAAGCTTGTCAACATACTCCAGGTCATGCTCATCCGCCGGATCCTCCCGTGCCAACAACGGGATTTCAACTTGTGGGAGTTCGACCTGGCCCAGCACCAGACTCTGAGCGAGCTCTTCGACACGACGCACAAGGACGTCTGGAGGGTGCTGTTCAAGGGCGCCAAGGTCCCTCCCTCTCTCACCGAGGACCGCTGGCTAAGCGCGAAGCGTCGAGCACATTTGGTGAGTTCTATACATCCGGTAGGATATTTATTTTCCCTAGCTTAGTCATGTGCGGGGTCTGAGCTCCATGCCTTTGACAGGACTGGGTGGAGACGTCGAGACAGATTAACTGTCCGGCCCCTCTGCCCGAAGACACTGCAGACGCTCTCCTGACGAAGATGCTGACTCCGACTCCTTACAAGGTGCTGGAGAAGACCAAGAAGGCCAAGGGAACCCAAAAGAGTTCCCGACGCCAGGTGTTATCGGACTCATCGTCCGATAACTCCGCAACGCACTCCTCCCCCGAAGACGAGGAGGAGGATGAAGATACTCCCCCTCTAGTCGGGGGAGACAAGAAAATGAAGGCCGCCCCAACCGGGGGGCGAAGGGTCCAAGAAGGGAAGGACTCTCCTTCCGGACTACTCTACCACCGTCGCCGAAGGCGAAGACGAGTGGCTGCTCAGGGCCAAGCCCCTGGCAAAGTCGTAATTATTCGGATGCCAGAGTAACTCATAGCATTCATTTGTCGCACTGTTTCTTCTAACACCGAATTATGATTATGCAGACCGCCACGAGCCTGTATCGTCGTATCGTCGGACGGCTCCCTGGGCTCGTCGGATATGGATAGTGATCCACTTCCGACTGCCACCTCCCCCTGCCCTACGGACAACGCCGAGGTATTGTCTCAAGAGGCACCGGGTCGAGGGGAGACAGTCCCGGAGGCACCTCAATGCGACCTTCCGGACTCCGGGAGAAGAGGGAGCAAGGCTCCCGAGGGCTCCGAGTTCGGCCCTCAGCCGAACACCATGCCGGAACCCCCAGTGGTTCCGGACTCGGGAATGCGGCCTCCTTCTAAAAGGGGAAAGACGCCTGTGCCGGTGACCTCTGTCCATCCAGAGGCACCGGACAGTCTGCTGGGAGCGCTTCGCAGCGCTTCCATCGACGAAGAGCACCGCACTATTATGAGTGCGGTGGTCCAGAAGGTTCAGTCCGCCAAGAGCGGTCTGACTGAAGCCTGTGCCAGCCTTCTAATAGGCTTTGAGGTAAGTTTATAGGAAAAATATTACCACATAGACAGTAGCCCCTGATGCTCTATTCGGTGTTCACAACGAAAAGCCGAACGGAGGATCAAACAATATCGCAGGAGTCTAATATAAGTATGTCTATATGCGTATGCAGGCTTCCCTGCTGGCCTCAGCCGCACTGACTGCGGAGGTTGCCACACTGAAGCAGGACCTCGAAGGGTTCAAGAAAGAACTCGGCCTCGCCAGGAAGCAGCTCGAGGAGAACAAAGGTAAGTAGTACCTAGTCTATGGATATATAAAAACAATGCGATTGCAAAATGACAGGATCATCGTAAATTTGCCAGGGGCCACGACCGAGGTGGCGACCCTGAAGCAAGAGCTATCCAAGGCCAAAAACGAAGCGGCCAAGGAGCGCACCGAGCGGGAAAGGCATGAGGCACGGGTGGGTGAGGTGCAGCAAGAGCTCCACGCTCTCGTGATGAAGCACGAGGCGTTGGAGCTTGACTTGAAGACGCGAGAGTCCGAGCTTGCCACCGCCCGTGAAAGTGCAAAGAGTGCCAAGGCCGAAGCACAGAAGGCCCTCCAGGAGATTGATGCGATGAATAAGATAGCGGCGAGTAAGGCATTCTATATGCAAAGCAAGCATGTGAAAGTAAATTACCTGTTACTTACCCAAATCCGGAGCTCTCCAGGAGCATTCGCAGATTTGCCCTGCAGCGTGTCGGATGCTGCACAGTTTTACCAGGCCGAGGAGGGAAGCTCAATGGAGAAGTTGTTCTGGTCTCAGTATACTGGGACCGAACACCCGATGCCTCTGAGCGACCAGCTGAAGCAACTGGTCGAGCTGCACAAGGCGGCCGAACAGGCCATGAAGGGCTTTATAGTCCGGATGTGGCCTGGCGACGCCCTTCCCAACAGCTACTTCGGCCTGGTGAGGCGGCTTGTGGATGCCTGCCCACGGCTGGAAGTCACCAAGTGGTCCGTCTGCATCGAAGGTGCATGCCGGGCTTTCGCTCGTGTGAAGGTGCAATGGGCCAAGCTGGACGCCGTGAAGCTGATTAAGGAAGGGCCACCAGAGGGCAAGGAGCATCGCCACCCCGAGATGTACTATGAGGGTGTCCTGAAGGGTGCTCGTCTCGTAGCGGACGAGTGTACGAAAGATATAATATTCGAGTAAACTTGCTCATGTAATCCTGTATTTATGAAAACTTGTTCATATGCGCTATGCAACGCTTGTTTGAATTTAAAATATTACCTTATGTTCGGCTGTTTATCAAATCTGAGAGATGGCTAGTCGTCGGCTTCCGCCCCCACGCCACGAGTGCTGGGGTGTTCGGGATAAACCTGAGCACTCTTGTTCCCATTGTTGGGTCCTTTGAGGGAGGTGCTCAACACAACGAACAAGGCAATCGGACTATAATGCGTTATCACTCTCACTTAGCCATAGGATTCTATAATTTTAAATTTCGGCGAAGCCCCTAGTATTCGGAAGGCCGAATTCGGGGCACGATACACGCCTTAAGCCGGACAGGGCCGACTCCTCGCTCTAAGCGGCATAAGCCTTTAGGGACTCGAAACCTCTCGAACAACGACCAGTCTCTCGCCTTATCATGACAGTCAGTTTTAGCTTTCTCTACTGAGGTGCTTAGCCTAGCAGAACCGGGGCACAATCGCAGTAGTTCTCCCAGTGCTACCTTAGCCGATATAGCGGAACATAAGGTACCAAAACATGGGAGCCGGGCAAACCCAACTATTGACCCAAGACATGATTCGGAGCTGATGCATATAATGCTATAAGTTCGGGGTGCCGTACTGTCGAAAGTGTTCGGACTTCTCACGTCGTATTATGGGGTATGCTTATGCCCCTAGCATATTGGCCGTACCAGAGTGTACGGGTGCTGGATGTCATGAATGAACATATATATAAAAAGGAAGAATGCAATAATAGTCTTAATGCTATGCATTTTTATTCAAAAGGGTGAGTTAAAGCAGAATAATACAAGTAGTGCGAGAAGCAGAAAGTAGGATTGTTTGACATGTCCCTTCCAAGGGCAAGCTGAGGAATAGTATTAAAGCAAATATTTCACTCGTTATCGTAATCCACCTGGGAGTTCCGTGGTGCGATGTAGCTTTCTGCCTCCTTGGTTGCTGCATCATGTGTTCGGCAATCATGCTGCCGGACAGGGTTTCCAGAGATTAAAGTCCTGAAAGAGAAAAATAACAAAGCGAGAAGCCCCTAGTGCGGTTTAAGATGCGACTTGGGGCATGCCGCCGTCGTGCCCCCCTCCCCGCCTGTGCCCATGGTATTTTTAATGCGTAATTATGTACGCGTGGCACGGATTTTAATGCTGGGACCGGGGTGGGGGCCGCATTGCTATGCAAGTTCGGAACGTGCCAAGCGGTCCTGTTGCCGATTACTCCGGGCGCGCTTGAAGGTGTCCGGGTCCTTAATCGCCGAACTAGTGGATTGCCTTAAGAGGCTGCTTTGCGCTTCTGCTGCGAGGGCCGCAGTGTGCTCCTCCATGAAGAGAGAGCGCTCTGTGTTTCCATTGACTGTGATGACCCCCCGAGGTCCTAGCATCTTGAGCTTGAGATATGCATAATGTGGTACCGCATTGAATCTTGCAAATGCGGTTCGCCCTAGCAGTGCATGATAGCCACTGCGGAACGGGACTATGTCGAAGATTAACTCTTCGCTTTGGAAGTTATCCGGAGATCCGAAGACCACTTCCAGTGTGACTGAGCCTATGCAATGGGCCTCTACACCTGGTATGACGCCTTTAAAGGTCGTTTTAGTGGGTTTGATCCTTGAGGGGTCTATACCCATTTTGCGCACTGTGTCCTGATAAAGCAGGTTCAGGCTGCTGCCGACGTCCATTAGGACTCAAGTGAGGTGAAATCCGTCAATGATTGGGTCTAGGACCAGTGCGGCGAATCCGCCATGACGGATGCTAGTGGGGTGGTCCCTGCGATCAAAAGTGATTGGACAGGAGGACCATGGGTTGAACTTTGGGGCGACTGGCTCCAACGCATATACGTCCCTGAGCGCACTCTTCGGCTCCCTCTTGGGGATGTGGGTTGCGTATATCATGTTCACCGTCCGCACTTGTGGGGGGAACCTCTTCTGTCCTCCGGTGTTCAGCTGCCAGGGCTCCTCCTCATCATCGCTATGTGACCCCTTATCTTTGTTTTCAGCATTTAGCTTGCCGGCCTGCTTGAACACCCAACAATCCCTGTTGGTGTGATTGGCTGGCTTGTCGGGGGTGTCATGTATTTGACACGAGCGATCGAGTATACAGTCCAAACTGGACGGGCCCGGAGTGCTTCTCTTGAATGGCTTTTTCCGCTGACCGGGTTTAGAGCCTTTGAATCTGGCATTGACTGTCGTATCCTCGGTATTGTTGCTGTTAATGCGGCGCTTATGTTTGTTGCGACGTGACCTGCCATTACCGTCCTTGGTATCCAAAGTACCATGGTTCTCTGATTTGTTGTTACTGCGAGCCAGCCAGCTGTCTTCTCCCGCGCAAAAGCGGGTCATGAGTGTCGTGAGGGCTGCCATAGATTTCGGCTTTTCTTGACCAAGGTGCTAGGCTAGCCACTCGTCGCAGATGTTGTGCTTGAAGGCTGCTAGGGACTCTGCATCCGGACAGTCGACAATTTGATTTTTCTTTATTAGGAACCGTGTCCAGAATTGCCTGGCCGATTCCTTTGGCTGCTGAATTATGTGGCTCAAGTCATCGGCATCTGGTGGTCGCACATAAGTGCCCTGAAAGTTGTCGACGAATGCGGCTTCCAGATCTTCCCAACAGCCAATGGACTCTGCTGGCAAGCTGTTGAGCCAATGCCGAGCTGGTCCTTTGAGTTTGAGTGGGAGGTATTTGATGGTGTGTAGGTCATCACCGCGGGCCATGTGGATGTGCAGGAGGAAATCCTTGATCCATACCACAGGATCTATTGTGCTGTCGTATGATTCTATATTTACGGGTTTGAAACCCTCTGGGATTTGATGATCCATTACTTCGTCTGTGAAGCATAAGGGGTGTGTGGCGCCTCTGTACTGGGATATATCGCGACGCAGCTCGAATGAGTCTTGCCCGCTGTGTTCGGCCCGGCCGGACTTACTTTTACTGTATCCGCCGTGACGATTATCGTCTCGCATAGTGGCGTGCCCTCGTGATCCGTAGATTGATCTTGCATGTTTTGCTTTGTCCTCCAATACATCACGCAGGTTTGGCATATTTCCCCATGCCTTTTTATTTGAATGACGTCGGGGTGCAGGCTGAGCTTTTGGCTGGAATGTCTCTCTGTCGCGGCCACGAGGTGGCCGATCAGCCACGTCATACGCCGGGGATGTAGGTTTTGGTGCTTCCTCCTCTAGTCGGGGTAGCAACCTGCATTTTGGGTAACTCTTGGAGGGGCGTTCGAGTTTATACTCTTCGGCCACCAGGACTTCAGTCCATCTGTCAGCTAGCAAATCTTCATCAGCTTGAAGCTGCTGCTGCTTTTTCTTAAGGCTATTTGCCGTGGCTATAAGCCTGCGCTTGAAGCGCTCTTGTTCGACGGGATCCTCTAGCACGGCGAATTCGTCATCACCGAGGCTTGCCTCGTCTTCGGAGGGGGCATGTAATTATCATCCTCCGCCTCTCCATCTGCCGCTCTCTCAGGAGGGCTGGCTCCTCCATCCTCCTGCTCTAAATCTTGCTGGAGGGGATTGTTGTTGTCTTCGGCACTGTCTGGAATGCTATTATCTCCGGTGCCAGTATCACCACTTTTGCCTTGGCGGGACTTAGAGTGGCGCCGCTGACGCCGGTGCTTGCATTGCTTCTTGGAGGGGTCATCCTCCATTGTCTCGTCGCCATTGCCTTCTTTGGGTGTGTCCACCATGTATATATCATATGATGAGGTGGCTGTCCAGTGCCCTGTGGGCAGTGGTTCCTCCTCGACTCCCGCATCATCGTCCATACCGTCGATGTCTTCGGACTCGAAGTCGAGCATGTCGGTTAAGTCATCGACAGTGGCTACTAAGTGGGTGGTGGGTGGGTGGCGAATTTCTTCGTCATCCGAATCCCAATCCTGCCGGACGTAGTTCGGCCAGGATCCTCCTGACAAGGAAAGAGACCTTAATGAGTTCAGTATGTCGCCGAAGGGCGAGTGCTAAAAAATATCCGCGGTGGTGAACTCCATGATCGGTGCCCAATCGGATTCGATAGGAACGGGCGCAGGCGGTTCGGAGTCCGTGGCCGGAGAAGGATCCGGCAGTTTGGCAACACGGCTCTCGTGAAGGGTAAGGTCGATATTCGGCTCGATCGCCGCAGAAGGTACAGCCTCCGTGACGGGGTCTATCCACCTGCCCTCGGATGGCGAAACTGGCTCCGAATTGAGGGTCGGAGTGGCTGCCAGTGCGATCTCCTGAATACGGTCCGATGGTAGAGCTAAATCGTACTCATCGTGGCCGTGTGGCGCACAAGGCAGGGGCTCGAATCTGTCGAAGATCAAGTCTCCGCGGATATCGGCCGTGTAGTTTAAGCTTCCAAACCTGACCTGGTGGCCAGGGACGTAACTTTTGATC
This sequence comes from Triticum urartu, assembly GCF_056163025.1. Taxonomy (NCBI): domain Eukaryota; kingdom Viridiplantae; phylum Streptophyta; class Magnoliopsida; order Poales; family Poaceae; genus Triticum; species Triticum urartu. The sequence continues at coordinate 522,585,310 of NC_141877.1, forward strand.
TGCTCCAGATGGCCAAGCAGTCGGCCCGCAGTGCGAAGCCGCCGAACACAAAGATCTTTCCGGGGAGAAAAGTCTCACCCTGGACTGCATCGCTATCGATGATCGTAGGAGCCATCAAGCCTAACGGCGATGAAACAGAGGAACTCTCAATGAAAGCACCAATGTCGGTGTCAAAACCGGCGGATCTCGGGTAGGGGGTCCCGAACTGTGCGTCTAAGGCGGATGGTAACACGAGGCAGGGGACACGATGTTTTACCCAGGTTCGAGCCCTCTTGATGGAGGTAAAACCCTACGTCCTGCTTGATTTATTCTTGATGATATGAGCATTACAAAAATTGATCTACCACGAGATCGGAGAGGCTAAACCCTAGAAGCTAGCCTATGGTATGATTGTATGTTGTCCTACGGACTAAAACCCTCTGGTTTATATAGACACCGGAAAGGGCTAGGGTTACACAAGGTCGGTTACAAAGGAGGAGATATACATATCCGTATTGCCTAGCTTGCCTTCCACGCCAAGTAGAGTCCCATCCGGACACAAGACGAAGTCTTCAATCTTGTATCTTCATAGTCCAATAGTCCGGCCAAAGGATATAGTCCGGCTGTCCGTAGACCCCCTAATCCAGGACTCCCTCAGTGCCCCCCTGCCCCGTATATAAAGGAGCAAGGGGGAGGCCGTCCGGCCTCTGGGCGTGCCAAGGAGGGGAGGAGTCCTCCTCCTAGTAGTAGGACTCCCCCTTTCCTAGTCCAACTAGGAGGAGGAATGGGAAAGGAAGGAGAGGAAAGAGGGGACGCCCCCCCCCCCCGCCCCCTCCTTGTCCAATTCGGTCTCCTCAAGGGGGGCGGCCAGCCCTAAGGCCCCCTCCTCTCTCTCACACACATAAGGCCCATGTTGGCCCATTAGTTCCCCCGGGGTTTCCGATAACCCCCCCCCCCAGTACTCCGATAATTATCCGATGACCCCCGAAACTCATCCGGTGTCCGAATATAGTCATCCAATATATCAATCTTTATGTCTCGACCATTTTGAGACTCCTCGTCATGTCCGTGATCACATCCGGGACTACGAACTATCTTCGGTACATCAAAACACATAAACTCATAATACCGATCATCACTGAACTTTAAGCGTGCGGACCCTACGGGTTCGAGAACTATGTATACATGACCGAGACATGTCTCTGGTCAATAACCAATAGCGGAACCTGGATGTTCATATTGGCTCCCACATATTCTACAAAGATCTTTATCATTCAAACTACATAACGATATACGTTGTTCCCTTTGTCATCGGTATGTTACTTGCCCGAGATTCGATCGACGATATCTCAATACCTAGTTCAATCTCATTACCTACAAGTCTCTTTACTCGTTTCGTAATGCATCATCCTGTAACTAACTCATTAGTCACATTGCTTGCAAGGCTTTATAGTGATGTACATTACCGAGAGGGCCCAAAGATACCTCTCCGATACACGGAGTAACAAATCCTAATCTCGATCTGTGCCAACTCAACAAACACCATCGGAGACACCTGTAGAGCATCTTTATAGTCACCCAGTTACGTTGTGACGTTTGATAGCACACTGGTGTTCCTTCGGTATTCGGGAGTTGCATGATCTCATAGTCATAGGAACATGTATAAGTTATGGAGAAAGCAATAGCAACAAACTAAACGATCATCGTGCTAAGCTAACGAATGGGTCAAGTCAATCATATCATTCTCCAATGATGTGATCCCGGTAATCAAATGACAACTCATGTCTATGGTCAGGAAACATAACCATCATTGATTCAACGAGCTAGTCAAGTAGAGGCATACTAGTGACACTATGTTTGTCTATGTATTCACACATGTACTAAGTGTCTGGTTAATACAATTCTAGCATGAATAATAAACATTTATCTTGATATAAGGAAATATAAATAAAAACTTTATTATTGCCTCTAGGGCATATTTCTTTCAGTCTCCCACTTGCACTAGAGTCAGTAATCTAGATTACATTGTAATGATTCTAACACCCATGGAGTCTTGGTGATGATCATGTTTTGCTCGTGAGAGATGCTTAGTCAATGGGTCTGCAACATTCAGATCCGTATGTATCTTGCAAATCTCTATGTCTCCCTCCTTGACTTGATCGCGGATGGAATTGAAGCATCTCTTGATGTGCTTGGTTCTCTTGTGAAATCTGGATTCCTTTGCCAAGTCAATTGCACCAGTATTGTCACAAAAGATTTTCATTGGAGTCGATGCACTAGGTATTACACCTAGATCGGATATGAACTCCTTCATCCAGACTCCTTCATTTGCTGCTTCTGAAGCAGCTATGTACTCCGCTTCAACGTAGATCACGCCACGATGCTCTGCATGGAACTGCACCAACTGATAGCTCCACCATTTAATAAAAATATGTATCCGGTTTGTGACTTAGAGTCATCTGGATCAGTGTCAAAGCTTGCATCGACGTAACCATTTACGATGAGCTCTTTGTCACCTCCATAAACGAGAAACATATCCTTAGTCCTTTTCAGGTATTTCAGGATGTTCTTGACCGCTGTTCAGTGATCCACTACTGGACTACTTTGGTACATCCCTGCTAAACTAATAGCAAGGCACACATCAGGTCTGGTACACAGCATTGCATACATGATAGAACCTATGGCTGAAGCATAGGGAATGACTTTCATTTTCGCTCTATCTTCTAAAGTGGTCGGGCATTGAGTCTGACTCAACTTCACACCTTGTAAGACAGGCAAGAACCCTTTCTCTGCTTGATCCATTTTGAACTTCTTCAAAACTTTATCAAGGTATGTGTTTTGTGAAAGTCCAATTAAGCGTCTTGATCTATCTCTACAGATCTTGATGCCCAATATATAAGCAGCTTCACCGAGGTCTTTCATTGAAAAAATCTTATTCAAGTATCCTTTTATGCTATTCGGAAATTCAGTATCATTTCCGATCAACAATATGTCATCTACATATAATATCATAAATGCTACAGAGCTCCCACTCACTTTCTTGTAAATATAGGCTTCTCCAAAAGTCTGTATAAAACCATATGCTTTAATCACACTATCAAAGCATATATTCCAACTCCGAGAGGCTTCACCAGTCCATAAATGGATCGCTGGAGCTTGCACACTTTGTTAGCACCTTTCGGATTGACAAAACCTTCTGGTTGCGTCATATACAACTCTTCTTTTAATACATCCATTAAGGAATGCAGTTTTGACATCCATTTGCCAATTTTCATAATCATAAAATACGGCAATTGCTAACATGATTCGGACGGACTTAGCATCGCTACGGGTGAGAAGGTCTCATCGTAGTCAACTCCTTGAACTTGTCAAAAACCTTTTGCAACAAGTCAAGCTTTGTAGACAGTAACATTACCGGCAGCGTTAGTCTTCTTCTTGAAGATCCATTTATTCTCTATAGCCTGCCGACCAACGGGCAAGTCAACCAAAGTCCATACTTTGTTCTCATACATGGATCCCATCTCAGATTTCATGGCCTCAAGCCATTTTGCGGAATCTGGGCTCATCATCGCTTTCTCATAGTTCGTAGGTTCGTCATGGTCAAGTAACATGACCTCCAGAACAGGATTACCGTACCACTCTGGTGCGGATCTTACTCTGGTTGACCTACGAGTTTCGGTAGTAACTTGATCAGAAGTTTCATGATCATCATCATTAGCTTCCTCACTTACTGGTGTAGGAATCACTGGAACTGATTTCAGTGATGAACTACTTACCAATAAGGGAGCAGGTACAATTACCTCATCAAGTTCTACTTTCCTCCCACTCACTTCTTTCGAGAGAAACTCCTTCTCTAGAAAGGATCCATTCTTAGCAACGAATACCTTGCCTTCGGATCTGTGACAGAAGGTGTACCCAACAGTCTCTTTCGGGTATCCTATGAAGACACATTTCTCCGATTTGGGTTCGAGCTTATCAGGTTATAGCTTTTTCACATAAGCATCGCAGCCCCAAACTTTAAGAAACGACAACTTGGGTTTCTTGCCAAACCACCGTTCATAAGGTGTAGTCTCAACGGATTTAGATGGTGCCCTATTTAACGTGAATGCAGTTGGCTCTAAAGCATAACCCCAAAATGATAGCGGTAAATCAGTGAGAGACATCACAGATCGCACCATATCTAGTAAAGTATGATTACGACGTTCGGACACACCATTACGATGTGGTGTTCCGGGTGGCGTGAGTTGCGAAACTATTCCGCATTGTTTCAAATGAAGACCAAACTTTAACTCAAATATTCTCCTCCACGATCAGATCATAGAAACTTTATTTTCCTGTTACGATGATTTTCCACTTCACTCTGAAATTCTTTGAACTTTTCAAATGTTTCAGACTTATGTTTCATTAAGTAGATATACCCATATCTGCTCAAATCATCTGTGTAGGTGAGAAAATAATGATATCCACCGCGAGCCTCAATGTTCATTGGACCACATACATCAGTATGTATGATTTCCAATAACTCTGTTGCTCGCTCCATTGTTCCGGAGAACGGAGTTTTAGTCATCTTGCCCATGAGGCATGGTTCGCAAGTACCAAGTGATTCATAATTAGGTGATTCCAAAAGTCCATCAGAATGGAGTTTCTTCATGCGCTTTACACCAATATGACCCAAACGGCAGTGCCACAAATAAGTTGCACTATCATTATCAACTACGCATCTTTTGGCTTCAATACTATGAACATGTGTATCACTACTATCAAGATTTAGTAAAAATAGACCACTCATCAAGGGTGCATGACCATAAAAGATATTACTCATATAAATAGAACAACCATTATTCTTTGATTTAAATGAATAACCGTCTCGCATCAAACAAGATCCAGATATAATGTTCATGCTCAACGCTGGCACCAAATAACAATTATTTAGTCCAAAATTAATCCCGAAGGTAGATGTATAGGTAGCGTGCCAACGGCGATCACATCGAATTTGGAACCATTTCCCACACGCATCGTCACCTCGTCCTTAGCCAATCTTCGCTTAATCCGTAGCCCCTGTTTCGAGTTGCAAATATTAGCAACAGAACCAGTATCAAATACCCAGGCGCTACTGCGAGCATTAGTAAGGTACACATCAATAACATGTATATCAAATATACCTTCCACTTTGCCATCCTTCTTCTCCGCCAAATACTTGGGCCAGTTCCGCTTCTAGTGACCAGTCCCTTTGCAGTAGAAGCACTCAGTTTCAGGCTTAGGTCCAGACTTGGGTTTCTTCACTTGAGTAGCAACTGGCTTGTTGTTCTTCTTGAAGTTCCCCTTCTTCCCTTTACCTTTTTTCTTGAAACTAGTGGTTTTATTGACCATCAATACTTGATGCTCCTTCTTGATTTCTACCTCCGCGGCCTTTAGCATTGCAAAGAGCTCGAGAATTGTCTTATCCATCCCTTGCATATTATAGTTCATCACGAAGCTCTTGTAGCTTGGTGGCAGTGATTGAAGAACTCTGTCAATGACACTATCATCAGGAAGATTAACTCCTAGCTGAGTCAAGTGGTTGTGGTACCCAGACATTCTGAGTATATGTTCACTGACAGAACTATTCTCCTCCATTTTGCAGTTGTAGAACTTATTGGAGACTTCATATCTCTCAATCCGGGCATTTGCTTGAAATATTAACTTCAACTCCTGGAACATCTCATATGCTCCATGACATTCAAAACATCGTTGAAGTCCAGGTTCTAAGTCGTAAAGCATGGCACACTGAACTATCGAGTAGTCATCAGCTTTGCTCTGCCAGGTGTTCACAACATCTGGCGTTGCTCCTGCAGCGGGTTTGTCACTTAGCGGTACTTCCAGGACGTAATTCTTCTGTGCAGCAATGAGGATAATCCTCAAGTTACGGACCCAGTCCGTGTAGTTGCTACCATCATCTTTCAACTTAGCTTTCTCTAGGAACACATTAAAATTCAACGGAACAACAACATGGGCCATCTATCTATAACAACATAGACATGCAAAATACTATCAGGTACTAAGTTCACTATAAATTAAAGTTCAATTAATCAAATTACTTAAGAACTCCCACTTATATAGACATCTCTCTAATCATCTAGGTGATCATGTGATCCATATCAACTAAACCATGCCCGATCATCACGTGAGATGGAGTAGTTTTCAATGGTGAACATCACTATGTTGATCATATCTACTATATGATTCATGCTCGACCTTCCGATCTCAGTGTTCCGAGGCCATATCTGCATATGCTAGGCTCGTCAAGTTTAACCCGAGTATTTTGCGTGTGCAAAACTGGCTTGCATCCGTTGTATGTGAACGTAGAGCTTATCACACCCGATCATCACGTGGTGTCTCGGCACGACGAACTGTAGCAACGGTGCATACTCAGGGAGAACATTTATACCTTGAAATTTAGTGAGAGATCATCTTATAATGCTACCGCCCAACTAAGCAAAATAAGATGCATAAAGGATAAACATCACATGCAATCAATATAAGTGATATGATATGGCCATCATTATCTTGTGGCTTTGATCTCCATCTCCAAAGCACCGTCATGATCACCATCATCACCGGCTTGACACCTTGATCTCCATCGAAGCATCATTGTCATCTCGCCAACTATTGCTTCTACAACTATCGTTACCGCTTAGTGATAAAGTAAAGCAATTACATGGCGATTGCATTTCATACAATAAAGCAACAACCATATGGCTCTTGCCAGTTGCCGATAACTGTGTTACAAAACATGATCATCTCATACAATAAAATTTAGCGTCATGCCTTGACCATATCACATCACAACATGCCCTGCAAAAACAAGTTAGACGTCCTCTACTTTGTTGTTGCAAGTTTTACGTGGCTGCTACGGGCTGAGCAAGAACCGTTCTTACCTACGCATCAAAAACCACAATGCGGTATAGTGATTGCTTTTTGATCTTCAGAAAGAACCCTGTTCATTGAATTCGATTCAACTAAAGTTGGAGAAACTGACACCCACCAACCACCTGTGTGCGAAGCACGTCGGTAGAACCAGTCTCGCGTAAGCGTACGCGTAATGTCGGTCTGAGCCGCTTCATCCAACAATACCGCTGGATCAAGAATCAACTAGTGACGGCAAGCAATATGCATTTACCCATGCCCACAACTCCTTTGTGTTCTACTCATGCATATAACATCTACAAATAGACCTGGCTCGGATGCCACTGTTGGGGAACACAGTAATTTAAAAAAAAATCCTAAGCACACGCAAGATCTATCATGGTGATGCATAGCAAGGAGAGGGGAAGAGTGGTGTCCACATACCCTCGTAGACCATAAGCGGAAGCGTTATGAAAATGCAGTTGATGTAGTCGTACGTCTTCACGATCCGACCGATCCTAGTACCGAAAGTACGGCACCTTCGCGATCTGCACATGTTCGGCTCGGTGACATCCCACGAACTGTCGATCCATCTGAGTGTCGAGGGAGAGCTTCGTCAGCACGACGGCGTGTTGATGGTGATGATGAAGCTACCGGCACAGGGCTTCGCCTAAGCACTCACTAGTAGAAAAGGGGGCTTTCGTTTGGGCCTGGCCAGCCCATCAGTTCCGTTTCTGCCACGAACTGGGACCAATGGAGGCATTTGTCCTAGTTCGTGAGCCCAGGGGGGCGGCCGGGGCCTCGTGGGCATTGGTCCCGGTTCATCTGGGCCCATTTGTCCCGGTTCTTGGCACGAACCGTGACCAATGGGCCTCACTCCTGGCCCACAACCATTGGTCCCGGTTCATGGCAGGAACCAGGACAGAAGGATGGCCTTTAGTCCCGATTCCAGCCATGAACCAGGACCAATGAGTTGCCTATATATACCCCATCGCCGGCGAGCAGCGCACTCCACAGTGCTCTGTTTTTTGCTGGCCGGCGAGGGGGAGGGCATTGGGTGCTCTAGCTCACCTCCTATGCACATGAGGTGTTCGATGAAATGCCCGAGCCACATTAGTTAAGCTTTCTCCTCTCGAAGCTCGACCTCCGAGCTCCATTTTTTCCGAGATTTGTCTAGGTTTAGCGGTCCATCACGCCCCATCCTCGTCTTCACCGCCGTCAATCGCCCGCGCCGATCTCGTCGCCGGCACCACCATGGTGAGCCTCTTGTTCTTATCTTCTTTCTGAAAGAAAAAATCTTACTTTAGATACATACTGTCTAATTTTCTTACTTTTGACACACATAATTATATATAATGCACGCAGATGAACCGGCAATGGATGTACGGTGACAGACACACCTCTGAGTACATTAAGGGCGTGCATAATTTTCTCGATGTGGTTGAGGCAAACAAGCAGAATGGTTTTATGTGTTGTCCATGCCCTAATTGTGGGAATACGAGGTCTTACTCTGACAAGAAAATCCTTCACACCCACCTACTTTATAAGGGTTTCATGCCACACTATAATGTTTGGACAAAGCACGGAGAAATAGGGGTTATGATGGAAGACAGCGAAGAAGAGGAGAACGATGACAACCATGTGCCCCCTGAATACGGTGATGCTGCAACGGGGGAAGCTGAAGATCAAGAGGAAGATGAAGATCCAGAGGAACTAGACGATGTGCCCGATGATGATCTCCGCCGGGTCATTGTTGATGCAAGGGAAAAGTGTGAAAGTGAAAAGGAGAAGCTGAAGTTCGATCGCATGTTAGAGGATCACAAAAAACAGTTGTACCCCAATTGCGAAGATGGCAACACAAAGCTCGGTACCGTACTGGAATTGCTGCAGTGGAAGGCAGAGAATGTTGTGCCTGACAAAGGATTTGAGAAGCTACTGAAAATATTGAAGAAGAAGCTTCCAAAGGATAACGAATTGCCCGATAGTACGTACGCAGCAAAGAAGGTCATGTGCCCTCTAGGATTGGAGGTGGAGAAGATACATGCATGCCCTAATGACTGCATCCTCTACCGCGGTGCGTACAAGGATTTGAACGCATGCCCGGTATGCGGTGCATTGCGGTATAAGATCAGACGAGATGACCTTGGTGATGTTGAGGGAGAGCCCCGCAGGAAGAGGGTTCCTGCGAAGGTGATGTGGTATGCTCCTATAATACCACGGTTGAAATGACTGTTCGGAAACAAAGAGCATGCCAAGTTGATGCGATGGCACAGTGAGGACCGTAAGAAAGATGGGAAGTTGAGAGCACCCGCTGACGGGTTGCAGTGCAGAAAAACTGAGAGAAAGTTCTGGGCTGAGTTTGCAAGTGACCCAAGGAACGTATGGTTTGCTTTAAGCGCGGATGGCATTAATCCTTTCGGGGAGCAGAGCAGCAATCACAACACCTGGCCCGTGACTCTAGTATAACCTTCCTGCTTGGATGTGCATGAAGCGGAAGTTCATTATGATGCCAATTCTCATCCAAGTCCCTAAGCAACCCGGCAAAGACATTGATGTGTACCTAAGGTCATTAGTTGAAGAACTCTTACAGCTATGGAATGGAACAGGTGTACGTGCGTGGGATGAGCACATGGGGGAAGAATTTGACCTAAAGGCGTTGCTTTTCGTGACCATCAATGATTGGCCCGCTCTTAGTAACCTTTCAGGACAGACAAACAAGGGATACCACGCATGCACGCACTATTTAGCTGACATCGAAAGTATATACCTAGACAGATGCAGGAAGAATGTGTACCTGGGCCATTGTCGATTTCTCCCGACCAACCATCAATGTCGAAAGAAAGGCAAGCATTTCAAAGGCGAGGCAGATCACCGGAAGAAGCCCGCCATGCGTACCGGTGATCACGTACTTGCTATGGTCTCTCATTTACACATAGTATTTGGAAAGGGTCCCGGCGGACTAGCTGTTCCGAATGATGCTGAGGGACGCGCACCCATGTGGAAGAAGAAATCTATATTTTGGGACCTACCCTACTGGAAAGAGCTAGAGGTACGCTCTTCAATCGGCGTGATGCACGTGACGAAGAACCTTTGCGTGAACCTGTTAGGCTTCTTGGGCGTGTATGGGAAGACAAAAGATACACCTGAGGCACGGGAGGACCTGCAACGTTTGCACGAAAAAGACGGCATGACTCCAAAGCAGTATGAAGGTCCTGCCAGCTACGCTCTTACCAAAGAAGAGAAGGAAATCTTTTTTCAATGCCTGCTCAGTATGAAGGTCCCGACTGGCTTCTCGTCGAATATAAAGGGAATAATAAATATTCCAGAGAAAAAGTCCAGAACCTAAAGTCTCATGACTGCCACATGATTATGACGCAACTGCTTCCAGTTGCATTGAGGGGGCTTCTCCCGGAAAATGCCCGATTAGCCATTGTGAAGCTATGTGCATTCCTCAATGCAATCTCGCAGAAGGTGATCGATCCAGAAATCATACCAAGGCTAAGGAGTGATGTGGCGCAATGTCTTGTCAGTTTCGAGCTGGTGTTCCCACCATCCTTCTTCAATATCATGACGCACGTCCTAGTTCATCTAGTCGACGAGATTGTTTGGTGGCGGTCGCGTGGGCCAGTGACGGTGCCGAGGCTTCCGGACACCGCGGAGGTGGTACGTCACCGTGTCAGCGAGGAGGACGAGCACATCCGTCGCTACATGGTTGCGTTGGAGGGCAGGTTCGACAATACCTGGCAGGTTCTTCAGGGATCTCACTGGAGCGATCCTGTTATGGTTCCTTCTCTTTGGGTGTCCACCGCCCGTGCCGATACCCGTCGGGCGCTACGGTTCTAGCTGTACTAGCGATGTTATATGTATGATAGTATTCGAGGTGTATTAGTGATAATATTCGATGATGTACGGACGCAAGAGATGATGTAGTTTTGCTTATAATTGAATGCATCCTAATTTTAATACTACTGTTGGGGAACGTAGTAATTTCAAAAAAATTCTATGCACACACAAGATCATGGTGATGCATAGCAACGAGAGGGGAGAGTGTTGTCTACGTACCCTCATAGACCGAAAGCGGAAGCGTTAGCACAACGCGGTTGATGTAGTCGTACGTCTTCACGATCCGACCAATCAAGTACCGAACACACGGCACCTCCGAGTTCTGCACACGTTCAACTCGATGATGTCCCTCGAACTCCGATCCAGCCGAGTGTTGAGGGAGAGTTTCGTCAGCACGACGGCGTGGTGACGATGATGATGTTCTACCGACACAGGGCTTCGCCTAAGCACCTCTACGATATGACCGAGGTGGATTATGGTGGAGGGGGCACCGCACACGGCTAAGAGATCCAAGGGATCAATTGTTGTGTCTTTGGGGTGCCCCCTGCCCCTGTATATAAAGGAGTGGAGGAGGGGGAGGGCCGGCCCTCTCTATGGCGCGCCCTAGGGGAGTCCTACTCCCAACGGGAGTAGGATTCCCCCTTTCCTAGTAGAACTAGGAGCCCTTCCAAGTAGGAGGAGTAGGAGGGAAGGAAAGGGAAGGGAAAAGGAGAAGGAAGGAAGGGGGCGCCCCCCTCCCTAGTCCAATTCGGACCAGCCCATGGGGAGGGGTGCGGCCACCCTTTCAGGCCTTTCTCTCCTTTCCCGTATGGCCCATTAAGGCCCAATACGAATTCCCGTAACTCCCCGGTACTCCCGAAAATACCCAAATCACTCGGAACCTTTCTGATGTTCGAATATAGTCATCCAATATATCGATCTTTACGTCTCGACCATTTCGAGACTCCTCGTCATATCCTCGTCTCATCCGGGACTCCGAACTCCTTCGGTACATCAAAACACATAAACTCATAATATAACCGTCATCGAACTTTAAGCGTGCGGACCCTACGGGTTCGAGAACTATGTATACATGACTGAGACACGTCTCCGGTCAATAACCAATAGCGGAACCTGGATGCTCATATTGGCTCCTACATATTCTACGAAGATCTTTATCGGTCAAACCGCATAACAACATACGTTGTTCCCTTTGTCATCAGTATGTTACTTGCCCGAGATTTGATCGTCGGTATCTCAATACCTAGTTCAATCTCATTACCGGCAAGTCTCTTTACTCATTCCGTAACACATCATCCCACAACTAACTCATTAGTTGCAATGCTTGCAAGGCTTATAGTGATGTGCATTACCAAGTGGGCCCAGAGATACCTCTCCGACAATCGGAGTGACAAATCCTAATCTCAAAATACGCCAACCCAACAAGTACCTTCGGAGACACCTGTAGAGCACCTTTATAATCACCCAGTTACGTTGTGACATTTGGTAGCACACAAAGTGTTCCTCTGGTAAACGGGAGTTGAATAATCTCATAGTCATAGGAACATGTATAAGTCATGAAGAAAGCAATAGCAACAAACTAAACGATCAAGTGCTATGCTAATGGAATGGGTCAAGTCAATCACATCATTCTCTAATGATGTGATCCCGTTAATCAAATGACAACTCATGTCTATGGCTAGGAAACTTAACCATCTTTGATTCAACGAGCTAGTCAAGTAGAGGCATACTAGTGACATACTGTTTGTCTATGTATTCACACATGTATTATGTTTCCGGTTAATACAATTCTAGCATGAATAATAAACATTTATCATGATATAAGGAAATAAATAATAACTTTATTATTGCCTCTAGGGCATATTTCCTTCAGTCTCCCACTTGCACTAGAGTCAATAATCTAGTTCACATCGCCATGTGATTTAACATCAATAGTTCACATCACCATGTGATTAACACCCATAGTTCACATCGTCATGTGACCAACACCCAAAGGGTTTACTAGAGTCAATAATCTAGTTCACATCGCTATGTGATTAATACCCAAAGAGTACTAAGGTGTGATCATGTTTTGCTTGTGAGGGAAGTTTAGTCAACAGGTCTGCTACATTCAGATCCGTATGTATTTTGCAAATTTCTATGTCAACAATGCTCTGCACGGAGCTACTCTAGCTAATTGCTCCCACTTTAAATATGTATCCAGATTGAGACTTTGAGTCATCTGGATCAGTGTCAAAACTTGCATCGACGTAACCCTTTACGACGAACCTTTTGTCACCTCCATAATCGAGAAACATATCCTTATTCCACTAAGGATAATTTTGACCAATGTCCAGTGATCTACTTCTAGATCACTATTGTACTCCCTTGCCAAACTCAGGGCAGGGTATACAATAGGTCTGGTACACAACATGGCATACTTTATAGAACCTATGGCTAAGGCATAGGGAATGACTTTCATTCTCTCTCTATCTTCTGTCGTGGTCGGGTTTTGTGTCCTACTCAACTTCACACCTTGTAACACATGCAAGAACTCCTTCTTTGACTGTTCCATTTTGAACTACTTCAAAATCTTGTCAAGGTATGCACTCATTGAAAAACTTATCAAGCATCTTGATCTATCTCTATAGATCTTGATGCTCAATATGTAAGCAGCTTCACCGAGGTCTTTCTTTTAAAAAATCCTTTCAAACATTCCTTTATGCTTTGTAGAATAATTCTACATTATCTCCTATCAACAATATGTCATTCACATATACTTATCAGAAATGTTGTAGTGCTCCCACTCACTTTCTTGTAAATACAGGCATCACCGCAAGTCTGTATAAAACTATATGCTTTGATCAACTTATCAAAGCGTATATTCCAACTTCGAGATGCTTGCACCAGTACATAGATGGATCGCTGGAGCTTGCATATTTTGTTAGTACCTTTAGGATTGACAAAACCTTCTGGTTGCATCATATACAACTCTTCTTTAATAAATCCATTAAGGAATGCAGTTTTGTTTATCCATTTGCCATATTTCATAAAATGCGGCAATTGCTAACATGATTCGGACAGACTTAAGCATAGATACGAGTGAGAAACTCTCATCGTAGTCAACACCTTGAACTTGTCGAAAACCATTTTGCGACAATTCTAGCTTTGTAGATAGTAACACTACTATTAGCGTCCATCTTCCTCTTGAAGATCCATTTAATCTCAATGGCTCGCCGATCAATGGGCAAGTCAATTAAAGTCCTTACTTTGTTCTCATACATGGATCTCATCTCAGATTTCATGGCCTTAAGATATTTCGCGGAATCTAGGCTCATCATCACTTCCTCATAGTTCGTAGGCTCGTCATGGTCAAGTAACATGACCTCCAGCATAGGATTATCGTACCACTCTGGTGCAGATCTCACTCTGGTTTACCTACGAGGTTCGGTAGCAACTTGATCTGAAGTTACATGATCATCATCATTAGCTTCCTCACTAATTAGTGTAGTAGTCACAGGAACATATTTCTGTGATGAACTACTTTCCAATAAGGGAGCAGGTACAGTTACCTCATCAAGTTCTACTTTCCTCCCACTCACTCCTTTCGAGAGAAACTCCTTCTCTAGAAAGGATCCATTCTCAGCAACGAATATCTTGCCTTCGGATCTGTGATAGAAGGTGTACCCAACATTTTCTTTTGGGTATCCTATGAAGATGCACTTCTCCGATTTGGGCTTGAGGTTATCAGGTTAAAAAAATTCACATAAGCATTGCAACCTCAAACTTTAAGAAATGACAGCTTAGGTTTCTTGCCAAACCATAGTTCATATGGTGTCGTCTCAACGGATTTAGATGGTGCCCTATTTAACATGAATGCAGTTGTCTCTAATGCATAACCCCAAAACGATAGTGGTAGATCGGTAAGAGACATCATAGATCGCACCATATCTAATAAAGTACGGTTATGACGGTCGGACACACCATTACACTGTGGTGTTCCAGGTGGCGTGAGAAGTGAAACTATTTCACATTGTTTTAACTGAAGGCCAAACTCTTAACTCAAATATTTTACCTCTGCGATCATATTGTAGAAACTTTTATTTTCTTGTTATGATGATTCTCCACTTCACTCTGAAATTCTTTGAAATTTTCAAATGTTTCAGACTTGTGTTTCATTAAGTAGATATACCCATATCTACTCAAATCATCTGTGAAGGTCAGAAAATAACGATACTTGTCGTGAGCCTTAACACTCATCGGACCGCATACATCAGTATGTATTATTTCCAATAAGTCAGTTGCTTGCTCCATTGTTCTGGAGAATGGAGTCTTAGCCATCTAGCCCATGAGGCATGGTTCGCAAGCATTAAGTGATTCATAATCAAGTGATTCCAAAAGTCCATCGGCATGGAGTTTCTTCATGCGCTTTACACCAATATGACCTAAACGGCAGTGCCACAAATAAGTTGCACTATCATTATTAACTTTGCATCTTTTGGTTTTAATATTATGAATATGTGTATCACTATGATCGAGATCCAACGAGCCATTTTCATTGGGTGTGTAACCATATAAGGTTTTATTCATGTAAACAGAACAACAATTTATTCTCTTACTTAAATGAATAACCGTATTGCAATAAACATGATCAAATCATATTCATGCTCAACGCAAACACCAAATAACACTTATTTAGGTTCAACACTAATCCCGAAAGTATAGGGAGTGTGGGATGATGATCATATCAATCTTGGAACCACTTCCAACACACATCGTCACTTCACCCTTAACTAGTCTCTGTTCATTCTGCAACTCCCGTTTCGAGTTACTACTCTTAGCAACTGAACCAGTATCAAATACCGAGGGGTTGCTACGAACACTAGTAAAATACACATCAATAATTTTTATATCAAATATACCTTTGTTCACTTTGCCATCCTTCTTATCCGCCAAATACTTGGGGCAGTTCCGCTTCCAGTGACCAGTCCCTTTGCAGTAGAAGCACTTAGTCTCAGGCTTAGGACCATACTTGGGCTTCTTCACTTGAGCATCAACTTGCTTGCCATTCTTCTTGAAGTTCCCCTTCTTCCCTTTTCCCTTTTCTTGAAACTAGTGGTCTTGTCTACCATCAACACTTGATATTTTTCTTGATTTCTACCTTCGTTGATTTCAGCATTACGAAGAGCTTGGGAATCGTTTTCGTCATCCCTTGCATACTATAGTTTATCACGAAGTTCTAGTAACTTGGTGATGGTGACTAGAGAACTCTGTCAATCACTATCTTATCTGTAAGATTAACTCCCACTTGATTCAAGCAATTGAAGTACCCAGACAATCTGAGCATATGCTCACTGCTTGAGCTATTCTCCTCCATCTTTTAGCTATAGAACTTGTTGGAGACTTCATATCTCTCAACTCGGGTATTTGCTTGAAATATTTAAGTTCAACTCCTAGAACACCTCATATGGTCCATGATGTTCAAAACGTCTTTGAAGTCCCGATTCTAAGCCGTTAAGCATGGTGCACTAAACTATCAAGTAGTCATCATATTGAGCTAGCCAAACGTTCATAACGTCTGCATCTGCTCCTGCAATAGGTCTGTCACCTAGCGGTGCATCAAGGACATAATTCTTCTGTGCAGCAATGAGGTTAACCCTCAGATCACGGATCCAATCCGCATCATTGCTACTAACATTTTTCAACATAATTTTTCTCTAGGAACACAATAAACTGGGAGCAACATCGCGAGCTATTGATCTACAACATAGATATGCTAATACTATCAGGACCAATTTCATGATAAATTAAAGTTCAATTAATCATATTACTTAAGAACTCCCACTTAGATAGACATCCATCTAATCTTCTAAGTGATCACGTGATCCATATCAACTAAACCATGTCCGATCATCACGTGAGATGGAGTAATTTCAATGGTGAACATCACTATGTTGATCATATCTACTATATGATTCACGCTTGACCTTTCGGTCTCCGTGTTCCGAGGCCATATCTGCATATGCTAGGCTCGTCAAGTTTAACCTGAGTATTCTGCGTGAGCAAAACTGGCTTGCACCCGTTGTAGATGGACGTAGAGCTTATCACACCCGATCATCATGTGGTGTCTGGGCACGATGAACTTTGGCAACGGTGCATACTCAGGGAGAACACTTTTATCTTGAAATTTAGTAAGAGATCATCTTATAATGCTAGCGTCAATCAAAGCAAGATAAGATGCATAAAAGATAAACATCACATGCAATCAATATAAGTGATATGATATGGCCATCATCATCTTGTGCTTGTGATCTCCATCTTTGAAGCACCGTCATGATCACCATCGTCACCGGCGCGACACCTTGATCACCATCGTAGCATCGTTGTCGTCTCACCAATCTTATGCTTCCACGACTATCGCTACCGCTTAGTGATAAAGTAAAGCATTACAGCGCAATTGCATTGCATACAATAAAGCGACAACCATATGGCTCCTGCCAGTTGCCGATAACTTGGTTACAAAACATGATCATTTCATACAATAAAATTTAGCATCATGTCTTGACCATATCACATCACAACATGCCCTGCAAAAACAAGTTAGACGTCCTCTACTTTGTTGTTGCAAGTTTTACGTGGCTGCTACGGGCTTAGCAAGAACCGTTCTTACCTACGCATCAAAACCACAACGATAGTTTGTCAAGTTGGTGTTGGTTTAACCTTTGCAAGGACCGGGCATAGCCACACTTGGTTCAACTAAAGTTGGAGAAACTGACACCCGCCAGCCACCTGTGTGCAAAGCACGTCGGTAGAACCAGTCTCGTGTAAGCGTACGCGTAATGTCGGTCCGGGCCGCTTCATCCAACAATACCGTCGAACCATAGTATGACCTGCTGGTAAGCAGTATGACTTATATCGCCCACAACTCACTTGTGTTCTACTCGTGCACAACATCAACGCATAAAACCTAGGCTCTGATGCCACTGTTGGGGAACGTAGTAATTTCAAAAAAAATATACACACACGCAAGATCATGGTGATGCATAGCAATGAGAGGGGAGAGTGTTGTCTACGTACCCTTGTAGACCAAAAGCGGAAGCGTTAGCACAACGCGGTTGATGTAGTCGTACGTCTTCACGATCCGACCGATCAAGTACCGAACGCATGGCACCTCCGAGTTCTGCACATGTTCAACTCGATGACGTCCCTCGAACTCCGATCCAGCCGAGTGTTGAGGGAGAGTTTCGTCAGCACGACGGCGTGGTGACGATGATGATGTTCTACCGACACAGGGCTTCGCCTAAGCACCGCTACGATATGACCGAGGTGGATTATGGTGGAGGGGGCACCGCACACGGCTAAGAGATCCAAGGGATCAATTGTTGTGTCTTTGGGGTGCCCCCTGCCCCTGTATATAAAGGAGTGGAGGAGGGGGAGGGCCGACCCTCTCTATGGCGCGCCCTAGGGGAGTCCTACTCCCACCGGGAGTAGGATTCCCCCTTTCCTAGTAGAACTAGGAGCCCTTCCAAGTAGGAGGAGTAGGAGGGAAGGAAAGGGAAGGGAAAAGGAGAAGGAAGGAAGGGGGTGTCGTGGTTCTAGCTCTGACAGTGATGTAGGGGGTATGTATGGAGAGGCTAGATCTCAGCTATTGGGAAGTTGTAAACACACCAAGATGTACGAGTTCAGGCCCTTCGCAGAGGAAGTAACAGCCCTACGTCTCGGTGCCCGGAGGCGGTCGATTGGATTACTGGCGTGTGAATAACAGAGGTGCGAACCCTTCATACTGAGGAGGGGGGTGGCTTATATAGAGTTCGCCGGCCCCCTCCTGCCCTCAGTAATGCAGGGTTTAAGGTACATTTAAGGTTGGGCGTTACTGGTAATGCCCTTAATAAAGTGCTACAATGACCATAAAGACTACTCAATAGCCGACCGTTTGCCTGCGGAGTGACTTTAGGTCTTCTGGCAGTCGAGTGGTTGGCTTCGTGGTCGAGTGATAGCTTCTTGGTCGAGTGTCTTGAATCCGTCAAGTGGGATACCTTCAAGTCGATTGAAAGGTGACTTCTTCTAGGGACGTCCTTGGGTAGGGCTCTTTGGACAGGTCTGTGCCCCTACCCTAGGTGCGTAGCTTCATCATTAGCCCCCGAATGGATCGAGGTTTTGAGTGGGGAAAGAGTTGGAGAACTTTCCGACTGGCTCTTTGCGCTACGTGAGTGCCTCGTTTTGGGTCAATCGTCACGGATGACGTTGCCAACCTTTTTCAGTCGCCTTGATCCATTCCAGGCCTTTCGTCGAGTGAATTTCTTTATTTGTGACATACCGAGCGTTGGTGCGGGCGGGGTCTTTCGTTTTGACAAGTTGTTCTGCAGCCTGCGGATGTCGCGGGATTTCGGATTTTGGGAAGCGCGCAGGACGGGAGCGGCCGCAGTAATCGGAAGCAATAAAGCAGAAGCTCCTCGATCCCCGCGTCGCCTTTTTCGCCACGTACTGCGCGCGCGTCCGCTGCGGGATTTGACTGGATAGTTTGGGCCTACCGGTCAGCCACTCGGGAGCGGCCCCTTATAAATCGTCGGCTCGGGGTTTCCAAGCAGTGCACTCCCTTCTCCTCCTTTCTTCTTCCTCTCTCCCTTCGCAAGTCCTTCCGCCACCTCCGTTCTCGCCCCAGCGCAGCAGGCCCGTGCGAGACTTCGCCGGCGACGATGACGAAGGGCAAGACCTCCGCTCTGGAGCGCGCGAAGAAGGCGGCGGCGCAGGGGAAGGGGAAAAGATCTGCTCGGGCGGATCCTCCCCAAGGTCCACTCTGCCCAAGGGCTGGATCCAGGGCGATTGGATGCCGTCAGTGATCCGGCAAGAGGATCTCGACGACATGGTCGAGGGGGGAGTCATTCCCCACGAGGCTGCGCGTCTTCCGGGGAGAGAGATCGAACCTCAGCCCCGCAATGGTGAGTGCGTGCTCCTAGCCACCCACATCGACCGAGGGTTTTCTCTGCTGCCCCATCCTTTTTTCCGGAGCTTCTTGAACTTCTTCAGAGCGCAGCTCCACCACTTTACTCCCAACTCCATTGTATACCTTGCCGCTTTCATTTCCATGTGTGAGGCTTTCTTGGGTTGCCACCCCCATTGGGGACTTTTCAAGCACATCTTTACCTGCCGTTCTCAATCGGTCAAGAAGGCCAAGTCGAGTGACGAGAGGACGCAGGTGATCCAGTTGTGCGGGGGCTTGGCGATCCAGACGAGGGGGAAGAGCTGTTTTCCATCCATTACTTTCCCGGAGTCGGTCCGTGGCTGGCAGGCGACCTGGTTCTACTGTCAGGACCAGGCGACCCCAGGACAGTCGACTGGTCTTCCTCCTTTCTCCCTCGACCGAGCTGAAAAACCTGCTTCTCTGAAAGTGGCGCCGGAGGAAAGGGCCCAAGTCAAAGTGCTGGCCGGTCGAGTGGTTGAGCTTGTCCGTGAGGGTGTGACGGGCATGGATTTGCTGGAGGTCTTCCTCCGGAGGCGCATCCAACCGCTCCAGGCTCGTGACCACCCGATGTGGCTGTACTCGGGTCTTGACGACACCACTCGGGTCCACCCGGAGGAGGTCACTGATGAGATGCTGGAGGGGTGGCTGTCGAGCATCACAGGAAACAAGGACAACCCCCGAGGAGCCAGGAGGGTAATTCCACTCGACAACTCATACGACGTGGACCAGGTATGTCTCTATGCTCCTGACTGAGATCTTGTTTTTCTTCATTGGTCTTCTTTGAGTTGGTCCATTGACCTTTGTCTTATCTGTTGTTTTTCAGGCGACTACTGAGATGTACTCGACGCCCAATGGGGCACAGGGGCCAACTGAGGAAGGGGAGGCGAGTGGAGGTGAGAGCGGGGACGATCAAGGCGAGTGGGAGTCCGACGGTGAAGGAGAGGGAGGCGATGACGTCGACTCCAGCGAAGAGGAGGAGGAGGAGGTTGAACCCACCCGTCCGGAGGGGCGATCCAAGCTCACACACGATCCAGCGCGGGAGCGTCGTAGTGCGACTGCTCCTGTTGGGCAGTCGTCGAAACGCCCCCAGACCTCTTCTCCTACGCTGACTGGAAAGGCTCCCAAGCACCCGCGCGCAGCGCCGTCCAAGCCGCCCAAGGCCCTGCCCAAGATGAAGATGGCCGTCCCCACCATTTCTGGGTAATAATAAAACTTGTTTTCCTTTATCGACCGTGGACGGATCCTTAGTCGATCCATTGGGCCAACCGACTGACTTTCGAGGCTTGTAGTGCTGCTACTTCTGAGATCTCCACCAAGGACGACGACCAAGAGATGGAGGATGCTGTTACCTCCAACCCTGGTACGATTACTGACATTCCGCTTTGAGTCGACTAAACATGTATTGCAACCCTGGTCGATTGAACGTTTCCTTTGTAGCCCCTCCTCATGCTATCGACCTCCCGGATGACGACGACGGTCCGTTGAGATTGAGGAGGCACAAGAGGGCGTCGGCTGACAAGACCCCCCAATCCGCTCCGGCGTCCGAGGCCGTGGCTCGGGGTGGTGGTGACACCACTCGGGCTTCTGTGACCTTCGCCGTTCCTTTGGCGAGTGCGCGGCCCTCGTCGTCGGCTGCGGATCCGTCTTCGCTTTTTGCCGCATACCCCGTCCCTGAGGACCAAGCGGCTGCTGCAAAAGAGGCTATACATCGGGCGGGGATCATGATGGAGCAAGTGAAGTTGGCTCGGGAGGCCAGCCAAGCAGCTTATGACGCGAGCTCGGCCCTTCAGAGCAACGTCCAGGTCAGTCGACTCAACGTTTGGTCTGTTATGATATGCTGTTTGAAGAATCTCTTTTCCGAAGATCTTTGTATCTGTACACCCACTGGGTGTGTCTGCCAATTCTTGGACGAGTGGGGGCACGCTAAGTGCACCCACTGGGTGTAGTCCCCGAGACTACGGTGGACTGCGGGTAGTCGACTGTAGTCTTTATATTGTGTTGTTGTAGCTGTATTTCTTCATTCGGTCTGGTCAGGCCATGTCGAATGGGACTGTATCCGGTCGACTGCGGGCAGTCGACTTCTTCTCCTTTTTTTTACAGTGGGGGCACGCTGAGTGCACCCACTGGGTGTAGTCCACGAGACTACTATCGAATGTTCTTGATTCGGCTGTAGTCTTAGAAACGTCATCATTGTCTCTTGGTTGCTCGGAAGAAACTTGTCTTGGACGTCTGTCGACTGATTTTTCTTTTTACAGAAATCTTGTGAACTTGTAGCTCGCTATACTGAGTTGGAGAATCAGCAGATCCAGCTCAACCTTAACTTGAAGCTTGCTCAGGAGAATTTGAGGAAGGCGCAAGAAGAAGCAAAAGGTATGGCTGGTGAGGTTCTCCATTCTTAACGGGTGGCTTTTCTTTCTTGTCCATTCTTGATGTTGGTTCCACTCGACGCGCCGCAGATAAACTGGAGGAAGCTCTGAAGAAGAAGGATCAAGACCTTGCAGAGGCACAGAAGGAGGCCTCGAGCAAAACGAAGCTCACGGAAGAGAAATTGGCTTCGGTCGGAGCTCTTGAACAGGAGAACTCCAGACTGAAAACTTCCCTCGAGATAGCTAATCGAGATGCCAGTCGACTGAAGACGGAGAAGATGGCTCTGCATGACAAGGCGGGCGAGCTGGCGGGGAAGGCAAAAGATCTGGAGGCTTATCTCGGAGGACTCGCCAAGAAGCTGTTCGTCATGCTCGAAGGTAATTATTCCAACCCGGCTGTCTTGTAGTTGCCGAGCCCGCGTACGGCCACTGTCTTATTCTTGAATCGTGTTTGCAGAATTCTACCAGAGCTCCGAAGAGGAAACCAGTCGAGTGGAGCCAGGCTTGGATCCCGCCAATTCTCTCATGAAGGACGAGGCTGCTATGAACGTGCTCCGACTGGAGTCTCGTGTTACCAGCGTCGTTGATTATCTTGTTCGGCTGAAGGCTGCGATGTCGCAGATCGACACATCACTCTGGCCCGGAACGACACTTCAGAACGACCTCGGGTCCCTGATGGTCCGACTGAATGAAGTCCCGGGTCGAGTGGTGGAGTGGAAGAAATCTTCTGCTAGATGTGGTGCTGATGTCGCTCTGTCTCTGGTCTGCGTCCATTGCAAGGAGGCACGAGAAGAAAAGCTGGCCGCCATCCAAGTTGCCAATACCAGGAAGCACAATTTTCAGGACTTCATGGAGACTTTTATTGCTACTGCTACTCGTATTGCAGATGGGATCAACTTGGACGAGTTCGTCGCCCCTTCCAGTCCTCCTCCTGAGGAATGAAAAACTTCTATGCTTCACTTTAAATTTGCCTCGGAATGCCGAGTGGATTTGTAATCGTTAAACTCTGCCGAGCCGAGGGCTTGAGTACTTTGATCTGAGGTCTGGGACCTTTTAGGCTTTATCTGATCTTGATTTGTCGTTGAATATCGTCATGGTTTGATTCGTCGAGTGGATCTTGATCTTCACTCGGAATAACCTTGTATTTGCGGCGTAGCTCCGAAGGGGAAGGTAGCAGTCGACTCGCGGATTGGGTTGTGTCTTGTACTTAGGCGAGCACTGGGCTGTAGCTAAGCCTCCGAGTGAGAGGTTTGCTCTCCGCTCGGTAGGATTTTTAAACACTTAGGCGAGCACTGGGCTGCAGCTAAGCCTCTGAGTGGGAGGTTTGCTCTCCACTCGGTAGGATTTTTTAAATGCTTAGGCGAGCGCTGGGTTGCAGCTAAGCCCCCGAGTGGGAGGTTTGCTCTCCACTCGGTAGGATTTTTTCAAACTTAGGCGAGTGTCTGACTGCAGCTAAGCCTCTAAGTGAGAGAACTTAGGCGAGTACTGGACTACAGCTAAGCCCCCGAGTGGGAGGTTTGCTCTTCACTCGGTAGGATTTTTAAACACTTAGGCGAGCACTGGGCTGCAGCTAAGCCTCCGAGTGGGAGGATTGCTCTCCACTCGGTAGGATTTTTTCAAACTTAGGCGAGTGCCGGACTGCAGCTAAGTCCCTAAGTGAGAGAACTTAGGCGAGTGCTGGACTGCAGCTAAGCCCCCGAGTGGGAGGATCGCTCTCCACTCAGTAGGATTTTTTCAAACTTAGGCGAGTGCCGGACTGCAGCTAAGTCTCTAAGTGAGAGAACTTAGGCGAGTGCTGGACTGTAGCTAAGCCCCCGAGTGGGAGGATCGCTCTCCACTCGGTAGGAATTTTTCAAACTTAGGCGAGTGCCGGACTGCAGCTAAGTCTCTAAGTGAGAGAACTTAGGCGAGTGCTGGACTGCAGCTAAGCCCCCGAGTGGGAGGATCGCTCTCCACTCGATAGGATTTTTTCAAACTTAGGCGAGTGCCGGACTGCAGCTAAGTCTCTAAGTGAGAGAACTTAGGCGAGTGCTGGACTGCAGCTAAGCCCCCGAGTGGGAGGTTTGCTCTCCACTCGGTAGGATTTTAAACACTTAGGCAAGCACTGGGCTGCAGCTAAGCCCCCGAGTGGGAGTCTGGCTCTCCACTCGGTAGGATTTTTCAAACTTAGGCGAAACGGATTCGCAGCTAAGCCACCCACTGAGGGATTTCGCACGCAAACAAAAGTGACAGCAATTATTGGAACACTCTTGTCTTTGATAAAAATGAACTACGGGAAATTTTTTTCTTATTACATCCCGTCCAAGGGAGAACTCAAGTGTAAAATGGGCGGAGTAGTTCCGCATTCCAAGCTCGTGGCTCGTCGATCTGGTGATCGACATTGTAGAGGTGATATGCTCCATTGTGAAGGACTCTGGTGACGATGAAGGGGCCTTCCCAAGTAGGAGCAAGTTTTTGCGGTTTCTGTTGATCCACTCGGAGGACCAAATCTCCTTCCTGGAAGGCTCGGCTCTTCACATTCCGGGCGTGGAATCGACGCAAGTCTTGCTGATAAATGGTCGATCTGATCATGGCCATCTCCCCCTCTTCTTCTAGGAGGTCGACTGCGTCTTGCCGGGCCTGTTCTGCTTCATCCTCGGTGTAAAGCTCGACTCGGGGCGCGTTGTGAAGAAGATCACTTGGCAGAACTGCTTCGGCTCCATAAACCAGAAAGAATGGAGTTCTTCCAGTCGACCGGTTAGGGGTGGTCCTCAATCCCCACAGAACTGACGGAAGCTTGTCGACCCAAGCACCTGCCGCGTGCTTGAGATCACACATCAGTCGAGGCTTTAGTCCTTTGAGAATCAGACCATTTGCTCTTTCAGCTTGTCCATTCGATTGGGGATGGGCGACCGATGCGTAGTCGACTCGAGTGCCTTGAGAGGCGCAAAAAGCTCTGAACTTGTCCAAATCGAAGTTTGACCCATTGTCAGTGATGATGCTATGCGGGACTCCATATCTGAATGTTAGCCCTCTGACGAAACTGATAGCAGCGCAAGCATCAAGATTCTTGATAGGCTTAGCTTCAATCCATTTGGTAAACTTGTTGACTGCCACAAGCACATGAGTGAAACCACTTCTGCCTATTCTCAGTGGACCAACCATGTCTAGTCCCCAGACAGCAAAGGGCTAGACGAGTGGAATGGTCTTCAGGGCTGATGCAGGCTTGTGCGACATGTTGGAGTAGAACTGGCACCCTCCACACTTGTCGACTATCTCTTTTGCCATCTCATTTGCTCTAGGCCAGTAAAATCCCGCTCGGTATGCTTTAGCCACAATGGTCCGAGAGGACGCATGGTGACCACAGGTCCCCGAGTGGATATCATCAAGGATTATCCGACCCTCTTCTGGTGTTATGCACTTCTGACCAATTCCCGTCGCGCTTTCTCTATACAACTGCCCCTTTATGACTGTGAAGGCCTTGGATCGGCGGACGATCTGTCAAGCCTCTTCCTCGTCCTCTGGGAGTTCTTTCCTTAGGATATACGCGATGTACGGTATCGTCCAATCGGGAGTGATTTCCAGGACTTCCATGATTAGGTCGACCACAGCAGGAATTTCGACTTCAGTCGGATCTGTGGCACTTTTCGGCTGCAGGGCTTCTTCTGTGAAAGGATCCTCTTGGACTGACGGCGAGCGGATGTGCTCCAGAAAAACATTGCTGGGAACGGCTTCTCTCTTGGAGCCTATCTTTGCCAGATCATCAGCTGCTTGATTTTTCAGTCGGGGGATGTGATGAAGCTCTAACCCCTCGAATTTCTTTTCTAGCTTTCTCACTGCGTTGCAATAGCCAGTCATAGCCGGACTTCTGACGTCCCACTCCTTCATCACCTGATTAACTACCAAATCTGAGTCGCCATAGACCATGAGGCGACGGACGCCGAGTGAAATGGCCATGCGCAACCCGTATAAAAGTGCTTCATATTCTGCTTCATTATTGGAGGAATCAAAGTGAATCTAGAGAACATATCTGAGCTTATCTCCTCGGGGGGAGACTAGAACTACCCCAACACCGGAACCATTCAGCATCTTAGATCCATCGAAGAACATGGTCCAGTGCTCCGAGTGAACTTGAGTCGGAAGTTGCTATTCAATCCACTCGGCGATGAAATCTGCGATTGCTTGGGACTTGATAGCCTTCTTTGCTTCAAACTTGATATCTAGGGGAAGGAGTTCAATCGCCCACTTAGCCACTCGACCAGTTGCATCTCTGTTGTGCAAGATCTCTGACAGTGGAGCGTCGCTGATGACTGTAATGGAATGGTCAGAGAAGTAGTGTGCAACCTTCTTCGTGGTCATGTAGATCCCATATACAAGCTTCTGGTAATGGGGATATCTTTGCTTCGAAGGGGTCAAAACTTCAGACACATAATAGACTGGGCGCTGAACTTTGAAGGCTTTTCCTTCTTCTTCCCGCTCGACCGTGAGTACTGTACTGACAACTTGTCCTGTGGCCGCAATGTACAGCAGCAGGGGCTCTCTACTGATTGGGGCAGCAAGCATCGGCTGGGTGGAGAGCAGAGCTTCGAGCTCTGCAAACGCTGCGTCAGCTTCTGGAGTCCACTCGAACTTGTCAGACTTCTTCATCAGTCGGTAAAGAGGCAATGCCTTTTCACCGAGACGAGAAATGAATCGACTTAGAGCGGCCAAGCAACCTGTGAGCTTCTGGACATCGTGTACGCGCACAGGGCGCTTCATCCAGAGTATGGTGCCAACTTTCTCGGGATTGGCGTCGATTCCTCGTTCGAAAACGAGAAAACCGAGTAACTTCCCACCTGGAACTCCGAATGTGCACTTTCATGGATTGAGCTTGATATCGTATCCCCTGAGGTTAGCAAAGGTTTCGGCAAGGTCAGTCAGTAGGTCGGAACCTTTCCGTGACTTAACCACAATATCATCCATGTATGCTTCTACGTTCCGACTGATCTGAGTGAGCAAACACTTCTGAATCATCCTCATGAATGTGGCTCCAGCATTCTTGAGGCCGAAGGGCATGGTGACATAACAGAAGCACCCAAATGGGGTGATGAAAGCCGTTTTGATCTCGTTGGGTCCATACAGACGGATCTGATGGTACCCTGAATAAGCATCTAGGAAAGACAAACGCTCACACCCCGCGGTCGAGTTCACTACCTGGTCGATGCGGGGGAGAGGGAAATGATCTTTCGGGCAAGCCCGATTGATGTGTTTAAAGTCAATGCACATGCGAAGTGACTTGTCCTTCTTGGGGACCATGACAACATTGGCGAGCCACTCGGAGTGGTAAATCTCTCGGATGAACTCTGCTGCTAAGAGCCGAGCCACCTCCTCGCCAATAGCTTTCCTCTTCTGGACAGCGGACCGTCGAAGATGTTATTTCACGGGCTTGAACTTCGGGTCGACTCGTAGACGGTGCTCAGCCAGCCCCCTGGGAACTCCAGGCATGTCAGAAGGCTTCCATGCGAAGACGTCCCAGTTCTCACGGAGCAACTGGATGAGCGCTTCTTCCTATTTGGAGTCGAGCGTCGTCGAGATGTGAGTCGGAGCAGCGTCGGGGTCGGTCGGGTGAATGTGAGCTGTCTTAGTTTCACCGGACGACTGAAAAGCAGATTCTGAAGCAGGCTTCTTGGCTCGTAGCAGTTCACTCGGATCAGCAGTCTTCTGGTACTCTTGTAGCTCAACAACTGCCATCTGAGCGTCAGCAATCTTCGATCCTTTCTAAAAACACTCTTCTGCTTTCTTCCGATTGCCGGTAACGGTGATCACACCTCTGGGGCCGGGCATCTTCAACTTGAGATATACGTAGCATGGTCGAGCCATGAAGCGTGCATAAGCTGGCCGACCCAGAATAGCATGATAAGCACTTTGGAAGTCCACAACCTCAAATGTCAACTTTTCCTTGCGGTAATTCTTTGAATCACCGAATGTCGGGTGGTAGGTGCGACATATGCCAACGGGTGGCTTATCTTTGTGGGAACCAGTAAAACGTCGCCGGTGCCTGGAAGCGGGATGAGGCGAAGACATGCACGCCGGCGGATCTTACCCAGCTTCGGGGCTCTCCGAGGAGATAACACCCCTACTGCTGCTCTGCGGGGTCTCCGCATGCTCACTAGATGAATCAAGTAGCTACACAACGCTCCTTGAGCAGTTTTTAGGGGGGGGAGGAAGAAAGGGCACGGCTCGCCTGTTTCTTCTCCTTGTATGGTGTCTAGAACTAGCAGGGGGTCCAACCCTTTGCATGGGTGCTCCGGGGGGTTTATATAGGCCTACCCCCCAGGGGTACAATGGTAATCCGGCTGGGCGCGGGGCCCAGCCGTCTGTGACTGTGCTCGCCAGCTTCCGCGTCGGCTGCTGGGGCCCGCCGACTGGTGGGTCCCGTCGGCTACCAACTCCTGGGTCACTGTGGCTTCATCTTGTTGACGTGGGCTTCATCGTGGTAAGCGCGGCTACAGTACCGCCGCCTGTCGGACGATTGCTGTAGCCTTACCGCGTCTTGTCTCCTTAATGGGGCGTCCTCTTCGAGGGAAGCGGCGGGCCGGCTGCCCGGAGCCGGCTCCGTCTTGGGCCGGCTGGTTGGAAGCGTGGCCGCCTTCGGCCGTCTCTCTGCTCTAAGGGGCCCACCACCTATGGGCCACGCTGGCGGCCCGTCGTGGGTGACGCCAGGGTCAACATGGCAACAGTGCTGCGCCGGACGGGTCATGCCTACCTCGTACGGCGCACTGTGCCAGGCGTGCCCCGGGATTCGGGGGTGGCAGGCTCTGCCGTAGCCATGCCCCGTCGCACCGCCGTTAGGTGGGTGCAAACTTTGTGGGTACGGTCTTGACTACTTTATGGGGAGCCGGCTTGAAGGAGTCGGCTCTCTCGTAGCCGGCTTCTTGGAGTCGGCCCTCTCATGAAGGTTGAAGTCGGACCGCCTTCCCAAAGCCGGCCTGGATCGCAGCCAGCGGGGGGAAGGTGGCCCCATGTCTTGGATTCTTGAGAGCCGGGCGGGCTCGTAACTTTTGCAGAAGTGCCAGGGCAAGCCGGCTAGGCTACCCATGGCTATTTACTCCGATAGTAGTCCCCGAAGCTGATCGAGCTCCGAGGTGAACAAGGGGACGAGAAGCTTGGTCAGCTTCCTATCCTGAAGAGCCGGCTCCGCGGGCGTTCGCCGACTTCAGATAACCCCGCGTAGGCGGGAGGAGAGGGGGCCTGCATGCTGACCACGGGCCCTCTCGCGGCCACGTGGCGGCAGGATCCTGCGAGCGCACGCGCGCGATGGGACGCCGCCGCAGGCCCGGGCCCGCCACTCGCGAGCCTCGGTCCGGGCGCGGATCTCCCATGGCCCACAGGGCCGCTCGCCTTCTCAAGGCAGTTTTCGTCTCGCCATTAAGAATCGGTAATCGCGGGGCGTGGGAAGTGGGCACGATCGACCCCCACGCTTCCCCACGCCTCGCCTCCTCGGCTCTGCCACGTGAGCCTATAAGTAGGGGGAGGAGGGGGAGCGACAGAGGTTCGCACGCTCCCTCCCACTCCGCCCCTCCTAACTCTCGTCTTCCTCCTCTCGCTGCTGCCGCAGCCTTCCGTCTCAGCGCCGTCGCGCCTCCACGCCCCCTCGCTCCCATGGCATTGTCAAGCTCCTGGGACGGCTCCAACGTCCATGAGGATCACGTGGAGTTCCTTTGCCAGACCCAGCGCCTGCCCGGCGCTGACCGCGTTCAGGTCCGCCTGGCGCCCGAGAGGGAGATCTCGCCAGCGCCGGAGGAGGGAGAGCGGGTCGTCTTCTGCTCGCACTGCCTGCGCGGCTTCGGCCTCCCGGCGAGCGGGTTTCTGCGTTCCTTCCTCGACTTCTACAACCTCCAGCCGCATCACCTCACGCCCAATGCGGTGATGCTGCTGTCGGCCTTCGTCTCCCTCTGCGAAGGCTTCTTAGGGCTGCTCCCCACGCTGGAGCTCTGGGGAGAGTTCTTCCAGAGCAAGCTCGGCACAGTCGTCGCCGTCGTGCCTGCCCCCTGCGAAGCCTTCATCGCCATGAGGAGGGCGAGCGAGAACAATCTGTTCCGCCCATCCCCCTGATCCAGTCGGTGAAGGTCTGGCAGAGATCTTATTTCTATGTGAAGAACGTCGCCGAGCAAGAAGACTACATCAACCTGCCGGCTTACATAGCCGGCCCGCTGGCTGGGAGGCAGCCCTCGTGGAGCTTCCGATCCCGGTCGTTGTCTCCGGCCGGGAACGCCGCCATCGCCCGGCTTCGGGTGCTGATTCAGTCGGAAGGCTTGCGCGGGGCCGACTTGGTGGCCGCCTTCGTGGAGCGCCGGATCCTTCCTCTCCAGAGCCGGCCCCATATGATGTGTCAGATGAGCGGCCGCTTCGACCCAAGCCGGCTGAGCACATGGGAGATGCCCCACGCGGAGGTGGCGCTTATGGTCAACTACATCGCCAATTGCAAGCTCAGCGGGGACTGGCAGTACGGCAAGGCGCCGTATTCTCGCGCAAATCCTCCACCCGTGGTAAGTTTCTCTCTTTATCTTCTTTTTCGTCGTCAGCCGGCTTCGTGACGGCCGGCTTCTGACCAGCCGGCTCTCTGTGCAGAACCCTCTTCTTCCGCTGCCGGCCGGGGCGGCAGGGATCGAACGCCGGTACGCCCCCAACCGCACGGTGGATGATGTCGACGACCCGGACTTGGGGGCGGCTGCCATGGAGGACGCCGTTGTGGGGGACAGCGCTGAGCCCGGAGGCTCAAGGTTCACCGCGAGCTTCGAGGACTGGCCGGACGACTTTGAAGCCGAAGTCGCTCCGCGTCGCCAGCCGGCGGCCGACCAACAGGGCGCGGGCTCGTCCGCCGCGCCGGCTGCCGGCGGCGCGCAGAAGCGTCGGGCCGCTCTAGGCCTCTTCGGCAGTCGGCCGAAGAAGTCAAAACCTTCCGCCGCGGCGACGAAGCGAGAAGAGGCGGCCGCGAAGGCGGCCCGCTTCCGCAAGGCTGTGAAACAGCCCCAGGCGGTCTTGGCGTAAGTCTTTAATCGCTTTGCCGCAGTCTCGTCGTTGTTCTCTTTCCTTCGAACGTCTTCTTAACTTTCCTTCGCTTGCTGGACAGGGCGCCGCTTTCTCTTGAACGGGGCCCGGGCGGCTCCGTCGTGGGCCGGCTGGAGGGTCTTCGAGCTCCCGCCGCGTGGACCCCCGCGCCGATCTTAGGGAGGCCATAGAGCAGAACGCCCGCGAAGCGCGGGAAGAGCGCGAGGCGGCGGAGAAGGCGGCCGCCCAGACGGCGAAGGGGCAGGCTGAAGCGGTAGCCAAGGACCAGAGTGAGGCGGCTCCCGCAGAGACGGAGGCGGAAAGCTCGCGCAGCCAGCCTCCGCTGCTCGCCGTTCCACTCCGAGCCGTGGCCCCCAACACCCCGTTGCCCTTGGCGGAGGAGATCATCCAAGACCTGCCGCTGTTGGAGAGGGAGGAGGAGCCCGTGGCCTTGGCCGGGAGAGCGCCGCCTGCAGCGCCAACCGGAGCGGGCCAAGGCGGTCAATCGTTAGCGGCGCCGGAGGAGCCGGCCGGAGGCGAGCCAGAGAGCAGGGCCGGCCTCAAGGTGCAGCTGGCGACGGGCCGGCGCGCTGGAGGAGGCGCTGCTCCACTGGAGTTGCGCCGAGCCGCGGGCGCAGGCCAGCCGGCTGGGGATCTGGAGGCGGCCAGCACCGCCGTGTCCGAGTGGACCCCCAGCGAGGGGACCAGCGAGCTGGACGCGGCGGCTCAAGGGGTCCGGAGCCGGCTACAAGCTCAAGCCGCTCTGCTGCAACAGCTCAACCAAGAGTTCTTGTCGACGCGAACCACTATCCGGGTGAGTCCTTCGCTCTTAGCTGCTTTGTTTTCTTGATTTCTTCCGTGGGGGCGCGTCAGCGCACCCACTGGGTGTAGTCCCCGAGATCCGGGCCGACTGCTGCGCAGTCGGGTCGGATCTTTCTCAACGGCCACCTTACTTTGCTTTCTTTCTAAACTTTCAGGAATACCACAACCTTCGCGCTGCCGCCTTCGACTCCCAGGCTCGAGAGTTGAGCCGGCGGACCGACGACCTGGCCGACAGCCGAAGTAAGTACTTGGTTTTGTTTATCTCCTGTGGGTGCGCGTCAGCGCACCCACTGGGTGTAGTCCCCGAGATTCTGGCCAACTGCTGCGCAGTCGGGTCGAATCTTTCTTGACGACTCTTTCTTATTCTTCTTTCTTCTTTCTTTGTCTTCAGGGGCCAACGCCGACTTGAGGAAGGAGCTTGGCGAAGCGAAGGCCGCCCTTTACGCCAAAGAGGCCGAGTGCACTGCCTTGGTCCAGGAACGAGATCGCCTGGCCAAGAAGCTGGCCGACCAAGAGGAAAGCCACAAGGCGGCCCTGCAGGCGGCGTGGGAAAGTGAAGGCGCCTTGATGGCGGAGTATGAGATGGCGGCGGCGACCTGGTCTGAGACCCGGCGAGGCCTCGACGAAGGCTTCGGCCGGATCGAAGACTTGATCGACGGTAAGCTGCCTTCCTCGGCCCTCTCCTGCCATTTGCCGCTTGGGTTTTTTGACTTAACTTGAGCTCTCACTTGTTGTTTCTTGCAGATTATTTCCCAGGCTACTCCGCCTTCGCCGCCCAAAGCATTGAGGCCCATCGCGAGGCGCGCCGGCAAGCGGGGGCCGACATCGCGCCGGATGCAAACCGGACCCTTGAGGAGCAGCTTCTGGCTGTCCAGGCACGGTTGCAGCCGGCTCATCGGATGCTTCGCCGGCTCCAACGTGCCGGGGCGCAAGTGCTGGCCGCCCTCTGGCCCGGCGAGACGATCCCCCACACTCCGAGCCGAACCGTCGACTGGCTGGAAGTCGCAGTTGGTCGCTTCGAAGCTTGGAAAGCATCAGCGGCCCGCCTCGGAGCCGGGCGGGCGTTGGAGTTCGTCCGGGCTTGGTACCCAGGGTTGAGCCTGGACCAGCTGCGCACTTGGCGGATGGAGGCCGATGCGGAGCTGGAGGCGGTGAGGCCGGCTATCGCCCAGCAGGCTTCAATGATCGCCGAGTGCACCGACATTAGCGTCTTCGCACCCGAAATTGATGATGATGGTGTCGCGCAGCCGGAGGAGTGGTTCGGGCTGAACCCGGCGGTGGGCGAGGACTCGGCGGAGGAGATCGCCTCCAGCGACGAGGGCGAAGAAGACGAAGACGACGACGGCGGAGGCGTCGAGCCGGCTGGTGGAACAACCAGCCGACCTCAGGCCGACCGTGCCTCCAGCAACGAGGCGCGTGGAAGCGCGCCCTCTGCGGGAGGCGGCGACCAAGCCGAAGTTCGTCAGCCGGCCGCTCCTTCAGCCGGCGCGACCGTCTCCGCCAACCAGTCGGCCGCTCCGCCATCTTGACCTGCCGTCTTTATCTTTCCTGCTTTGTTGTCTTTGAACAATCTTTTCTTAAGTTTCGCAGTTCCACCCACTAGGGGTGTATCCAAACTATGTTGAATGCTGGCCTCTAGGAGGTCTTTTTGTGTAAATATTATCATGTGCATGTTTGGTTTCCATTCGCGTACGCTTGTTTATCCTTAGGCTTTTTCCTTTGCCGCCTTCCCTCTTTGGGGAGGCAAGTACTTGAGCTTTCTTGGATTTAAAGTAAAGTGAATGGAAACCGGCCGGCCGGCTACTCTGGTAGCCGGTCGGCGGTGTGGGAAAAACCGGCTTTGTTATATTAGTCCGTTAGTCCCTAGCCGTTTTTCGTGTGGGCGGTCGTTCCTACCTTTAACCCTTGCTAGCCGGACAGCCGGTTCTTTGAACTGCGACTTTGGCAAGGGAAGGCTTGAGAGCCGGCACACTACTTGTCTGACTGCGGGTAGGACTTCTAATATAACTTCAGTCGGCCAGTCCCCGAGCCGACTAGCCGGACTCGGTGCCGGACGGAATAAGTAAATGATACGACAAGCATGACATTTTTCATTCATAAATAAGGGATGGCAGTCCCCGAGCCCTCCTCGGGGAGCCTATTGTCTTGTACTTAATACAAAAGTTAGCGCGATACATACTGCCTTTCAACTGTAAAATCTTCGAAGGAGGTTGGCGTTCCATGGCCGTTCCGACTCCTTGCCGGAGTCGTCTCTCTTGCGTGCCTTCGGCTTCTGTGCATCGATCAGGTAGTAGGAGTCATTGCCTAGAGCTCTGCTGATGACGAAAGGGCCTTCCCAAGGGGCTGAGAGCTTGTGCTGGCCGGCTGTTCGCTGAATCAGCCGGAGCACAAGGTCGCCCTCTTGGAAAGATCTTGGCCTGACCTTCCGGCTGTGGTAGCGGTGCAAACCCTGCTGGTAAATTGCAGACCGGCTGAGAGCTAACAGCCGGCTTTCTTCCAGCAGGTCGACGCCGTCTTCTCGTGCTTCCTTGGCCTCCGCTTCCGTGTACATGGTTACTCGAGGCTAGTCGAACTCGATGTCGGTTGGGATGACCGCCTCGGCACCATACACAAGGAAGAAAGGGGTGAAGCCGGTTGACTTGTTTGGTGTAGTGCGCAGGCTCCAGAGGACAGCCGGCAGCTCATCGAGCCAACAGCCGGCTGAGCGCTCCAGAGGTACAACCAGTCGGGGCTTGATGCCGGAGAGGATGAGGCCGTTGGCTCGCTCGACCTGGCCGTTTGACTGCGGGTGGGCGACGGATGCTAAGTCCAGCCGGATACCTTGGGCTGCGCAGAAACGTGCCAAGGCTCCTTTGGCGAAATTCGTGCCATTGTCGGTGATGATGCTGTGCGGCACGCCGTACCGAGTTGTTA
This sequence comes from Triticum urartu, assembly GCF_056163025.1. Taxonomy (NCBI): domain Eukaryota; kingdom Viridiplantae; phylum Streptophyta; class Magnoliopsida; order Poales; family Poaceae; genus Triticum; species Triticum urartu. The sequence goes on from NC_141877.1 coordinate 522,620,068, forward strand.
TGTCCGCGATGAACGTCACGACAGTCGGCCCATTCAGCTTCTTGATCGGCTTCGCCTCAACCCACTTGGTGAATTTGTCCACGGCGACGAGCAAATGCGTCATGCCGCCGCGCGCCGTCTTGAATGGGCCCACCATGTCCAGTCCCCAAACGGCAAAGGGCCAAGTGAGGGGAATGGTCTTGAGTGCCGAAGCCGGCATGTGCTGCTTGGAGCTGAAGAGCTGGCATCCCTTGCAATGCTTGACTAATTCTTTGGCGTCATCCAAAGCAGTCGGCCAGAAGAAACCATGGCAGAAGGCTTTGGCGGCAAGTGATCTTGAGGCCGCATGGTGGCCGCACTCTCCTTGGTGAATGTCTGCGAGGATTGCAATGCCCTTCTCTTGCTCGACGCATCGCTGGAGGACTCCGGTGACGCTGCGCTTGAGTAGTTCTCTGTTGACGATTGTGTATGCTCCGGCTCGGCGCTGGACTTGTCTTGCTTCTGTTTCGTCAGCCGGCAGGTCTTGGTTTACTAGGAAGTTGAGGATGGACTGAGCCCATGACGGGGCCGTGACTTCTTCTACTGCCAAAGTGGCTACTGCCACCAGGGTGGGCGGGCTGGGCGGTGAGGTGCTGGAGTCAGCCGCCGGCTGTAGTGCTGGTGCGGTCCCCGGGCCGGCTACCGCAGTCCCCGAGCCGGCTACCGCAGTCGCCGGGCTGGCTGCGAGGGTCTTGGGGTCTGCTACTTGATTCTTCGAGCCGGACCTGGCCGCATCGGGGTCAGGCGGCACGAAGATGGAATCGGATTTCGGAGACGGCTTGATGGACGGCTTGAGGAGGCGTTGTAGAGCGACGCCGGTTGGAATTGTTTGCCGGGTGGAGCCTATTCGAGCCAGGGCATCGGCTGGCTCGTTGTCGGCTCGAGGTACGTGGAGGAACTCGCATCCTTCAAAGTATCCGCTGAGCTGTTGGACCAGGAAACGGTAGCTCGCCATGTTCGCGTCCTTGGCGTCCCAGTCGCCGGATGACTGCTGGACTACCAGGTCCGAGTCGCCATAACATAGGATCCGGCGAATGCCAAGTTCTTTGGCAAGCCGGAGCCCGTGTATGAGCGCCTCGTACTCGGCCACATTGTTGGAGGCGGCAAAGTGGATTTGTAGCGTGTATCTGAGCTTGTCGCCTTTGGGAGAGGTAAGGACGATGCCGGCTCCCAAGCCGGTGCGCATCTTGGACCCGTCGAAGTGCATGCGCCAATGGGTGGAGTCGGGAGCCAGCGGCAAGTACTGGGTCTCGGCCCAGTCGACGAGGAAGTCGGCCAGTGCTTGGGACTTGATGGCAGTGCGGGGCTGGTAGAAGATCGTGTATGGGGCCAGCTCGATGGCCCATTTCGCCACCCGGCCGGATGCATCCCGGCTGCCTATGATCTCGGCTAGCGGGGCTGTGCATACGACCGTGATGGGATGCTCTTGGAAGTAGGGCTTCAGCTTCTTGGCGGTGAAGTACACGCCGTAACACATCTTTTGGTAGTGCGGGTAGTTCTGCTTTGAGGCGGACAGCACCTCGCTCAAATAATACACCGGCCTCTGGACCGGCTGGGCTCGGCCTTCTTCCGGGCGCTGGACTACGATGACGGTGCTGACCACCCGGCTGGTTGCAGCGATGTAAAGGAGCATGGGCTCTTTCTCAGTCGGCGCCGCGAGGACAGGCGGCGTGGCCAGCATCTTCTTTAACTCGTGGAAAGCTTGGTCGGCCTGGTCGTTCCACTCGAAGTGAGTGCTCTTCTTCATGAGGCGGTAGAGGGGGAGAGCTTTCTCTCCGAGCCGGCTCATGAAGCGGTTCAAGGAGGCCAAGCACCCGGTGAATTTCTGAATGTCTCGAAGCTTGGTGGGGATCGCCATTCTCTCGATGGCCTTGATCTTTGCCGGGTTGCATTCGATGCCGCGTTCGGAGACCAGGAAGCCTAGGAGCTGGCCGGCTGGCACCCCGAACACGCATTTCTCAGGGTTGAGCTTGATTTGGAACCGGCGCAGGTTCTCAAATGTTTCCTTGAGGTCTTCCAGCAAGGTGACACGCTTCTCCGTCTTCACCACGATGTCGTCCACGTATACGTGAGCGTTTCTGCCGAGTTGCTTGAGGAGGCACTTCTGCATGCAGCGCTGAAAGGTGGCACCGGCATTTCTCAAGCCGAATGTCATAGTCAGGTAGCAAAAGGCTCCGAACGGTGTGATGAAGGCGGTCTTCAGGCGGTCATCCGGGTCTAGCTTTATCTGGTGATATCCGGAGTAAGCATCCAAAAAACTCAACAGCTCGCATCCGGCTGTGGAGTCTATCACTTGGTCTATCCTTGGCAGGGCAAAAGGATCTTTGGGGCAGGCCTTGTTGAGACTTGTGTAGTCTATACACATGCGCCACTTGTTATTCTTCTTCAGCACAAGGACCGGGTTGGCGAGCCACTCTAGAAAGAAAACTTCCATGATGAAGCCGGCCGCCAAGAGCCGGGCTATCTCCTCCCCCACAATCCTGTGTTTCTCCTCCGACAGCCGGCGAAGGGGTTGTCTGACTGGCTTTGCGTCTTCTCGAACATGCAGTTTGTGCTCGGCGAATTTCCTCGGAACACCCGGCATTTCCTTGGGGGACCACGCAAAGATGTCCCGATTCTCACGGAGGAAATCGGCGAGCTCGCCTTCCTATTTGCTGTTCAGGTTTGCCCCGATGACGGCAAACCTCTCCGGACGCTCGGGGTCAAGAGGTATCTTCTTCGTCTCCTTGGCCGGCTGAAAAGACCCTTGAGTATCATGCTCCTTGGGGTCGGGGGACACGGCCGGCTGCTTGCCGGCCATGGCCACGACTCGGTCCAGCATCTTCTTCTCTTCGGCGATCACGAGGGACTCGGCCAGCCGGCTGCTGGCCGCGGCGCACTCGGAGGACTTCTTGTAGTCGCCGGCTATGGTGATGACGCCTTTGGTGCTTGGTATCTTCATCTTGAGGTATGCATAGTGGGGAACCGCCATGAATTTGGCCAAGGCAGGTCGGCCCAGCAATGCATGGTAAGGGCTCTCCAGGTCCACCACTTCAAACCAGATCGCTTCCCGGCAGAAATGCTCCTTGTCCCCAAATAGTACATCAATCTTGATTTTGCCAATGGGGGCGCAGGACAGGCCGGGTACGATGCCATGGAACACTATCCGAGTGGGCGTGAGCTGTTTTGTCTTGACGTTCAACTTCTCCAGGGTGTCACGATACAAGATGTTGATGCTGCTCCCGCCGTCTATCAACACACGAGAGAAGCGGGCGGCGCGTCTGTCCGTTGCCAGGGTGGCTTCCAGGACCAAAGCATAAGAGCCGGGAGACGGCATCACCTCCGGGTGGTCGGCCCGGCTCCAGCTGATGGGCTTTTCTGACCAATGCATGTGTCCAGCGGGGTTGGCAGCGACCACGCTGACTTCCTGGTGCTCTCGGCGTTTGCTGCGCCGGTCTTCGGGCTGGCTGGTGAAGACGATGTAGGTCGCTTGCTCATCAGGAAACTCGTCGTGCACGGCTCCGACTGCGGGCCGAGCGGCCGGAGGCGGCGGAGGCGGAGGCGGCGGGCCGGCAGGCGGAGGCGGCAAGAGACCCTCGCCCTTAGAGATTCGGGTGAGCCAGTTGCACTTCCGGGTCGTGTGGTTGGACGGCTTCGCGCCGCTGTGGAACTTGCAAGGGGCGTCGAGGGTTTGCTCGTAAGAGAAGGCGGGTTGCCAAGCCGGCCTGCCGCCCTTGGGCTTCTTGGGCGTCGGTCGTTCTTCAGGCGGCGCATCTTCGACCGTGGCCACCTTCCGGCTAGCGGGCGGTGGCACAGGGCCCTTGCGCTTGTTGTCGTTCGAGTTGGGGTGTCGGCCGGGCTCTCCAGCCGGCGTCTTGGGCGCTGGGTTGAGCACTTTTCCGGACGCGTCTACCCGAAGCTCGGTCTTCATCGAGGAGTCGGCGGTAGCGTACTTGTCCGCTATGTCCAGGAGCTCGTCGAGAGTAGCCGGCTCGTCGCAGAGGAGCTTGTGCTTGAGGAGGGTGCCTTCTCGGCATCCGGCTGTGAAGTACTCTATGGCTTGTACCTCGTGCACCCCTTCACAGGAGTTGCGGAGCTCGGCCCAACGTGTGAGGTAATCGCGAGTGGACTCGGCAGGGCCTTGCACGCACAAGGAAAGCTGTCGGGGCTTGGGAGCCCGCTTGTAGGTGCTGGTGAAGTTGCGGATGAAGGCTTCTGTGAAGTCCAGCCAGCTGTTGATGCTACGCGGCTTGAGGCTGTTGAGCCAGGTCCGCGCCGTGCCCTGCAGCATGAGGGGCACGTACTTCACGGCGACACGCCGATTGCCATTGGCGATGCTAACTGCGGTGGAGTAGTCGATCAACCAATCTTCCGGTTTCACGGAGCCGTTGTACTTGGGCGTGTCTCTTGGGAGCGAGAACCCTTTGGGAAAGGGCTCGTCGCGGATGCGGGGGCTAAAGCAAGGCGGGCCGACATCGTCTTCTTCTTCCAATGCCAGGGATCGCGCCAGGCGGTCGATCCGATGACGGGCGTCGTTCTCGCCGATTCCTTCGCGGCGGCCCAGCCGGCCACTGAGAGTCGGGTGCGCCGCTGGTGGTGAGGCGGGGTATCTCTCTCCGCGGGGCAGAGGCGGAGGTGGGTCGCCCCGCCACTCCATGGCTCGGGGATGACCGTCCGCGTCTCGCTCGATGGAGATCCGGGTCCGGCTGCGACTGGAAACCGGCTCCTTCTCGCGTCGCGCGCGGGTATCGCTCATAGTCGGCGTCCGGAACGTCGCGCCATGCTCTCGGCGCGGGGGAAGGCTTTCCGCGCGAGCATCGGCTTCGTGCCACTGCATGGCAGCGTCGATCAACTGCTGGATGCGCCGGGTCATGTGGGGAAGGTCTTCGGCCTCCAGGCCGTCCAGCTCGTCTACGGCCGCCTGGGCGGCACGCAAGTTCTCGAGCGGAGTGGCATAGACCGGGCGGTTGACTCCCAGTGTGTCGGCGATGACGGCGCCGCGTTGCTTGACAAGGCCGGCCCGGCTTGGCCCGCCCGGAGCCGGCGTGCCGAAGGCGGCGCGGTCAGCCTCGCGCCGGTAGGCCTCAGTGAGGCGTCTTACGGAGGCCAGCCTCCGGCCCTCTGCGAGAAGGGCGAGGCGGCGTGCTTCCAGGGCTTCGTCGTCGGCGTCGGCCGGGAGAGGAGCGGACAAGTCGTGGGCCGCCGCGCGCGAGGCGTCGCGGGCGCTCTCGTCGGCCGGGCCGCCGTGGCCAACAACCATCACTTCGGCGGCGATAGCATCGTGGCCGTCGGCTCGAGGAAGCGGGTCGTTGTAGATCGCGATGTTGGTGGGGAAGGCGTCGTAGGAGGCCGCGTCGGAGTCGACGGGCATCGGGTCGGTGGAACCAACCGACTCCAGGTCCGCAGCGGGCTCGCTGGAGACATGGAGCTGGCCGAGAAGGTTGGCGAGGCGGTCAGTGCCCGCATCGGAGGCGTGCTCGTCGGGGAGATCGGCGGGGCTGCTTGCCGCGCAGATGCTGGTGACGCCTTGCAGCGCGTCGTGGCAAGCGCCATCGGGCGTGCCGGGCTGGCTACGCTCGCTGGGGAGGAAGAGGGTTCCCGTCCAGAACAGGTCTCCGGACAACGGTGCGCCTGGCCCCACGGTGGGCGCCAAATGTCGGGTGGTAGGTGCAACATATGCCAACGGGTGGCTTATCTTTGTGGGAACCAGTAAAACGTCGCCGGTGCCTGGAAGCGGGATGAGGCGAAGACGCACGCCGGCGAATCTTACCCAGCTTCGGGGCTCTCCGAGGAGATAACACCCCTACTGCTGCTCTGCGGGGTCTCCGCATGCTCACTAGATGAATCAAGTAGCTACACAACGCTCCTTGAGCAGTTTTTGGGGGGGGGGAGGAGGAAGAAAGGGCACGGCTCGCCTGTTTCTTCTCCTTGTATGGTGTCTAGAACTAGCAGGGGGTCCAACCCTTTGCATGGGTGCTCCGGGGGGTTTATATAGGCCTACCCCCCAGGGGTACAATGGTAATCCGGCTGGGCGCGGGGCCCAACCGTCTGTGAATGTGCTCGCCGGCTTCCCCGCCGGCTGCTGGGGCCCGCCGACTGGTGGGTCCCGCCGGCTACCAACTCCTGGGTCACTGTGGCTTCATCTTGTTGACGTGGGCTTCATCGTGGTAAGCGCGGCTACAGTACCGCCGCCTGTCGGACGATTGCTGTAGCCTTACCGCGTCTTGTCTCCTTAATGGGGCGTCCTCTTCGAGGGAAGCGGCGGGCCGGCTGCCCGGAGCCAGCTCCATCTTGGGCCGGCTGGTTGGAAGCGTGGCCGCCTTCGGCCGTCTCTCTGCTCTAAGGGGCCCACCGCCTGTGGGCCACGCTGACGGCCCGTCGTGGGTGACGCCAGGGTCAACATGGCAACAGTGCTGCGCCGGACGGGTCATGCCTACCTCGTACGACGCACTGTGCCAGGCGTGCCCCGGGATTCGGGGGTGGCAGGCTCTGCCGTAGCCATGCCTCGTCGCACCGCCGTTAGGTGGGTGCAAACTTTGTGGGTACGGTCTTGACTACTTTATGGGGAGCCGGCTTGAAGGAGTCGGCTCTCTCGTAGCCGGCTTCTTGGAGTCGGCCCTCTCATGAAGGTTGAAGTCGGACCGCCTTCCCAAAGCCGGCCTGGATCGCAGCCGGCGGGGGGAAGGTGGCCCCATGTCTTGGATTCTTGAGAGCCGGGCGGGCTCGTAACTTTTGCAGAAGTGCCACGGGAAGTCGGCTAGGCTACCCATGGCTATTTACTCCGACACCGAAAACCACGTTGAGAGCAATCTGGCCAAGTGACTCGGCTTTCTTTCCAGGAATGACTCCATGGAAGCTCATGTTCCTGGCACTGAGCCTGGACATCGGAATGCCTATCCCTTTCAATGTTTCAGCATACAATATGTTCAGGCCACGGCCACCATCCATCAGGACTTTGGTCAGTCGAGTGCCTTCGACAACTGGGTCGACCACCAAAGCTTGCCTCCCAGGGGTGGCAATGTGCGTAGGGTGATCGGACTGGTCGAATGTGATGGCAGTCTGAGACCACTTCAGATAACTGGGTGTCGCCGGAGCAACCATATTCACCTCACGGTTAATGACTTTCAGTCGACTTTTTCTTTCGACATCAGCAAAAATCATTAGGGTGGAATTGATTTGGGGGTATCCATCGTCATTGTCTTCCTTGTCCTCGACCCTGTCCGACTCTTTTTCCTTATCTTTGGACTGTTTGCCCTGAAACTGCTGGATCAGGAGCCGGCACTGTTGAGTGGTATGCTTTGGGTAAATGAAATTACCCTCTTCATCTTTCTTGGTGTGGATGTGACATGGCAGATCCAAAACATCGTTTCCATCCTGATCCTTGACTTTCTTGGGCTTCTAGGTGCCCTTGGGTTTTCCCTTGAAGTTTCCCTGGGCTACGGCCAGGGCCTCCCCAGGAGCGGCTGGCTCGGCCTTCCGCTTCTGTTTCCGACTGGAGTTTCCTCCGGTTTCTTGGGCGACTGCCTTGTGCTTGCCACTCCGGAGTCGGTCCTCGTCTTCACCATTAGCGTACTTGGTGGCAATCTCCATCATCCGATTCAAAGACATCTCTCCAGTTCGACCGAACTTCAGATTCAACTCTCTGTATTTAACGCCTTCCTTGAAGGCACAAACTGCTTGATGGTCTGGCACATTCTCAACCGAGTGATGCAGTGTGATCCACCTCTGGATGTATTCCCTCAGAGTTTCATTCGGCTTCTGCACGCAAGACCGCAACTCTGTAAGGCCTGCAGGTCGCTTGCATGTTCCTTAAAAGGTTGTGATAAACACTCGGGAGAGGTCCTCCCAAGTGTAAATGCTGCTGGGTGCCAACTGATTTAGCCACGCTCTGGCTGAGCCCTCTAACATGAGAGGCAAATGCTTCATGGCCACCTCATCATTGCCACCGCCAATCTGTACAGCCACTCGGTAATCTTCGAGCCAAGTGTCAAGCTTAGATTCACCGGTGAACTTGCTAATTCCAGTCGCCAGCCTGAAATTGGGAGGAATCACTGCGGCTCTGATGGCTCGACTGAAACACTCTGGCCCTGAAACACGTATTCTGCTGCTGGAGGGCGCATCTCTGTTCTGGCCTTCCCGATGAGCCCTGTTCCTGTCAACCAAGCCTTGAACGAGGACAAATCTCGCGTCAAAGCCTGGGTCCCTGGGGTCGACGGGAATCCTCTCCCCAACGCTATGAGGGTGCCTGTCATCTCGATGTCGAGGCGCATATGACCCACTCCTCGGGGGAGGGGTTGGCACTCGACGTCGATCATCACGATCGGATCGGTGATCATACTGCTCATTCCTTCTGTACTGATCATGCCGGTCGCCACGTCCCTCACGCCTCGGGGGCGACCGCGGGCTGTGAGCCGACTGGACTGTATCTATTGCAACGGATCGACTGTGGATCCTATTCCGCGACTGGGAAACAGCGGAATTCTGGTTTCCCGCCGCCCGGAGCAACACTCTGATCTGTAACAAGCCCCTGCCAGCCTCCGACTGGGAGTGAATCGATTCTGCTATACGGGCCGCGGCGGCCAAATTCTGAACTGGGGTTCAGTATACCTGCGTCGGCGGGAAGAGCTGATGTCGACTAGACTCGGGAGCCCGCTGACGCGCTTGCTCGTCGAGTGCTCGCTGGAGATTCTCCAGTCGAGTGCGCTCGGCCAAATTAGCTAAGCGCGCGTCCTCCAAGGCCCGGGCCTCGGGGGACTCTCCGACGATAGGGGTGCGGAGGGCGTCCGTGTTCCGGCGGCGAAGCTCCTCTCGCTGTGATGACGTGAGAGGTTCGGGGAGATACTCATCGTGGGGATGCGACGGGTCGCCCCCACCCGCGCCTCCATCAGCGCGAGGGAAACCGGGAGGACCGTGTGTTCCATCGACCGCCAGGATCTCAGCCGCAGGGTTGCTGCTGTCGCACTCGGATGAGGTCTCCGCGGAGCCAGTCGAACAGGCCGCAGAGGGATTCGTCGGGCTCGATTGCCGCGACTTGCGGGGCGGCCGACTGGCGAGCCACGGCATGCCTCACCCACCTCTGAAGTCTCGACCGACCGGAGCGCTTGCGCCGGTGGGAGACAGAGCGGGGAGACGATACGGGGGCCGACCGATACTGGGTCAACGGCTGCCGCAGGAGGACGCCACGAACGCATGCGCGGAAATGCGTCGCGCCGCGGACGGGGAGCGCGTCGATGTCGAGTGGCGCCTCCTGAAGCCAGGCGGAGTCGTCGGCGATGAACGTGAGTGCGCCGAGGCGGATCTCGCGGCCCTCCACCAAAACTCCGCATGAAACCATGATCAAAGGGATCGGAAAAATCGCAACTTCTCCAATCAGGCGCTAAGATTCCGGCCCCACGGTGGGCGCCAACTGTCGTGGTTCTAGCTCTAACAGTGATGTAGGGGGTATGTATGGAGAGGCTAGATCTCAGCTATTGGGAAGTTGTAAACACACCAAGATGTACGAGTTCAGGCCCTTCGCGGAGGAAGTAACAGCCCTACGTCTCGGTGCCCGGAGGCGGTCGATTGGATTACTGGCGTGTGAATAACAGAGGTGCGAACCCTTCATACTGAGGAGGGGGGTGGCTTATATAGAGTTCACCGGCCCCCTCCTGCCCTCAGTAATGCATGGTTTAAGGTACATTTAAGGTTGGGCGTTACTGGTAATGCCCTTAATAAAGTGCTACAATGACCATAAAGACTACTCAATAGCCGACCGTTTGCCTGCGGAGTGACTTTAGGTCTTCTGGCAGTCGAGTGGTTGGCTTCGTGGTTGAGTGATAGCTTCTTGGTCGAGTGTCTTGAATCCGTCGAGTGGGATACCTTCAAGTCGATTGAAAGGTGACTTCTTCTAGGGACGTCCTTGGGTAGGGCTCTTTGGACAGGTCCGTGCCCCTACCCTAAGTGCGTAGCTTCATCAGGGGGCGCCCCCCTCCCTAGTCCAATTCGGACCAGCCCATGGGGAGGGGTGCGGCCACCCTTTGAGGCCTTTCTCTCCTTTCCCGTATGGCCCATTAAGGCCCAATACGAATTCCCGTAACTCCCTGGTACTCCCGAAAATACCCGAATCACTCGAAACCTTTCCGATGTCCGAATATAGTCGTCCAATATATTGATCTTTACATCTCGACCATTTCGAGACTCCTCGTCATGTCACGATCTTATCCGGGACTCCGAACTCCTTTGGTACATCAAAACACATAAACTCATAATATAACTGTCATCGAACTTTAAGCGTGTGGACCCTACGGGTTCAAGAACTATGTAGACATGACTGAGACACGTCTCCGGTCAATAACCAATAGCGGGACCTGGATGCTCATATTGGCTCCTACATATTCTATGAAGATCTTTATCGGTCAAACCGCATAACAACATACGTTGTTCCCTTTGTCATCGGTATGTTACTTGCCCGAGATTTGATCGTCGGTATCTCAATACCTAGTTCAATCTCATTACCAGCAAGTCTCTTTACTCGTTCTGTAACACATCATCCTGCAACTAACTCATTAGTTGCAATGCTTGCAAGGCTTATAGTGATGTGCATTACCGAGCGGGCCCAGAGATACCTCTCCGACAATCGGAGTGACAAATCCTAATATCGAAATACGCCAACCCAACAAGTACCTTCGGAGACACCTGTAGAGCACCTTTATAATAACGCAGTTACGTTGTGACGTTTGGTAGCACACAAAGTGTTCCTCCGGTAAACGGGAGTTGCATAATCTCATAGTCATAGGAACATGTATAAGTCATGAAGAAAGCAATAGCAAAAAACTAAACGATCAAGTGCTATGCTAACAGAATGGGTCAAGTCAATCACATCATTCTCTAATGATGTCATCACGTTAATCAAATGACAACTCGTGTCTATGGCTAGGAAACTTAACCATCTTTGATTCAACGAGCTAGTCAAGTAGAGGCATACTAGTGACATACTATTTGTCTATGTATTCACACATGTATTATGTTTCTGGTTAATACAATTCTAGCATGAATAATAAACATTTATCATGATATAAGGAAATAAATAATAACTTTATTATTGCCTCTAGGGCATATTTCCTTCAACTACTTGATTTTGCGATTTGATTTTGATTATTGAATGCTCAAATTGGAAAACTACTCCTACTTTGAATGCTAAAATTGGAGAGCACTATGGAAGGCATATGCATATGATTAGTTGATAGTTTATAGGGTTTTTGTTTTCGCAAAAATCTAGGAGCCCCCCTCCATCATCCCCGCCATCGTCCCCGTCACCGACCCCCTCCGACCTCGAGGTGAGACCAGCCAAATCCTTTTTTAGAAAGATAATTAAACGATATTTCGGGTTGACTTTAAGTCTATCGAGTCTCCACCATATATGAGAGGACAAAGAAGCCCGACTGTTGTTGTGGGGGTCGTTTCTCCTTCTTCTCAGGGTGCTAGACCTTTGTTATGCACTAGGGGAAGAAGGAGTAACGACCATCACCGACGGTCGCAAATGTCAGAGAGGAATCAGTGAGGGAGAGTTCCACCATATATATATGAGAGGACGAAGAATCCCGACTGTTGTCGTGGGGGTCGCTTCTCCTTCGTTCCTGTGTGCTAGACATTTTGGTGTAATGCACTCAGGGACAAAGTGAGGAGCGACCATCACCGAGAGTCAAATATATACACCACGTGAGCTGAGAGTTTTCAAGAAAAGACTCGACATACCGATAGTCAACCCGTGATGAATAATAATGATCTAATTTAGTTTTTGTAGTACATATATTTAATTGTACAAGTTTAATCTTTGAATATATGAACGTAGGAAATGTCGTCATCAGACGACAAAAGTCTCCCGGGGGAGTGCAGCTGGTGCCATGACGATCGAGGTCTGTGTGACATGCCTCACCTGGAGGATGATCGGCGCTTCAGCATTAAGCTCGAGGATATCTTCGATGTTGAAACGGTACACAACGACGACAAGTGTTTTTTCGCAATTAAGCATGACTGCAACTATTTCAACGTGTAATTCTCATCTTTTACAATTCGAGTAGCTTATCCCATGCCATGCAAGGCGCTATGTCTTGGAGAGGATGGGTTTTGAAGACCATGAAAGTTTTGAAACAAAGCAAAATCACCTAAGGACTCATCATGATGTGGATTTTGAAGTAAAAATGTACAATTCTGAGACCGTAACCCATTTTGGTTGCAAAAAATGGGAAGCACTTTGCAAGATGTATGGTTTTGATGAGGGTATGCTTGTCACCATGGATCTTGGTGATCCTGAAATCGAGCAAGACAATATGGACATTTGGGTCCTTGTTGATATGCCTCCAATTCTAGCGCTATGTGAGTTTAGTTTCTCAAACATAGTTATTAGCTAATTTATATTGTTTATTTCAAAATAGTTGACAGCTTATTTCCATTGACAGCTTATTTTCATTCTTCAAAGAATGTGCGGGAGATGGTAGACAAAACCCACTACACTGATGGCTCCGAATTAACTTACAAGGAGAAAAATCATCTGGTCGGATTTTGTACTGACATTGAGAATTACAATATCTACAATCAAACTCCTCAACATTATGGTCAATACGTGCCACTAGTGCATGTGTTCAACTACGGTAACTACCATGGAGACACCCTGGTAAGATTTTTTTACTATTACGACATCCGTGCATCTTTTGCATACTTCTAAAACTAGTACATCATTACTAACTATGAAGTTATTACTATGTTTTTCAACAGATAATCCCAGAGAATTGTGTGCCTCATTTGATGTATCAGAATGGTAGCCTTAATGTTTTGAACATACAGCAAGGTCATCCTACGAATCTCAACTGTCCATACCAGATTTCTAAAAGGAATGGAGACATGCAAACCAAAGGATGGAAAAAATGTATGGACAGTCGTAAGGAGGTTCTTGGAAGCAAAAGGAAGCGAAGCGCAAGAATTGGAGACAGGATGATCTCCATTCTCCATAATGGAGAGTCAGGGTCTATATTGTTTTATGCTATTTTGCCTTAAAGAGGGTATTTAGGTCCTACCTAATACTGATGATCATGTGCTAAGAACAATTAAGTAGGGTTGGTTCGATGACTATGAGGATGATGTATGACTTGTTATTAATAACGAGTAGAAGTTGTATGATGATGATTAGTAGACTTGTTATTATATATGATGATGCATGATGCGAGCATGAAGAGTTATTATGTATGAGCGGGTGAAATGAACATGGATTGGATTGAAGTGAAGGCAACATGCATGTGGTGCATGTCGAAAGTAGTACAATCCAAACTTGATCAAGTTAGGATTAGTATTACTTTCGACATGCACCACATGTTGCCTCACTTCAATCAAGTCATGTTTAGGCATAGCAGTAGCAGTAGCACAGAGATAAGAGAGGACACATCCTATTAGCTACCTATACCAACCTAAATTAACCCCCAAAACCCCTAAACCACCTCCTTTCAAAAAAAACATCAGCCCCTGAAATGCTGACGCGTGGAAGCTTATTGGTCTCGGTTGGTGCTACCAACTGGGACCAAAGGCCCTCGTGCCTGGGCTCGCCGGAGCGGCCACGTGGAGGCCCATCTGTCCCGGTTGGTATAAGAACCGGGACTAAAGGCCTAGGGCATTAGTAACGACCCTTTAGTCCCGGTTCCCCAACCGGGATAGATGGGCCTTATGAACCGGGACAAATGGCCCTTTTCTACTAGTGACTACGACGATATGACCGAGGTGGATTATGGTGGAGGGGGGCACCGCACACGGCTAAGAGATCAATGATCAACTTGTCTGTTCTAGGGTGCCCCCCTGCCCCCGTATATAAAGGAGCAAGGGGGAAGCCGGCCGGGCCCTGGGGCGCGCCAAGGAGGGGAGGAGTCCTCCTCCTAGTAGGATTAGGACTCCCCCTTTCCTAGTCCAACTAGGAGGAGGAAGGGGAAAGGAAGGAAAGGGAGAGAGGGAGGGAAAGAGGGGGCGCCGCCCCCTCCCCCTCATTGTCCAATTCGGACTCCTCAAGGGGGGGCGGCCAGCCCTAAGGCCCCCTCATGTCTCTCACACAAGACCCATGTTGGCCCATTAGTTCCCCCGGGGTTTCCGATAACCCCCCCCCCCCCCAGCACTCCGATAATTATCTGATGACCCCCGGAACTCATCCGGTGTACAAATATAGTCATCCAATATATCAATCTTTATGTCTCGACCATTTCGAGATTCCTCGTCATGTCCGTGATCACATCCAGGACTCTGAACTATCTTCGGTACATCAAAACACATAAACTCATAATACCGATCGTCACCGAACTTTAAGCGTGCGGACCCTATGGGTTCGAGAACTATGTAGACATGACCGAGACACGTCTCCGGTCAATAACCATTAGCGGAACCTGGATGTTCATATTGGCTCCCACATATTCTACGAAGATCTTTATCGGTCAAACCACATAACGATATATGTTGTTCCCTTTGTCATCGGTATGTTACTTGCCCGAGATTCGATCGCCGGTATCTGAATACCTAGTTCAATCTCGTTACCTGCAGGTCTCTTTACTTGTTCTGTAATGCACCATTCTGCAACTAACTCATTAGTCACATTGCTTGCAAGGATTTATAGTGATGTGCATTACCGAGAGGGCCTAGAGATACCTCTCTGATACACAGAGTGACAAATCCTAATCTCGATCTCCATCGGAGACACCTGTAGAGCATCTTTATAGTCACACAATTACGTTGTGACGTTTGATAGCACACTAAGCGTTCCTCCGGTATTCGGGAGTTGCATGATCTCATAGTCATAGTAACATGTATAAGTTATGGAGAAAGCAATAGAAACAAACTAAACGATCATCGTGCTAAGCTAACGAATGGGTCAAGTCAATCACATCATTCTCCAATGATGTGATCCTGTTAATCAAATGACAACTCATGTCTATGGTCAGGAAACATTACCATCATTGATTCAACGAGCTAGTCAAGTAGAGGCATACTAGTGACACTTTGTTTGTCTATGTATTCACACATGTACTAAGTTTCCGGTTAATACAATTCTAGCATGAATAATAAACATTTATCATGATATAAGGAAATATAAATAACAATTATATTATTGCCTCTAGGGCATATTTTCTTCATTATCCTGTTCATTACCGCACATATTTTAACATGTTGTCTTGTTTGCAGGGCCAAAGCGAAAGCCAAGAAGAGAAAGGTTGGCGAGTCATCAACAACTCCTGGACTTGAGACACCAGAAGGCCGTCTTGATGAACAGACTAAGACGCCCCCAGAAAATGAGTCGGTGACTATTGAAGCAATGGACGCCCAAGCTAACCTTCACAACTTGGCGGATGATCTTAACCCGCCAAGTCCGGCTCGTAATTCAAGCCCCACTAAGGCGGCTGAAGACGTTCCTCCTCATGAAAGGAACAATGATGAGATTGCTATTACTGGGGAGGCTTATAAAACTCCAGAAATCTCCAATGTGCTCACCAAGCTCACAGCAAAAGACGAGACGCCCTTGTCTGAGAAGGGAAAAATGAGCTACCCAATTATGAGGAATTCAGTGTTGAAGAGCTGCACACGGGCTACTTGGCCCGCCTTTCTACCAGCCGCGACATGGGAAGCTGGCATGGTGAATATGATGAAGAGAAAATATGAGGTATGTGTTGACCAACTTGATTCACCCTTTGACTTAGCCTTGATCAACCTTGTATGTCTTCTCTATGACCAATCTTTGGATAATTCCTTGAATAACACCTTGGTCGACACATAAACTCCTTAAAACCAACAAATGGACTTCAAGACATTCCTATGGGAAAATCCTACGAATATAACTCAAGGCAACCATTTGTCCATGGAGAATGTCATCAATTACCAAAACCGCACATGGGGGCACCATGCTCTTCCAGGAGGCCCACGCGTATCTCCTGCCACTTGTGTCGGGGGACCGCGGGCTACCATGGTGTCACCGTGCTCATTGAACATGAACTCAATCTTTCGAAAGTGGATGTAGCCGATGAATGGAGGGGGCGTCATGTCCTAGAGCAGCCCCAGATCGTCAACCTCGAGCTCGAAGGAGCCAAAGGTGAATGTTTGGCCTGGCTTGAAGTCACCGAGCATGTATAGCTCTTAGATCTGGGTTCGATCTCCGAGCAATGTAGCTCGTGCCTGATGCGCGGCTGAGAAAGCGGAAAGTGGTCAATACTCTCAAGTGTTGTGGTGAACATGGTCGGAAGTAGGAGAACGGAGCCCGCACGCATAGTTTACCCAGGTTCGGGCCTCCTTTGGGGAGTAACACCCTACGTCCTGCTTGACTTTGTTATTCATGATGAGCATCCCTCGTGTGAAGGATTGCAATGGAGTGTATGAAAGTTGTACCGAGAGTCTAGTCTATGGGAGTAGATGGGATTGAGAGCCCCATACCACTCACTTTGTATACATAGTGAGGTCTATGGTTTTAGAGAGGGTAGATCCCATCTTGCCCGCCACCATGATGATTTGAGGTCCAAGATGGCCTTGTGGGCGTCTGCCTACTTTTTGGGACTCCCTCCTACCGCGGGCTTCCTGACGGGCCTCTTGGACCCCCTAACAAAGCTTTTGTCGGGCTCCCTTGAGAGAACCCACCCCTCCATTCAAGTTGTTCTGAATAAGATGGAGGAGGAAACATGGCACCGTCACCCCTCACTAGTTAGGTCTTCAGGCTTCGAATCCCGGTTGTAAGCTTGTGGACGGGTTTCCTATGTCCCCTCTTCTATTATTATATGATACACATGCTTCCGCGTATTTAAAAAATTTACGGTGGAGAAGCATACACACACGAGACAGAGAAAGGGCGAACGATCCCTAAAAAAAGGCGAACGCTCTATTACCCGGCGCCGGGGCACGCATTTGGCGCTTCCAAACCCGAGCAAATCAAGCGGCCAATGACGACCCACCCACCGCAAGTAACTGCCAATCGCGCGATCGGGGGCATTGAAACGCGACATCTCTCGCGCAACGTTCCCCTCCCCTCCAGCGGCAATCAAACCGAAACCAAAACCAAATCGAATCCA
This sequence comes from Triticum urartu, assembly GCF_056163025.1. NCBI lineage: Eukaryota > Viridiplantae > Streptophyta > Magnoliopsida > Poales > Poaceae > Triticum > Triticum urartu. The sequence goes on from NC_141877.1 coordinate 522,637,122, forward strand.
CCCGAAGAAGACGCCCGCTCCCCTCCGAGCGAGCACCAACCCAACACGCACCGGGACGATCGGCGCCACCTCGGCACGCTGGTGTGGTGCGCGACCGTTGGAGCCGCGGGGTGCGTCTCCCCGCGCTGCCCTCGCGCCGGCCGCGGCGGGGCGCACAGCGGCCGGGGGCACCCTGGGGATTCGGGGCCTGGCGGGGCCCGAGAAAGAAAGACACCAGTCCCATGCACACACGCACGCACGCCGCCCCAAGCTCACACCTCCCTCTGCTCTCTGCCGCTCCACCTCACTCCCACCGCATGCCCTCCTCTCGCGCCGGTTACTTTTCAGCTCACTCCCTCACTCCACTCCCACTCCCTCTCCCTCTCCCAGCGCAAATTTGGAAGGACGCGACGCGACCCGACCCGACCGAGGAGTCAAGAGGGGGGAGCGCCGCGCAGTCGGTGGAGGCAACAACGGTTACTGCCTGCCTTCGTCTTCCCAGCCAAGATTTGAGAGGAGGCGCAAGGGGGGGAAGGAGGCGGCGGCTGACTGATCGATCGGCCGGCCGGCCGGGGAGGCGCGCCGGCGATGGGCTGCTGCCAGTCGAGGCTGGAGCGCCAGGAGGCGGTGTCGCGCTGCAAGGCGCGCCGCCGCTACACCAAGCACCTCGTGCAGGCGCGCCGGGACATGGCCGCCGCCCACGCGCTCTACCTCCGCTCCCTGCGGGCCACCGGCGCCGCGCTGCTCCAGTTCGCCACCGCCGAGGCCGACAACCCGCACCCGCGCCCGCCCCACCACCAGCGCCACCAGCCGCCGCCCTCCGCGCCGCCGCCTCCGCCACCGCCGCCGCCGCCCCCGCCGCTCAGCCCCGCGCGGACCGCCAGCTCCTGGACCACCACCACCTCCTCCACCATCAGCGCCTCGCAAATCCTGCCGCCCCCTCCGCCCCCGCCGCCGCCGGCCCCAATGCCGTCCAGCTGGGACTTCTGGGACCCCTTCGCGCCCTCCTCCTCCCGCTCCCCCGCCGACGCCGCCGTCGACTGGGACGACGCCTCCACCTCCCTCGCCGAATCCCCCCGCGCCGCGCCGCCGCCGCCCGTCGTCGTCACGGCCAAGGCCGCCCAGGCCCAGCCCCCGGCCCCGTCCGTCGTCACCACCACCACATCCACCGCCAGCGAGCTCACCGTCGTCGCCCTGCCCCGCGGCGGCGGCGGCGGCGGCGGCGCGGCAGGGAAGAAGGACCTCGCCGAGATCGCCACCGAGATCGACGAGTACTTCCTCAAGGCCGCCGACGCCGGCGCCCGCGTCGCCGCGCTGCTCGAGGCCCCAATCTGCGAGCTCCCCAACACCAACAACAGCCTCCCAGGCAAGAACACTCCTCAGATCAGCTTACCTCGCTCTTCCATCCCGCTCACATTTTCAATTGTGTCTGACGAAATCTTTGCTGCGTGCAATGGAATCAATTCTTGTTTCTTCAGGGAGGGTGATGAGCTACGGCAAGAACCTGAAGCCGACGGGATTGTCGTGGGGCGGCGCAGGAGGAGGGTACGGGAAAGGCAGCAGCAATGGCTTCTCCAGGTTCGGGACAGGAGACGAAGGCATGATGGGCAATGGCGGAGGCAGTGGGATCCTCAGCCACTCCTCCACCGTCGAGAGGCTCTACGCCTGGGAGAAGAAGCTGTTTCTGGAGGTCAAGGTGCGCTCGTTCATCATGTGTAACCCACTTCGTTGGCATTATTTACTAGCTTCAGTTTTGGATCATTCGATCAAAATGTGCATTACAGCTTTGAGCAGATTGATTCATCTCGACATAGAGTAGGTGAGCAGGCAGATTCATCGAAATGCACGGCTTGGTTAGATAGATAGATTTCAAGCAGTGGGTGAATGAGTGGCTTGGTGCTTTTGAGGAGCCAGTGGCCCTCCTTTTGCTGATTATGACTATCATATTAGTAGTACATTCTGTGATGGCCATGGGAGATACTAACAAGGATTCCAGCGGGGTGGCAATTGGTTCTGTCTGAAGCAAAGTACATTCTGGGCACATGGATGCATTGTTTGTTTGTTCATTCACTTTGGAATAATTCTTTTTTAACCCTCTCTGTCAGGAGGTTCTGTAAATATGATATGCACCGTACGTGCCTTTGGATTCTTCCAAGTAAAAAAGATGATCTCTGTGCGTTATTTTATAACCTGCAAGACAGAATTTCATGTGCTGCTCTGTTCTCTGAATATTGGTACAACTGATGTGATCCTTCATCGAATAGTTTCAAACTTTGTTTAGCTCATTTGCCACGGTAAAGAACTAAAGATAGGCTGTTTCATCGTCTTTCACTAAGTAATCATGAAATGTCAGCTTTAGTTTTTACAGCTTTAAAGATACAAATCCTTGTGCTTCTTTTGATGAGAGATAGGAATAGTGCATACTACATTGCTTTGCTGAGTCAATTTTTGCTCCTTTATCGCATCAAAACTTACCACATACTATTACAACTAACTGCGCAATCAAATCGAGCAGAACTACGAGGGGCTTAAGCAGGAGCATGACAAGAAGGTGGGGCTGCTGAGGAAGCAGGAGGTGAGGGGCGTGGACTACCTCAAGATGGAGAAGAACAGGATGGAGATGGAGAGCCTCGAGTCCAAGATGCTGGTGGCCACCCAGTCCATCGACACCACCACCTCCGAGATCATCAGGCTCAGAGAATCCGAGCTGTTTCCTCAGCTACTTGAGCTGGTTGCTGGGTCAGTACCACACCACCATCACTCCTCACTCATTCATTTACCGTATGCATCCAGTACTGGTACCTCACATGTCTCACTACTTCCTGTATCTGTCGTTTTTTGCATAGTACGTACTTGCATATGCATGGTCAAAAAATAAATAAATATAAGCTTGATGATATAGCTAGGCTGGACATATGGACCACGGTAAGGGGCTCCCAGATGAGGCCCGTGATAACAGCAGTGCCATTAGTTCTTTGCTGTTTTGATCCTGCCAGCCACTGATTCAGACCATGCATGCTGCTGTTTTATCTTTGGGTCCTCTGGTAAAATGCGCCTTTGGCACTGTAGCAAGTCAACACTCACTGATTTGGAAGGATGAGCATTCAAGTAGTGATAGTGGTGTTGGTGGGATCCTCATGTGTTTGACTGTCTTGACTGAATCTCCTGTTCACTGATTCGGTCAGTACTAGCTAGGCCTGCCTGAGAGATCTCCCAGCCCCCCACCCATCACTGCCTGGTCCAGCTGAGCTGACCCCTTTGGGCAATGGTGGATGTAGGTTACTTGCACATCAAACCTTTGAGGTGATGGTGGTGGTGGTGGTGTTTGGCATGTCATTGCTTGATGCTATGAGCCTGGTGATTTAGTTTGGTGCTGTTTATCGCCGTCGGAAGTGTGCCTTTAGGAAGCTTGGAACACAATAGCTGGCTAGTTCAACAGTTTCCAAAGAACTTTGTTTTCTTAAAGGAAAAGGAGGAAAGATCATGCGAGTCCCTTGTTCATGGCACCTCTGCTTTGGTACCAGCTGTTGCGTGCCTCACTCGCACTTCTCAGGTTCTTGTATAGTTTTCCATCAATGATACGGTGACCTAAGCTTGGTGTGTACTTTGTCTTAGCATCATGATGTCTCTAAATGAAAGAATTACTTTGGTATTACTGAATACACAAACCTCCTACCCGCATTTTGGTTGCATTGTCAATTACGCAGTTTTGTTCCTGCACTTTACTTCAGTTACTTGTGTACCCAGCTGCTCCTTGCCTGTGAATATCAATACTCGCATATTACAAGTCAGATAGTTAGATGCATCATTTACTTCCTGCCAGTACATTTCCCTTTCTTGGGTAAACATGTATGTTTGCTCTGTTCTCATGCATGTTTCCTCTTGTGAATGCATTCCATTTCAGCTTGATGAGCATGTGGAGGGGCATGTATGAGTGCCATCAGGTACAGACCCACATGGTGCAGCAGCTTGAATACCTGACCATGAGCAGCAACCCAACCTCCAATGACCACCGGCAGGCGGCGCTCCAGCTCGAGATCGAGGTGGACAGGTGGTACTCGGCGTTCTGCAGCCTGGTTAAGTCCCAGAGAGATTATGTCTACTCGCTGACCGGCTGGCTTCGCCTCTCCCTGTTCCAATGCCTTCACAACCCACTCATGAAAGACATCCAGAACTCTGACATCTATAGCCTGTGCGAGGAGTGGCAGCTGGCCATCGACCGGATCCCCGACAAGGTGGCCTCAGAAGGGATCAAAACCCTCCTGTCGGTGATCCACGCTGTGGTAGTCCAGCAGGCGGAGGAGCAGAAACAGAAGAAGAGGTCAGATGCTGCATTCAAAGACTTTGAGAAGAAGACAGAGGAACTGCGGTCTCTGGAGTCCAAATACGGGCCATACTCTGCCGCAGGCTATGGAGAGATGACGCGGAAGACACCAGTAGCAGAGAAGCGGGCGAAGGTGGAGGCCCTGAGGAGCAGGGCGGACGACGAGAAGAGCAAGCACGAGAAGAGCGTCGGGGTGACGAGGGCGATGACCCTGAACAACCTCCAGACAGGCTTCCCCAACGTCTTCCAGGCGATGACAGGCTTCTCCAGTGTCTGCATGGAGGCGTTCGAGTCGGTGTACAACTTCAAGCGGAGCTTGGACCGGGCGCTCGACATGAAGAGGCTGCTGACCTGATGAGAGTGGCATTGCCTGTGGTCACTGTATAAAATGTATACAGTTTGTAGGCTTGTAGTGTGATGGTAGTAGGGCTGGAAGAGAGTTTGATTTTACAGAGCCAACTTCATTGGTCTGGTACCTGGTGACTAGTCTAGGCATAGAAATGCCTGGAGCTCGTTTACTTGCTGTAAATGAACTCGAGGCCTTGCCTTCCTTTCTTTTTGCCTGGCTTCTACTAGCTGTTAATCATTCAAAATCTGGCTGTTTTGAAGAGCTGCGGTTTTTGAACATCCTGCAGATGGTGTGATCTGGGGTTGGCTTTCCATTTATTCCTCGATTGCACCGGCTTCTATAGCACCGCGCCACCTTCTCTAGCACCGCGCCACCTTCTCTCTCAGGCTTTGTATGCTAAATACTGGAGAATTTGGGCAGATGTGCTGTTTGCACTACCAAAATTTAGACTAGTTGCACAGGGTTGTTTTGTGCCATGGTATCACACAGGTGGTGTAAAACTGCAATTTCATAAATACAACGATTCAAAATTTCAATCTGTTCACACGATAAGCGTATCTTCAACAGTGAGCACCCTATCACCACAAAGAAGTTATAATGTCAACGAGCCTACGTTGTTCTCACGAAACTTTTGAGTAATTAACAGAAAATCTCAACTAGATCAAGCAGATGTTCTGGAGAGTGGAGACCAAGGAATATCTGCACAGAGATAATGGAATATCTGCATAGTTTTTGCTAGCTGCTTCACGGCACGAACCCTCGTGCGCCAGAGCATTTTGGCACCTTGCTTGCAGCTTCTATGAAGTTCTCCACTGCAACTCGATTTGAATCTGCCCATATTTCGAGTCGATGAGACGATACTTTTCGTTGATCCGCCTGTTGCTGATCACGTCTGCCAGGGTTATATCAATGTAGCCTAAGGTTTCCTGTAACAACATAATAATACAAGCAAAGTGATTGGACAATTTCGTACAATCCAGTCATTGTACTAAGAAATGCCATTAAGAGATATAGTCGAACCCACTTATTCATATCAAAAGATACTGAAGAAATAGAAGTAGTACTGTATCAAATATCTGTTGTGAACAGGAATTTTGTGGCTCTCCGTTATGACTATTTCCTCTAATATAGTCACGGAGCAACCAGAATGCTTGTAAAGCGAATTACTACATCAGTTAAGGGCCGAGCATTTCTTGTAGAATATCGTACCGTGCCATGTAACATTCCTCCTATCTTTCCAGCTTTGCTTAGGACTTGAACATGCAACTTATCATTTGTAGGTGGTTCCTCGCAAGCAAACTCAAACTCATCCTCCCAACGTGGATCCCTGTTCTTCTTGACAACCTAGAACAGAGGAGGAAAATCGAGTGCCGTAAAGCATGCGAAAAACATCATAACCTTTGTTACAAATAGCTAGGTGCAAGTGCCTAATATATACTACTACAGTTACAAATACCTTTGTTTTCTTCTCTTCTCCTTAAAGATTATCTCTGCGTATGGGTTTGTGTGATGCTTCCCTTCAACATCCTGAGCTTCGTGAAGGATGACGAAAAGCAGCCCACCAGCAGCTGGAGTGTTGTCTGGGGCTTTCTGCACTTCATCAGTACCATCCATGCTTTCTTCCTCCGTGTCTTCTTCTTCCTTGAAAGGCTTATATGTCACCTCCAAGGTAATCTGACCACGAGATTTCTCATTTTGTATATCATTTGGATCCATGGTCTTCAGTAAGTTAAGAGTCATCACTTTAGTCTCGTCCGGGGCAAGTTCGCTCAACAGAACCCTGTTCATGCCCATCTTCTCATGTTTTCCAACCTAGATACAGCAAAGAAATACCTTAGCTGCGTATTATTTGGTCATGTGTACGAAAAGAAGCTACATCGGACTCGATGAACAAAGGAAGGAAGCCATGCCTGTGCCCGGTCGAAGACATCAACAACCAGCGACTGGTTTTCCAGATCTGTCACAACAAATTTGAATTCTTCATTCCACTCCGGATTGAGATTGCTGCGCTTTACTGTTGTTTTCTTGGATGGAAGCCTGTCACCCGACATCTTAAGTTTCACATATGGATCTGATTTACTACCCAGCAGGCCCTTCTTTTCCAGATTTTGTGCTCCTGAAACCTTCACAAGTAGAATTCCAACGGGCCTCTTTGATGCTCTGTCAGTATGCGGAAGCCATTAGCAACAGACATTTTATAGAAACAACACACAAGCAACCAAAGTGATCAAAATTTTACTTTGAGGGATCCATTGTAGGGACTTGTTGTGTCTTTGGCCGCAGCAGACACATGCTGGCGACTTCCTTCTTGATGGTCTCCTGCAAATACGCAAAACAATAACGAGACATTTTTAGTGAAGGGAATGAAACAGAACAGTTTGGGAGATGCAGCATGACTGCGGTGAGTGAAGACACCCCAAAACAACAACAAATATAGTCTGCTGGCATCTAAACACATGGCCGCCGCCCGCGCGCTCTACCTCCGGCTGCTGCGGGCCACGGGCGCCGCGCTGCTGCAGTTCGCCGCCGCCGAGGCCGACAACCCGCACCCGCGCCCTCCCCGCCACCACCAGCTGCCACCTCCGCCTCCCCCGCCTCCCAAATATTAGGAAATCTATAAAAGTTCCCGTGGAGATCCACAAGATGCACAACTCAAATCAGCAAGAGCAACCCAACTCCTCTCCCGATCCTCTCACAGATGCTTGTATTAATCGCAGTGTAACAGAGTAGCAGAGTGTATAAGTATGATATTCTAGGGTTTTGGATTGGGGAACTGAGTTGATGCCGACGCAGAGGCGAAGGAATCACTCCGTCTATCTATCTTTTTCTACATTGGATTGGATGGATCTGCTTTTTAGCTGTGCATACTCGCTTTCCACCTAGCCTACTTGCGTTGTTTCTCTGTGAATCACTGTAGCACTCTCATTCCCTGCTTCTTGCCTCACATGTCACATCCTTCCCCTCTGCTTCATCACTTCTTCGCACAGGAGTCCATGGACATACGCCCACATGTTGCTCCGTGGTAGTATCGTTTATAGATGTGGCAATAGGTAAAAAAAATATAGTTCTGTTTTGTAGCTTGGCCTCCAATAAAATCTACCGCTCTTTGCAATTAAAAAAAAGGGGGAAACGCATACCTACACAAACATTAAAAATCAATTCAATCTTTTGAAGAAAACATGGAGGAATGTCGCAACCGAATCGCTACAATAAAACAACTTCTTTTTAGGTGAACAATCGTAGCAACAAATAGACCAAAAGACCATATTTCTTTAGGAATTACTCCCTCCGTCCCATAATATAAGACTTTTTTTGTAAAAGAACGTCTTATTGTGGGACGGACGGAGTAGTTATTTGCGACAGCAGCAACAATCTTTGCAGGGTCGCATGCCCGACTTTGCTGAAAAAACAAATAATGGTGACCGGCCCTGCAACATCGCGCGTTCGGCTTGTTGGCGCGCAGCAAGCAAGCAGCCTTGCAACATGAAATGTGTGCCTGGCTCTGCAATAGAGAAACAACAACAACAGCTGGCTTACAACATCAGCATATTTCTGGCTTACAACATCATGCCGCTGGCATTGCAGCACCCCCCGTATGGCTTGCAACATTGACGCCCGGGTTGATGTTGTGCATGGATCAACTGGGTAATTTTGATCATTTTCCTATACAGCGAAATCCCATTTGGTTGCAACAAAATTGAGAACAAGTATGCAGCATGCCAGACTAATACTTGCGGGATACACAAAAACACTTGCATCATGAACCAATGTTGTAGAAGACACTACACTGTCGTCGCAACAACATGAATGGAACAGCTGCTACAGGCTCAGACACAGATCATTCAGCTCTTGGCTCCGACTATGGCCAACAAGACCAACAATAACTATCACTACAATAATTGTTCATTGATGGTCGTGCTCACTCGTTTGCTCGGGCTGAACCAAGCAAAGTTTTCTAGCACCTTTGAGCCCATCATAGCCGATGAATGGCTCCACTCGGTAATTAAGAATATTGATACAGTTGGATGCACTGATGCTTCACATTTGCTAAAGGATCAACAACGACATGATGGGAGAATTATCAAGTCACTTATCCTATTGACAATATCACTTGGGATCAGTTCCAAGAAGCTTTTCACACTGCACGTGTGTATGCTAGAGCCGTGAGCTTAGGGAAGGAGTTTCTCAGTTTACGCCAAGGATAGTGCATAGTGCTTGCGTATGTATGGAGGAGTTTAACAAGTTGGATCGCTATGCACTACATGATGTACATGATGAAGATACAAGACAAGTGAAGTTTCTTAAAATATTGAATGATGAGATAGGTATGCAACTGATTGTGGTTAAGTTTGACAACTATCAAGAGATGATAGACAAAGTTATAAATTTTGAAGACAAACATTACTCGATGGAGAATCACAAGAGGAAGGCAAGCTATTACAAACTAAACAGTGGAGCTCAACAAAAACCATGTACTTCTTCTACGAGATATAATGGTCCTACAAAATATGGGAATTATAGCCATGGCCATCATAACCACAATGATCATCACAATAGCAATGATAAAGGTCCACATAACACAAACAAATTACTCTGCTACCAGTGTAGGAGGCCAGGACATTTTGCCATGGATCGCATGGAGATGGAGAGAATGAATGGAAACCCTATAAGAATGCATCTGGATCATCTCAACCAAGGGCATGTGAATCATGTCACTATGGGGAATCCGGGACAGTAGAAGGTTGAGACGTGAACCAAACGACAGAATTAGTGAAGATGAATTCACATGGGAAGTCTAAAGCCAAGTAATTGAGTTGTGATCTTTTAAGTACTAGGAAGAGCCTGTTTTGTAACTAGGAGAACAGGGCATGGATAATTTATTCAATTATGTACCAACAAGAAAATATGAAAAAGGATATAATAATCTCCATCATCTTGAGAAATGGAAGCTGCAGAGCGAATAGCGGGCAACAGCATGCGTGGCTTTGAGAAGACTAAGGGCATCTCCAACACGGACCCTTAAATCGCCTGCATCCATCTGAACCGCAAGGTCAGGACCACGCAAGCCATCCAACAGAGTCCCACATCCGTCCGCGGACTAGTTCAGACTTCTGTTTTCTTGCAAACTAGAACCAAACCATGGGCTTTGCGGGAGTCCGAACACCAGTCATGTAGGATTCTGACACCCTCGGCCCATCCAAAATTGAGCTGAAGCACATGCATTTAGAGTTGGCTGCACTATTTCCATGGCAAAATCACTCTTTCTTAACCCTCTCTTACATTCCGCTACTCTTCACCCCAATTCCTGCCCTTTTTGTGGACGCCGATGCATGAGGGGCCTTACAAAAAGCTGTCAGAGTCAGTGGTGCAGGATCCGACAAAGCGACCGCCCGTAAAATCAACTATGCATGTGGCACGGCAAGGTGCCGGCTCAGACAGAAGGCAAAGGTGGTGGCGTTCAAGAAGCAGAAGGCCGACAGAGATGGTGGTCATGCAGGGGGGGCGGTCGTGGTGCAAGGCGGGGCCAGGGATGCAAGGCACTACCGCCGTCCGTGCAGACGCCGCCCTAGCCAGAGCAATACAAGGCTCCCTACTTCTACACCGCCCAGCAGCACGAGATTTTCTGTCGATGTCAATGCGGTGCCGCTTTTCCTGGAGTCTACATCGCCACAACTTGTCCAGTCGTGGACGTCAGGCATGGAGAAACTCAGTGCCCACACGTTGTTCCCCGGTATGCCTCAAGCGGGCGAGCCAGCGTACGACATCGGGGACAAGAAGTTGTTTGAGATGAACCATAAAGGAGGTGGAGGCGGAGGCTGCTATGAGGACGAGAAGGTGGATGACTCGGAGTCCACGTAGTCGAGCACGTACACCCAGTCCGGCACATAAACCTAGACGGGCACGTACACCCAGTCCGGCATGTACACCCATCAGGACACGCAGCTAGGCACGTAAGCACAGCCGACACACAGCCGGATTGGGCCATCGGGCAGTAGGAGCAGGAGGAGGAGGACGACGACGACCCTTGGTCCACATGAACTTGTAGCCGATCCAAAGGAAAGGGGTAGAGGAGAAAACTTCAATATGAGGGAGGACGAGTTGTTGTGCGATGCGTGGTTGGCAACTAGCATCGATCTGATCCTTGGCACGGAGCAAAAGGGTTCAATATCTTGGGCCAACATTAACGCTTCGTTCCATGAGCACAAGCATTTCAAGCACTATGCCAACGAGCTCATCCGCAACCGTTTGGTAAAGTAGCAGACTAAGGCATAGCCTAGTGGTGGGAAGGGGCTGATGTCTTCCCACCCACCCAGATTCAAGGCATGGTACTTGCAATTTGGGTTTGTTGCACCAATTATACTGTATGGGGTTCCCTTACAGTCTTTCTGTCAAAAAAACCGTTCGGTAAAGTATCTCAACCACCAATGGTACATCATTCAAGAGTTTGTGTCCAAGTATTGCGACCACTTGAAGCAACTCATCGAACAGTGGCCAAGTGCTGCCAAATCTCTGAGCAAGTGTGTTGGTTATCTGGTCGGATATGCTCTATGTTTTGGTCAGTTGGTGGTCATTTTGGATGGATATGCAACATGTTGGTCGGATGCTCTTTGTTTTGGTAATTTGGCCGAATCGGATATGCAAACTGTGGACAGTGTTTTATACTTGTAGCCTCCCCGTGCATGCAATTTCTTGTTGAAGTTGGAGAAGAAGACCTTTGTCCTCATGCATTTTTGGTTGAAGTTGAATGGGCAAACCAAATGGAATTTATTCATTGCCAACTCCGTCAAGACCGCCAGCATCGGCACCGAGGAAGAAATGGGTGATCCAACCGACCCGACAAAAGAGCCACCGAGGAAGGATAGTAGAGGGTTCCATAGAAAGAAGTGGGAGGAGGAAAAGTCGAAGCGAGAAGGGGCGGCGGCCAAGATGAGGAAGAGGTTCGAGGACATCTTAGCGAAGAAGGGGAGGCATATGTCCAGCTCTCCGATATGAAGGAGGCATGTATGGCGAGATATTTAACATGTTGATGGCAGTGATTGAGAAGAAGGTCGTGCTCGAAGAGAAGAACATTCATATCACAACCATTTTAGAGGAGGCAAAGATGTTGACCTTGAAGATGGATGAGTTGGATGACGATGCAAGGATCATCGTTCAAGTCGTCCATTTCAAGAGGTTGAAGGGGCTGAAGAATTAACTGGAGGCGAAGAAGGAGAAGGAGGCGAGTGAGAAGGCAGTGGTCGAGACAGGGCGGCAGAGTGAGCGATCACGCTTGGATTGCCTATCCGGCAGCACAATTTTTTGCATGGACTACCAGACTGATATTGTCTTGTGATCGGGGATGTAAAAATTATGCATATTTGCCTATTTTTTATTGTGACCCGATGCTATGTGATTGGATGCATTTGAATTTTAAATTGGCGTGGACAGACATTTAGGAATTTGGATGGTCGGCTCCTGCATCAGTTACCGTAGAATGGTCCTCAACAAACTACGAACGAATACAGTGCCCGGCTTAAGAGTCAGCTTTGGAGATGCCTAAGTAAGGAAGAAGCCAAATCGACTAGGTGCGGTGAGTGCGCGACAGCGAAAGCGGTGGCCCCGGAACTAGCATCGGTCGCATGGACTTTATGAGAGCCAATTTTTCATGGTGCCGGAAATTGAAAAAAAAACAGCTTTTAAAGTTAAAAAAACTAAAAATAAATACGTAGGTACTTGAAATTGAAAAAAAAACAGCTTTTAAAGTTAAAAAAACTAAAAATAAATACGTAGGTACTTGGGATATTAGATGTGTCTCTATACTGCTTAAAAAAATAATTAGTGCTCCTTTTCCTGTCAGGACTCTTCATCAACCGACTGTATTATCTCACCACGTCACTTCGCCGCTATTTCATCCAGTCGGTTTTTTTCCCACCGCGTCATATTTGACGACACCTTCACAATACACCGTTCAATCACATTAATTTTCTTACCTTTTGTAGCACTACATGAACTCCATCTTAATTAACTTTTTTTGCAATAATGTGGAATTACGCCGCTTAATTCCACGCCATATTTGACTTCACCTTCACTTACGCTGCTCAATCATATTAATTTACTTACCATGCATTACCAAGGCTATCATAAATACACCAAAATCAAAATTCTAATATTTGGTGATTCTCGCCTATCTCGTGCACTAAAAAAATCGGCTCACATGACAACGCACTGACACATTCCTAGTTTCATTATGAAATAAGTTTGATGTGAGTTGTAAAACAAATCATATACTTCTATAGGTACATGTGCTAAAAACACATGAATTTTCTTTGTGTGGCTGGCATGATAATGTATTTCATCATGAAACTTTACAGGCAAGTATTATACATTCATAGGTATGTATGTATTTTTAATAACTTTTAAAACCTAAAAAACAAAATTTTAATTTTTTTTTCAAAATTGTGCTCCGTGGAGCTCGGGAGCCAAGCACAATTTTCGCCTTCTAACCCCATACGGTCGGTTTTTTCCCGATGGCACGTGCTTAGGGCGGCCTGCAAAAAAAAACGTGCTTAGGGCGCCTCATGTCTCGCATTAAGCGAAACCTATGGAAGCCTCCTTGTTGAAGCGAGAGCAATATGGGCAGGCCCAGACACGTGGGATGCCACAGCCGTGTTTTTTCTTTTCTTTTTATATTTTCTGTTTTAGTTTTTGTATTATTATTTTTACTTTACTTTGTATTTTAAAATATTCTATATATATATATTACAAAAACACTATAACAAAACATTTGAAAATGTTGACCAAGCATTTGAAAAATGCTAAATGTGTATAAAAATGTTTAATATATATAGAAACAATGTATACAAGAAACAAATGTGTATGAAAATAATTTATCATGTATTTTAAAAAATTAATCAAGCATTTGAAAATGTATTGAATATTATAAAAATGTTAAATCTGAATAGAAAAATTGTTGACCATGTATGAAAAATAATGAATTTTTTATCATGTATATCAAAAACTAATCAAGCATATGAAAAAAATGTTGAAAAGTATTTCAAAAATATTAACCAAGCATTTGGAAAATGTTAAATGTGTATAAAAACATGTTGACCATTTATTAAAAAATGATAAAAAATTGATCATGTATATAAAAATGTTAATCAAGCATTTGGAAAATATTTGAACAAGAATTTTAAAATTGTTAAATATGCATGGAAAAATGTTGAACATTTATTAAAAATTAATGTTGCATTTGAAAAATATTATTCAAGCATTTGTATAAATTTAAATGTGTACAGAAAAAATATTGACGAAGCATTTGAATTTTTTTAGATGTGTATTGAAACAATGCTGACCATATATTACAAATATGTTAATCTTGTATTTGAAAAATATTAATTAAGCATTTAAAAATGTTACATTTTGCATAGATAAAATGTTGAGCATATATTCAAAAATGTTAAATTTATGTTGAGAAAATGTTAAACTTGTATTAAAAATGTTCTTAACATATACAAAAAATGTAGAATAAAAACAAAAAGAACCAAAGAAGACAAACAAATGAAAACCCTCGGCGCACTTACCCCGGACGATGCTAGGCGGGCTTGTCGTGGTTGCATATGGCCTAATTAGCCAGAACGCTCCAAAAAAACTTGGTAATAGCCTCCCTCCAGACACTTGGCCCACTTAGGCTTGTATAAGGTGTGACAGAAAAAGCTATTATTTGCAAGGATAAAGATGGTAAATATACTGGCCCCTCGGCCTTCGTCTTCGAAGGACTTGTCGACCCAGCGACACTTGAAGCCCAAGCGTGCAAGGAGGCTCTGACGTTGGCTACTGATCTTCACCTTGACTCGTTGTGCATTGCATCAGACTGCTTAGAAATGGTGGCTAATATTGCATCGGTTGCCCAAGATTACAACCTCGCCAAAGCGGCATCCACTCTTATATTTGCCCGAGATTATTTGTATTCCTATGAACCTTTGCAAATTAATAAAGGATGATGTGACTAAAGAAAAAAGAACATAGGCTTATACAACGCAAGGTGGTTAAAAAATAAAGCGGTTTTTTCTTAAGCACCGATGCTTATTTGTAGACAGGAGACGCTTAATTATGCATTTCTGTTACACGAGACAAAAACTCAATTTATTTTATCAGGCAACTCCATAAGCATTTTGCATTGTATAAAGTGTTGACTGTTAATCACAGGATGAGGAAGCCATCACACGGACAGAATGTCTCCAAAAAAAATTGGACGGACAGGAAAATTAGGACGCTAAATCAGGCGGCTAGAAAGGTTGATGGCGTGAGAGGGCTGGGAAGATGCTCAATTTGACCGTCCTTAACAACTTACGCTTGGAAATTGATCAAGTGTGAGAAATCCTCCTAAAGAAAAGAGCACCTGTTAATGTGCAACATGACAGAAATGCCCCTTCCACTAACAAACGGCCTAGAATCCAATCTGGACTTTCTGACAAACGGCCTAGAATCCAATCTGGACTTTCTGACAAACGGCCTAGAATTCAATCTGGACTTGATGGAGAAACTACTGTTGAAAACCTGCTTGGGAAACTACTGATGAGAACTCTGTGGCAGCATGTGGGCATGTTGGAAAAACCTTTAACCCTATCAAACACCAGATGTAATCTGAACTTGCTGACAAACGGCCTAGAATTCAACCTTTAGAAGTGGAGGAGCAATCTGAGAATTTGGGCAAATGTAATCCATCCTCAGATTAGTATTAAATCCCTCAGTTCGCGCCACCTAAATTTACACAAATTGCACAGAAAAACAGCGTTAGCAAATCTGCATCGAACACCAGATATTCCAAACGTGCATGTGCTGCGCTTTGTACCACTTGCTGTGCACTTAGATGTCAAACCCTGGTGTTTTGTGCAATGTAACATAAAATAGAACAAATAAAACTTTTAATCTGTTCAAACCATAAGCATATCTGTAAGGGCGAGAAAACCCTGTCACCACAAAGAAGTCGTAATTCTGTTTCTGTTGTCGATAACAAGCCTGCGTTGTTCTGAAGAAAAATTCGAATAATTGACAGAAAATCTCGACAAAGATCAAGTAGATGTTCTAGAGACGAAGCAATATCTACATGGAATCCATTACAGGTATTTGCAAGCTGCTTCATGGCATGAACCCTCCTGTACCTTGTGATGCCAGCGCATTTTGGCACCTTGCTCAGAGCTTCTATGAAGTTCTCCACTGCAACTCGATTTGAATCTGCCCATTTTTCGAGTCAATGAGATGGAACTTCTCGTTAATCCGCTTGTTGCTGATAACGTCTGCCAGGGCTATATCAATGTAGCCCAAGGCTTCCTGTACCAACATAACATAGTAAGCATCAAAAGCTTGAACAATTTCAGACAATCCATGCATTGTATCAAGACATGTCATAAAGAGTTAATCAAGCCCTCAAGATCAAAAGAAACTGAACTGCAATTTTGAGGCTCTCCATTATGAATATTTCTCCTAATCAAGTTGTGGAGCAACCAAAATGCTTGTAGCGAATTACCACACCAATTAAGGGCCAAAAATTTCTCGTACAGTATCGTACCTTCCCATGCAATATTCCTTTTTTTCCAGCTTTACTTAGGACTTCAACATGCAACTTATCATTTGTAGGTGGTTCCTCACAAACAAACTCAAATTCATCCTCCCATCGTGGATCCCTGTTCTTCTTGATCACCTAGTACAGAGGAGGGAAATTCAAGTGCCATAATGCATGAGAACACATCATAACCTTTCTAAATAGCTATGTGTAAGCATCTAATACATATACTATAGTTACAAATACCTTTGTTTTCTTCTCTTCTCCTTTAAAGATTATCTTTGCGTATGGGTTTGTGTGATGCTTCCCTTCAAGATCTTGAGCTTCGTGAACAACAACAAAAAGCAGCCCACCACCAGCTGGAGTGTTGTCTGGAGCTTTCTGCACTTCATCAACACCATCCACGCTTTCTTTCTCCATATCTTCTTCCTTGAAAGGCTTATATGTCGCCTCCAAAATAATCTGACCACGAGACTTCTCATTTTGTATATCATTTGGATCCATGGTCTTCAGTAAGTTAAGAGTCAGCACTTTAGTCTCCTCTGGGGGAAGTTCTTTCAACAGAATCCTGTTCATGCCCATCTTTTCATGTTTACCAACCTAAAAATATCAATGGAATAGCTTAGCTGCATATTATTTGGTAACGAATACGAAAAGGAACTACTTCAGACTTCATGAACAAAGGAAGCCATGCCTGTTCCCAGTCAAAGACATTAATTTCCAGCGACTGGTTTTCTGGATCTGTCACGACAAATTTGAATTCTTCATTCCACTCAGGATTGAGATTGCTGCGTTTTACTGATGTTTTCTTGGATGGAAGCTTGTCATCTGTCATCTTAAGTTTCGCATATGGATCTGATTTACCCAGCAGATCCTTCTTTTTCAGATTTTGAGCTCTTACAACCTTCAGAAGTAGAATTCCAACAGGCTTCTTTGATGCTCTGTCAATATGCAGAAGACATTAGCAACATATATTTTAAAAGCAGTACACAAGCAACCACAGAGTGATCAAAACTATACTTTGAGGCATCCATTATAGGGACTTCTAGTGTCTTTGGCCACAGATACATGTTCGCAACTTGCTTCTTGATGGTGTCCTGCAAATGCACAAAACAGATTAGTTGAATAACGAAATATTTTTATTGATAGGGTGAAGCTAGACACCACATCTCAGGTTTGAGAGATGCAGCATGACTGCGGTGAGCAAAAACAACAAATATACACTATTGACATCACACTACCAAGGCAGAAAAACAAGATTTAGGTACACGACAACGTGGTGTCATGTTGCATGAGCATCATATAGACTACTACAAGCAACAGTGGCATACATACAACAAATTTGATGTCAACGTTACAGAGATAGAGATGAAGTAATTCATTTTAGAATAAACACCTAAATCAAGTATATGACAAGAATGAAGAAGGTTAAACATGAGAAGATTCAGAACAGTAGTCGGGAATACCTGAACGAATTTGTAAAGAACAGGAATAGCCATTAAATCTGCTCCGAATAGTTTGAGCCCAAAATCAACATGTGGCTGCAAAACAAATTGTAACTAGTAAAAAGCTAAAACAAGTGATCAGCAGGGTAGTAAGAATACAACCAACTAGTTGCCAGACCTTCTCCATGAGAGAGACACTAATATTAGCGAAGCAAGGAAATGTAGGCACCAACGGCTTCAGAGTAATACGAGGTGATGCAAAGACTTGCAGATCCACAATCTGAAAGAACAATACAACAAGAAGTAATTCACTAAGTTAACTTTTACAAACCACAAAACATACTTTTCATAAGAAGACAGGAGTTCATACTTGGACGGTTGCTTTCAACCCGTAGGCCTTTGCAACAACAGTAATATTGGGATTTGCAGCCCACTTTAGAGATGGTTCCATTATCAACTCTTTCTCATCGGTGACATAGACTTTCATTCCTGGGGTAAGGCATCAAATGTAAAACATTTAGCATCACATATGATCAATATAATGTAACACCAGCACTTGTTGTGTTCAGAGCACATCATAATCACAAGTAGAAAATCACAATATCGTTAATTCTACGAAGAAAATCGAAGGGCGACTGCTTTTTTCAAGTGTAATTGCAATGTACTATGGTATACACAACATATAGCAGATTAACTGGAGTGGTAGCAATCTCTACATATTGCATATCTGAAGCTATAGTAGGTTCCCAAATAACTGCTTTATCAAAGGATGGCAGCTTCATTGCACATGACCGTATGAATACAACTGCACTTCAGATACTGAACACGACAATCACCATATAAAGAGCGTGCATCTGTTCACAAATTCATGCAAAAAAACCATACTGATATTCTAGTTCAGAAGGAAGTCTGAAACCATTTAAAATATAGCTGCATTATCCATTTGTGTTAAAGGGGAATAAGAACACAAATCTACGAAGCAAACCTTGTTTTTGCCCTAAAGCAGGAGCTGGTGCGAGTAAAAAAAAGGGCCTGGCGCCTTATGCCTAAGAAATACTACTGACCTTGAAAGGTGGGTGGTAAGGTACCCAGAGTAAGTGTTTCGAACTCAACCGAATCTATCTTGTACTTCTCACAGTTCTCAGCAATAATTGGCTTTGCAATATCCTGCGCCATTCTGCAGATAGCCTAAAGGACAAAACCATATAGCACATAAGCTTTAATGCCAATCAGAGATAAACATCTTACACTCAGAGTAATCTACAGCATCAAGTACCTTATTAAGATTGGGCCACATCAATTCCAGAAACCTGTTGAGCCAATCAATCTAACAACAAACAGCAAGGAAATGAGGATATAAAGAACTGTGAACTGCTACAATTTAAATACATGAGTTTATTAATCAATTAGTTGCAAGCTTAAAAATTTGGGAAGCATACTCTATCATAGTCGGGATTCTTGACCCACATAGGAATTTCAGGAAGGATTCCATCCAAAGAATTTGAGTCATATTCCACAAGTGGGCGAACTTCGACATCCTGAAAGGTAATCAGGAAAGAGCGTTACCATCATGTAGTACTGGGTTTGACCAGGAACATTATATATCAGTTATAAACCGAACAAAGAGGTATAATCTTAAGGTGTCCCGGGATCACATCAGTCAAAATAGTTTAGACATTTTTTAGCAAAGCAGTTATTGCTAGCACAACTATGTTCATATACAGCAACAAAAAATGATGATTATACAAAGAAAATGAGGTTCAGTGAAAGAAACTACCCACCTTGACATTCGTTGGCTGGAAGTAGATGAAGAAGTAGTACCCAATAGCAATACCAGAAGAGAATCCAAATCCAAATCCAAAGAGACCAAGCACCGTGCTGACTACGCCCATCTCTGATTGCTTTTAAGACCTTAAAATGTATGCCAGCTTTCTATCAGAAATTGCAAAACCAAACATACTCCAAGGAAAATAAACCAGTGAAAATTATATTTATAAATTGCTGAGGAACAACCAGAGAAAGCTAATACCAGCTTTTAACACGGTTATTTTCTGCAAATATCCTATTCAAGTTTATTCAGATGGGTTTCTGTAGGGCTTTATCTCTAGCCTACCCCAACTTGCTTGGGACAAAAGGCTTTATTGCTGTTGTTGTATCCTGGTCAAATTTATACAGATGGCATGAAACAATCCCCGATTTTATACTAGTAGTTATTTTAATTACAAACATATCTATACCGATTCTGAAAGTTAACATAAAGCAGTTTCTCAAATTAAAAATGGAGGAACCCATCAGTGCAGATTCCACCACGGTATGGAAGAAATGCCTCAGACCACATATCGAAAAGTACTAAGCGAAAGGCTCTTACAATGAGTGAAAACGACAGGAAGGTTAATGATATAAAACAAAGCTTAGCATAGCTGATGTCAATCGTCCTGAAAATACAAAGATAAAGGTACTTGGGGACGCAAGGAGAATAGCTGTAGCTTTCAGAGTTGATCCCACGGATTTCAGAATAATATAGGGTGGCTCTACCAAGTTGCATGGTGGAGTAAAAGGGTGGTGGCACTTTTGGAGATTGTCCTTGCTCAAGGGTCACGTTGGTACTTAATCTTTGCCTTCAAGGCAGGTTTCTTCTTTGGGATCAGATCATGGATTGTAAATTGCAAGTGCCAATAAAACTAAGTGATGGGGCAATTATCAAACAATAGAGGTCATCTCAGCCTTGCCCAGTATGACGATTTCTTCTTCATAAAAAAATACTATACTATTAGGTAGAATCGAGTTATTAAAAAAACAAATAAAGCAATCTGAAGGAGAGCTGCGCGCAGATTACAGGGTGTATGTAGTGCCCAAGCAACACATCCGTATTGCTAAGAGGAATTCAACTACATCCAGTTGGAGAAACAACCTAGGTTGCCGCATTTATCGATTCACGAACATGCATGTCCTGAATAAACACGATTTGACCATGACAGCAACAAAAAATGAAACACGAAGACGCATCAGACAGAGCAGATCGACGCACAAACGCGCTGCCAACCCGACAAATCAGGCGTCCAAACGACACCACCCGACGAGACCGCGCCACAGGATGCGTCGCGGGAGGCGGATCTGGGCGAGCATCCGGCGCAGAGAAGCCTGCACGAACCCACCGACGGCGGCACCGGCACCACACCCCCGGCCCGGAGAACAACCCCCGCTACGCGAATTCGAAACCTCCGGCCCGGCGGGGCACGGACGTACCGGGCCGCCGCCACACCCGGGCACGCGACGGGAAACCGAAGGATCGGCGGGGACGGGCAGCGGCCGCGCGCGCGTGGGGCGCCCCGAAACGGTTAGGAGGGGGAGAGGGGACGAACCAGAGAGGCCGGCGGCGGGTGTCGCGGTCCGTGCGGCGCCGGTCACCAGAGTGTGTGGGCGGAGGAGGCGGGGCGCGCGGCCATGGAACGCGGCGGGGAGGGGATTTCGAGGGGCGGAGCGGAGGGATCGAATGGGTGTGTGGGTGGGAGGAAACGTCTGGTGCATGGGCCGCTCGGCACGTTGCGGCACACGCGGCCGCGATCCCGGCTCCCGGGTGGAGTTAATTAGCGGCGGGGGCCGGACGGGGCCCACCGCTGATTGAGGACGGTTATTAAGCTGCGAGGGTGCCTCGGTGCCGCTGGCGTGCGGGCCAGGGCACGGGCGCATCCGCTCCGCGCGCACGGCGGCGAGGCGATGCGATGCGTGCGCCCCGTGCCGTGAGGCCGTTTTTGTTCTCTCGGCCGGCCTCCTCCGTGAATCGCTAATTCATGGAGTGCCATATGGCAGAGTGACCGCTTTCCTGTCAAAAGTTTTTTTTATAAAAAGACTGTAAGGGAACCCCCTACAGCATAATTGGTGCAACAAACCCAAATTGCAAGTACCAAGCCTTGAACCTGGGTGGGTGGGAAGGCATCAGCCCCTTCCCGTCACTAGGCTATAGTGGTGTCCCCAGTCCATCCCTACGATGACTTCGTAAAAATTTCAAAATAATATGTCGACTTAGTTTCAAAGGTGCTCATAGGGGTCGGGTGTGCGTGTGTGCGTTCATAGGGATGAACATATGCGCGTATAAATGACCGCTTGCGTCTCTACTGTGTTCAAAAGAAAATTCAATAGCTGAATGAGTGAAGTCTGTTTTAAACTGTAAGATTATGAAGGGTGACATAAACGAACCCCCACTTATAAATCCCGGAAGTCCGTCCTCTATATTCCTCAATCTCGGTCGTTCTAAACCCTAGACTGGTCCTATACTTGTTTGGAGGGACAATCTCGGTCGGGGTTGGTTGTTTCTCTCACTAACCACATGGGGCTACATGTCATATTTTATCTTCATCCCCAGTCTCACATTCAGGGTACCAATTTCAGGGATTTAGACATGGGGTTCATTTATGTCAGCTTTACAATCTCAGGATTTAAAACAGACTCCACTCGTAGTTGAATATATTCCGTGCCCCTGACTCGGAAGAAGAACGGCCCAATCCAAGAGACGGCGAAGTAATTGTTTTTACTGACCACATGAACCGTGGCTTCTCACCGCCCGGCTCAAAGTTCTTTAGAGAGGTCCTCCACTTTTTCAAACTCCACCCTCAAGATACCGGGCCCAATTCCGTATCTAACATTTGTAACTTCCAAGTGCTTTGTGAGGTATATCTTCAACAAGAGCCGACCGTGGAGTTGTTTAGAGAATACTTTTATCTGAATCGGCAGAACGAGTGCACCAACGGCCTCAGCTTAGAACTCGAAGGCATCTCAATTCAGCGCCGGCAGGGTGCTGTATTCCCTCTCATAGTCTTACCAAGTCACCCAAAGGACTGGAACCAGACTTGGTTCTACTGTCAAGACATTTCGCCGTCGAACGAGAAGCCACTGCCGGGTTATCACCCCGATCGTCTTGACTCCAAGTTCGCGCTTCCCGACAAGCTTACTGCCGCTGAACGCAAGAGGATGATACCTTCCATCAAAAGGATTAATGCTCTATTAGGGAATGGGTTAAGTGGAGTTGATCTGACCCGCTGCTGGATCTCATGGCGGGTCATCCCTTTAAGCCGTCGATCAAAGCTGATGTATGAGTATGGTGGAGGCCCGAATGACTCTCTTCATCACAGCCCCGTTCAATTAACAGAAGAAGATATTGTTTCAATGTCAACTCTTCTGGTGAACGGGAAATACGAAGATTGTAGTGTCGTCGGGTTAAACCCCTTCTGCCAGCTTAACTCGGTGCCAGAAGTAAGGACATTGTTATTTATCTCCTTTGTATTTTCCCAGCCGTATTGTTTTAATACTTTCCTGACTCTTTATCTTGTTTTTACCTGTCTGCAGGCCAACTCTGACTTCTGGAAAGTTAAGTATGACCATGAGGCTGCCAAGAAAGCGAAAGTCGCCGCCATAAATGCCAAGAAAACGACTCGGAGGTCGAAAAAGAAGAAAAGGAACACCGCTGAAGATTGGATGAAGCTTGATGACACATCTGATTCGGAGGTAGCCCTTGATTCCCTTGGCCAATTTTTTAACAATCTTATTGACACTGATTCTTACCAGGATGATACTGGGGCCAGTCAGGCTGTGGAAGCAAAGGTAACTATCATTTCCTCCGACTCAGAGCCCTTGCCAAGACAAAAAGTTCGACGAGTGATCCGTAAAGTAAGGTTTTCTAACCCTTTAGCTCACTTGGATCCCAACTTTCGTTTGAAAAAGCAGTAACATGAAAGCCGCCGTCAAGCTCAGACTGAAGATGAGCCGGCTGTCGTTCTTAAACAAACTCCTCGGAAGCGCCCGAATGAGGTTTACTTCTTTCTGTCTTTAACTCTGTTTAATGGATCCTTCCCCTTGTATTACTTTAACTCTATTTTATCTTTTCAGGAGTTTTCTCGCTCTTCTGGCGACTCATCGCAGACGCAATTTCCGGCCTTCAAGACTGCCCCTAGGTAATGAAAAATCCTCATGTTTTCCGGGTTGTTTAAATTGTATCTTTATACTGACAATCCTGCAACATTTTTCTTAGTGGCCAAGCTAAATCCAAGAAAGCAAAGGTAGCTAAACTGGCAGAAGACCCGCCGGTGCTTGCATCTGACCCGGCCAGGCCATCTTCTCCATTAACCGACGCTCCAGAAGACCCGCCTGTTGACGCAGAAGCAAATCCTCTTGAGCCGTCGTTTGATGAGACCACTGTGAACCCTTCTGCTACTGGACCATCAAGCTCAGCCAACCCGCCATCACCGTCTGCACAAGACCTTCAGATCACCGGGAGTCGCTTTATTGAACCAGGGAATCCAACTATGCTGACTCGGTGTACTGCGAAACAAGAGGCATTGGAGAGGCAGAAAGTGCGCTTTGACATTGCCAATTACGACCGTCTAAATGCCAACGATATTTTATCTGGCTATCTCAGCCACGTGCACTCCAGTCGCGACTCTGAGAACGAAATGGTCAAACAGTTGCAGCTGAAATATGGGGTATGTTCTTCCGGCTTATCTATATTCCTTCAGCCCCCAAGTCTTCAGATTATGAAACAACCGGAATGATCTGTAGACTTTAGCATATAGGCCAAGACCTTTACCTTTGATTTTCTTGAATTCAATAAAATAGAACAAAACTTCACCTGTAGTCCCCAAGGGCCGGTTCTTTTTGATCATAAATGAGGCGGTACCTTAAATTGTTTTGTACCGTATTCAAAGAACTTAATATTCTGGCTTAACCTTGAGAAACTTGCTGAATTGCATACATTAGCCCCCAAGTGCCAAGTGATGTTACTTTGTAAAGTACTTGGGACTTAAAGTATGTCTTTAGAGCCATAAGAAATTGTTTTGGTATACATTATCCCCCAAGTGTCAAGTGGTTTTTTATAAAGTACTTGAGACTTGAATCTTGATTGTTGATCTTTAAGCGAAATCTTGACTCATCTGAGTATGCTCATTTTGTAGAATGCTTTATCTGAACTGAACTCGCAATTGACTGATGCAAAGACCCGGCTAGCAGGTCAGGAAACATAAATCAAGTTTGCTAACTCCAAATTGCAAGTAAGTCTCTCTGAGACGGAAAACTTAAAGACCAGTTTAGCTGCCAAGAAGAAGACCTGGGCAGAGGAAAAAATGCTTCTGACACAACGCGCTGAGAGAACCGAAGCAGCCCTTGAAGAGGTTTCAACAGAGCTGAACGGCTTAAAGGGCCGGGTGTCTCAAATGGTGGCCGCCATATTTGGCAAGCCGTCCGTTTTTAATTCTATGTACTTTTTGCTGATCCGGAATATAAGCCGCCAGCTGACTTTGTTTTTAAAACATGCGCAGGCCCACGAAGCAAGAACCTGAGCCAAGATCCTTTGATTAAACTGAAGGCAGTGTACACTTTAGTAGAACAATTGTATATTGGCGCACAACGGGCACTTGCCACCATCTCTCCCGCCAATCCAGGACCCAACCGGCTCAGCGACGTTTTAAAGAAACTATCAATCCTGCCTGCCAGATTTCAAGAAGTGAAGTGCTCCTGTGCGCGAGCCGGGGCTTTGACTGCCCTGAGCCGCTCCAAGGCTTGGGTGCCAAACCTAGACCCGGCGGACGTGGCCAGAGGCTATCCCACCGTGAAGGAAGACGGATCTCCCTTTGAGCAGGATGACTTCATGGCTTGCGTGCGCGGAGTCCGGCCTCAGGCAACTACCCTTGGAGATGATACCAATATTGACAAATATCAGCCGGTTTTTGATGCTGAAAATAAGAAGATGACGACTCGTACAAGATGACGGATTTGATCCCGCCTGTAAGAGAAAATACATTTGCCCCGGAAGTTGACCCGGCAGGCCTGATCGACGATGAAGTAGAATTCGTCGCCGTGAATGGTTTTGACTGGTCAAAACCCAACTTCCAGCCAACAGAGGGCGGTGAACCGGCGAGGGAGGAATAATAACCATCTTCATTGGCTTATAAAAAGTCATGTAACAGTTTAGCTGTGAAAACACTGAATGCCTTGCTTATGCCATCGTGCATAAAACATTGTATGTGACTCCGTGTTTCCTGATGGCAATATATGCATTATATTTAATGATTGTTTCTGCAACACTTTAACTCTGTTCCCTGTAGATACAAGAGAAAAGACTGGCTTGGCAGCTTAGAACCAAACGGGTTAAAACACCCGGCTTATATCCAATATGTTTATCATAATAGAAAACAGAAAACATATATAAATAAAGGACAAGGGCTGAAACTAACTCTTTAGTTAATGCAGTAGGCAATTATATATAAATAATAGCCAT
Organism: Triticum urartu; assembly: GCF_056163025.1. Taxonomy (NCBI): domain Eukaryota; kingdom Viridiplantae; phylum Streptophyta; class Magnoliopsida; order Poales; family Poaceae; genus Triticum; species Triticum urartu. The sequence goes on from NC_141877.1 coordinate 522,663,030, forward strand.
ACTTGTACCTTTGATCCTTAGACCACCGGCTTGAGTAACCCGGGTAATGAAGCTGATAACTCAATCTTTCTGAGAAATCAATACCTTTGAATACTTTAATGATCGTCATACCTTGGTAGCCTTGTTGTCAAATAGACAAGCCGACGAAGAAGATCATGCTAATTATTTGCAACAAGAAACTCAAAGGCAAATAACAGTTAACAAGTATGATTTAACCTTATATTTAAAGGTTGGTTGTGTTGGAAATATTCCCTAGAGGCAATAATAAATTAGTTATTATTATATTTCCTAGTTCATGATAATCGTTTATTATCCATGCTAGAATTGTATTGATAGGAAACTCAGATACATGTGTGGATACATAGACAACACCATGTCCCTAGTAAGCCTCTAGTTGACTAGCTCGTTGATCAATAGATGGTTACGGTTTCCTGACCATGGACATTGGATGTCGTTGATAACGGGATCACATCATTGGGAGAATGATGTGATGGACAAGACCCAGTCCTAAGCCTAGCACAAAGATCGTGTAGTTCGTATGCTAAAGCTTTTCTAATGTCAAGTATCATTTCCTCAGACCATGAGATTGTGCAACTCCCGGATACCGTAGGAATACTTTGGGTGTGCCAAACGTCACAACATAACTGGGTGGCTATAAAGGTACACTACAGGTATCTCCGAAAGTGTCTGTTGGGTTGGCACGAATTGAGACTGGGATTTGTCACTCCGTGTAAACGGAGAGGTATCTCTGGGCCCACTCGGTAGGACATCATCATAATGTGCACAATGTGATCAAGGAGTTGATCACGGGATGATGTGTTACGGAACGAGTAAAAGAGACTTGCCTGTAACGAGATTGAACAAGGTATCGGGATACCGACGATCGAATCTCGGGCAAGTACAATACCGATAGACAAAGGGAATTGTATACGGGATTGATCGAATCCTCGACATCGTGGTTCATTCGATGAGATCATCGTGGAACATGTGGGAACCAACATGGGTATCCAGATCCCGCTGTTGGTTATTGACCAGAGAACGTCTCAGTCATGTCTGCATGGTTCCCGAACCCGTAGGGTCTACACACTTAAGGTTCGATGACGCTAGGGTTATAAAGGAAGTTTGTATGTGGTTACCGAATGTTGTTCGGAGTCCCGGATGAGATCCCGGACGTCACGAGGAGTTCCAGAATGGTCCGGAGGTAAAGATTTATATATGGGAAGTCCTGTTTTGGTCACCGGAAAAGTTTCAGGGTTTATCGGTAACGTACCGGGACCACCGGGAGGGTCCCGGGGGTCCACCAAGTGGGGCCACCAGCCCCGGAGGGCTGCATGGGCCAAGTGTGGGAGGGGACCAGCCCCAGGTGGGCTGGTGCGCCTCTCCACCAAGGCCCAAGGCGCCTCCAAGAGGGAAAGGGGGCAAACCCTAGGGCAGATGGGCCCTAAGGCCCACCCCAGGTGCGCCTCCCCCTCTCCCCCTTGTGGCCGCCACCCAGATGGGATCTGGGGGCTGCCGCCACCCCTAGGGAGGGAACCCTAGGTGGGGGCGCAGCCCCTCCCCTTCCCCTATATATACTTGAGGTATTGGAGGCTCCAAGACACACGAGTTCCTCTCCTTCTTGGCGCAGCCCTACCCCTCTCCCTCCTCGTCTCTTGCGGTGCTTGGCGAAGCCCTGCTGGAGTACCACGCTCCTCCACCACCACCACGCCGTTGTGCTGCTGCTGGATGGAGTCTTCCTCAACCTCTCCCTCTCTCTTTGCTGGATCAAGGCATGAGAGACGTCACCGAGCTGTACGTGTGTTGAACGCGGAGGTGCCGTCCGTTCGGCACTAGGATCTCCGGTGATTTGGATCACGACGAGTACGACTCCTTCAACCCCGTTCTCTTGAACACTTCCGCTTAGCGATCTACAAGGGTATGTAGATGCACTCTCCTTCCCCTCGTTGTTGGTTTCTCCATAGATAGATCTTGGTGACACGTAAGAAAATTTTGAATTTCTGCTACGTTTCCCAACAGTGGCATCATGAGCTATGTCTATTGCGTAGATTCTATGCACGAGTAGAACACAAAGTAGTTGTGGGCGTTGGTTTTGTTCAATATGCTTACCGTTACTAGTCCAGTCTTGTTTCGACGGTATTGTGGGATGAAGCGGCCCGGACCGACCTTACACGTACTCTTACGTGAGACTGGTTCCACCGACTGACATGCACTAGTTGCATAAGGTGGCTAGCGGGTGTCTGTCTCTCCCACTTTAGTCGGAACAGATTCGATGAAAAGGGTCCTTATGAAGGGTAAATAGCAATTGGCATATCACGTTGTGGTTTTGCGTAGGTAAGAAACGTTCTTGCTAGAAACCCATAGCAGCCACATAAAACATGCAAACAACAATTAGAGGACGTCTAACTTGTTTTTGCAGGGTATGCTATGTGATGTGATATGGCCAAGAAGAATGTGATGAATGATATGTGATGTATGAGATTGATCATGTTCTTGTAATAGGAATCACGACTTGCATGTCGATGAGTATGACAACCGGCAGGAGCCATAGGAGTTGTCTTTATTTATTGTATGACCTGCGTGTCACTGAACAACGCCATGTAATTACTTTACTTTATTACTAACCAGTAGCCATAGTAGTAGAAGTAATAAGTTGGCGAGACAACTTCATGGAGACACGATGATGGAGATCATGATGATGGAGATCATGGTGTCATGCCGGTGACAAGATGATCATGGAGCCCCAAGATGGAGATCAAAGGAGCTATATGATATTGGCCATATCATGTCACTATTATTTGATTGCATGTGTTGTTTATCATGTTTTTGCATCTTGTTTACTTAGAACGACGGTAGTAAATAAGATGATCCCTCATAATAATTTCAAGAAAGTGTTCCCCCTAACTGTGCACCGTTGCGACAGTTTGTTGTTTCGAAGCACCACGTGATGATCGGGTGTGATAGATTCCAACGTTCACATACAACGGGTGTAAGACAGATTTACACATGCAAACACTTAGGTTGACTTGACGAGCCTAGCATGTACAGACATGGCCTTGGAACACAGAAGACCGAAAGGTCGAACATGAGTCATATAGAAGATACGATCAACATGAAGATGTTCACCGATGTTGACTAGTCCGTCTCACGTGATGATCGGACACGGCCTAGTTGACTCGGATCATGTAATCACTTAGATGACTAGAGGGATGTCTATCTGAGTGGGAGTTCATAAGATGAACTTAATTATCCTGAACATAGTCAAAAAGATCTTTGCAAATTATGTCGTAAGCTCGCGCTTTAGTTCCACTGTTTAGATATGTTCCTAGAGAAAATATAGTTGAAAGTTGACAGTAGCAATTATGCGGACAGTAGAAAGCTTATGTCCTTAATGCACCGCTCAGTGTGGTGAACCGCGAACGTCGTTTGTGGATGTTACGAACATCAGACATACACCTTTAGATAACTACGTGATAGTTCAGTTAAACGGTTTAGAGTTTAGGCACCAAAGACGTTTTCGAAACGTCGCGGAACATATGAGATGTTTCGAGGGCTGAAATTGGGATTTCAGGCTCGTGCCCACGTCAGGAAGTATGAGACCTCCGACGATTTTCTTAGCCTGCAAACCAAGGGAGAAAAGCTCAATCGTTGAGCTTGTGCTCAGATTGTCTGAGTGCCACAATCACTCGAATCGAGTGGGAGTTGATCTTCCAGAGATAGCGATGTTTCTCCAAAGTCATTGCCACCAAGCTTCTAGAGCTTCGTGATGAACTATAACATATCAGGGATAGATATGATGATCCTTGAAATATTCGCGATGTTTGACACCGCGAAAGTAGAAATCAAGAAGGAGCACCAATTGTTGATGGTTAGTGAAACCACTAGTTTCAAGAAGGGCAAGGGCAAGAAGGGATACTTCATGAAACGGCAAATCAGCTGCTGCTCTAGTGGAGAAACCCAAGGTTGAACCCAAACTCGAGACTGAGTGCTTCTGTAATAAGGGAAACAGCCACTGGAGCAGAATTACCCTAGATACTTGGTAGATAAGAAGGCTGTCGATAGAAGTATATTGGATATACATTATGTTAATGTGTACTTTACTAGTACTCCTAGTAGCACCAGGGTATTAAATACCGGTTCAGTTGCTAAGTGTTAGTAACTCGAAATAAAAGCTACGGAATAAACGGAAACTAGCTAAAGGTGAGATGACGATATGTGTTGGAAGTATTTCCAAGGTTGATCAAATATCGTACGCTCCCTCTACCATCAAGATTGGTGTTTGCGTTGAGCATAGACATGATTGGATTATGTCTATCGCAATACGGTTATTCATTTAAGGAGAATAACGGTTACTCTGTTTATTTGAATAATACCTTCAATGGTCTTGCACCTAAAATGAATGGTTTATTGAATCTCGATCGTAGTGATACACATGTTCATGCCAAAAGATATAAGATAGTAATGATAGTACCACCTACTTGTGACACTGCCTTGTAAGTCATATCGGTATAAAACGCATGAAGAAGCTCCATGTTGATGGATTTTTGGACTCACTCGTTTTAAAAGGTTTGAGACATGTGAACCATCTCTATTGGTGTATATGCATGAAGAAACTCCATGCAAATGGACCGTTTGGACTCACTTGATTTTGAATCACTTGAGACATGCAAATCATACCACATGGGCAAGATGACTGAAAGCCTCGTTTTCAGTAAAATGGAACTAGAAAGCAACTTGTTGGAAGTAATACATTTTGATGTGTGCAGTCCAATGAGTGCTGAGGCGTGTAGTGGATATCGTTATGTTCTTACTTCACAGATGATTTGAGTAGATGTTGAGTACATTTACTTGATGAATCACGAGTCTGAATTATTGAAAGGTTCAAGTAATTTCAGGGTGAAGTTGAAAGATCGTCGTGACAAGATGATAAAAGATCTATGATATGATCATAGAGATGGATATCTGAATTACGAGTTTGGCACAGAATTAAGACATTGTGGAAATTGTTTCACAACTAATACAGCCTGGAACACCATAGTGTGATGGTGTGTCCGAACATCATAACTGCACCCTATTGGATATGATGCATACCATGATGTCTCTTATCGAATTACCACGATAGTTTATGGGTTAGGCATAGAGACAACCACATTTACTTTAAATAGGACACCACGTAATTCCGATGAGATGACACCGTGGTTTAGAGAAACCTAAGCTGTCATTTCTTAAAAGTTTGGGGCTGCGACGCTTATGTGAAAAAGTTTCAGGCTGATAAGCTCGAACCCAAAGCGGATAAATGCATCTTCATAGGACACCCAAAACAGTTGGGTATACCTCCTGTCTCAGATCCGAAAGCAATAAGGGATTGTTTCTAGAATCGGGCCCTTTCTCAAGGAAAAGTTTCTCTCGAAGGAATTGAGTGGGAGGATGGTGGAGACTTGATGAGGTTATTGAACCGTCACTTCAACTAGTGTATAGCAGGGCACAAAGAGTTGTTCCTGTGGCACCTACACCAATTGAAGTGGAAGCTTATGATATTGATCATGAGACTTCGGATCAAGTCACTCCCAAACCTCGTAGGATGACAAGGATGCGTACTACTTCAGAGTGGTGCGTAATCATGTCTTGGAAGTCATGTTGCTAGACAACAATGAACCTACGAGCTATGGAGAAGCGATGGTGGGCCCGGATTCCGATAAATGGCTCGAGGCCAAAAAATCTGAGAAAGGATCCATGTATGAAAACAAAGTATAGACTTTGGCAGAACGGCTCGATGGTCGTAAGGCTGTTGAGTACAGATGGATTTTAAAAGGAAGACGGACAATGATGGTAAGTATCACCATCAAGAAAGCTCGACTTGTCGTTAAGATGTTTTTCGACAAGTTCAAGGAGTTGACTACGATGAGACTTTCTCACTCGTAGCGATGCTAAGAGTCTGTTGGAATTATATTAGCGATTACTGCATTGTTTATGAAATCTTGCAGATAGGATGTCAAAAACATTGTTTTCTCAACGTTTTTCTTGAGGAAATGTTGTATGTGATACAACCGGAAGGTTTTGTCAATCCTGAAAGATGCTAATAAGTATGCAAAGCTCCAGCAATCCTTCTAAGGACTGGAGTAAGCATCTCGGAGTTGGAATGTACGCTTTGATGAGATGATCAAAGATTTTGGGTTTATACAAAGTTTATGAGAAACTTGTATTTCCAAAGAAGTGAGTGGGAGCACTATAGAATTTCTGATGAGTATATGTTGTTGACATATTGTGGATCAGAAATGATGTAGAATTTCTGGAAAGCATATAGGGTTATTTGAAAAGTGTTTTTCAATAGAAAACCTGGATTAGGCTACTTGAACATTGAGCATCAAGATCTATGAGGATAGATCAAAAACGCTAAATGGTACTTTCAAATGAGCACATACCTTGACATGATCTTGAAGGTGTTCAAGATGGATCAGTCAAGGAAGGAGTTCTTGCCTGAGTTGTAAGGTATGAAGTTAAGACTTAAAGCTCGACCACGGCAGAAGAAAGAGAAAGGATGAATGTCGTCCCATATGCTTTTGACATAGGCTCTATACGGTATGCCATGCTGAGTACCGCACCTGGTGTGTGCCTTGCCACATGTCTGGCAAGAGGGTACAAAGGTGATCCAGGAGTGGATCACTAGATAGCGGTCAAAATTATCCTTGGAGTAATAAGGACATGTTTCTCAATTATGGAGGTGATAAAGAGTTCGGCGTAAAGGGTTACATCAATGCAAGCTTTAACACCTATCCGAATGACTCTGAGTAGCAAACCGGATATGTATAGTGGAGCAACCATTTGGAATAGCTCCAAGTGGAGCGTGGAAGCAGCATTTATAATATGACCTAGAGATTTGCAAAGTCCATACGGATCTGATTGTTGCAGACCCGTTGACTAAAACCTCTCTCACAAGCAAAACATGATCAAACCCCAGAACTCATTGAGTCTTAATCACATGATGATGTGAACTAGTTTAGTGACACTAGTAAACTCTTTGGATGTTGGTCACATGGCGATGTGACGTGTGAGTGTTAATCACATGGCGATGTGAACTAGATTATTGACTCTAGTGCAAGTGGGAGACTGTTGGAAATATGCCCTAGAGCCAATAATAAATTAGTTATTATTATATTTCCTAGTTCATGATAATCGTTTATTATCCATGCTAGAATTGTATTGATAGGAAACTCAGATACATGTGTGGATACATAGACAACACCATGTCCCTAGTAAGCCTCTAGTTGACTAGCTCGTTGATCAATAGATGGTTACGGTTTCCTGACCATGGACATTGGATGTCGTTGATAACGGGATCACATCATTGGGAGAATGATGTGATGGACAATACCCAATCCTAAGCCTAGCACAAAGATCGTGTAGTTCGTATGCTAAAGCTTTTCTAATGTCAAGTATCATTTCCTCAGACCATGAGATTGTGCAACTCCCGGATACCGTAGGAATACTTTGGGTGTGCCAAACGTCACAACATAACTGGGTGGCTATAAAGGTACACTACAGGTATCTCTGAAAGTGTCTGTTGGGTTGGCACGAATTGAGACTGGGATTTGTCACTCCGTGTAAACGGAGAGGTATCTCCGGGCCCACTCGGTAGGACATCATCATAATGTGCACAATGTGATCAAGGAGTTGATCATGGGATGATGTGTTACGGAACGAGTAAAAGAGACTTGCCGGTAACGAGATTGAACAAGGTATCGGGATACCGACGATCGAATCTCGGGCAAGTACAATACCGATAGACAAAGGGAATTGTATACGGGATTGATCGAATCCTCGACATCGTGGTTCATCCGATGAGATCATCGTGGAACATGTGGGAACCAACATGGGTATCCAGATCCCGCTGTTGGTTATTGACCGGAGAACGTCTCAGTCATGTCTGCATGGTTCCCGAACCCGTAGGGTCTATACACTTAAGGTTCGATGACGCTAGGGTTATAAAGGAAGTTTGTATGTGGTTACCGAATGTTGTTCGGAGTCCCGGATGAGATCCTGGACGTCACGAGGAGTTCCGAAATGGTCCGAAGGTAAAGATATATATATGGGAAGTCCTATTTTGGTCATCGAAAAAGTTTCGGGGTTTATCGGTAACGTACCGGGACCACCGGGAGGATCCCGGGGGTCCACCAAGTGGGGCCACCAGCCCCGGAGGGCTGCATGGGCCAAGTGTGGGAGGGGACCAGCCCCAGGTGGGCTGGTGCGCCTCTCCACCAAGGCCCAAGGCGCCTCCAAGAGGGAAAGGGGGCAAACCCTAGGGCAGATGGGCCCTAAGGCCCACCCCAGGTGCGCCTCCCCCTCTCCCCCTTGTGGCCGCCACCCAGATGGGATCTGGGGGCTGCCGCCACCCCTAGGGAGGGAACCCTAGGTGGGGGTGCAGCCCCTCCCCTTCCCCTATATATACTTGAGGTATTGGAGGCTCCAAGACACACGAGTTCCTCTCCTTCTTGGCGCAGCCCTACCCCTCTCCCTCCTCATCTCTTGCGGTGCTTGGCGAAGCCCTGCTGGAGTACCACACTCCTCCACCACCACCACGCCGTTGTGCTGCTGCTGGATGGAGTCTTCCTCAACCTCTCCCTCTCTCCTTGCTGGATCAAGGCATGGGAGACGTCACCGAGCTATACGTGTGTTGAATGCGGAGGTGCCGTCCGTTCGGCACTAGGATCTCCGGTGATTTGGATCACGACGAGTACGACTCCTTTAACCCCATTCTCTTGAACGCTTCCGCTTAGCGATCTACAAGGGTATGTAGATGCACTCTCCTTCCCCTCGTTGCTGGTTTCTCCATAGATAGATCTTGGTGACACGTAAGAAAATTTTGAATTTCTGCTACGTTCCCCAACAGGTGGCTGCTGATTCGAATACGATCAGTAAATCGGACCAAAGGGGTTAAGCTAAGGTTTGAATATGACCATATAGCCCCTAGTGGTTGTGGCGTTGCGCCGATCAAGAGGGTACCGACAGCTATGTTCTCTTTGGTTCGAATACGACCTATGTTTGAATAGGAAGCCCCCAAATGACCTTAAGAGGTTTTTAACGACCCTGATTCGAATACGATCCAAGTCGGACCCAAAAGGGGTTAAGCTATGATTCAGATATGATCAAGAAGCCCCCTAGTGAGTTTGGCCTTGAGCCGATCAAGAGGGTTACGACAGCTATGTTCTCTTTGGTTCGAATACGACCTATGTTTGAACAGGAAGCCCCCAAGTGACCATGATAATTGCAGCTAGATTCAAATACAATCATAAGCCGGACCAAAAAAGGTTAGACTTGATTCAAATATGATCAGCTCCTTAATAGTCATTTGAAAATAAGAAATAACAAAGATGCATAATCTTTGAAAAGAAAAGAGACCGATGGTCTTACTTTATTACTTATCATGGTATATACAATGTTAAAGTATGTACATGATGAGAGCCGGTAGCTCAGGTGTAGTATGGCCGAAGTTGAGCAATGTTCCACGGCCGGCGGGTCTCCTCCTCCGACTTACATGAATCTTTGTGTTCTCGAACGTCAATGAGGTAATACGACCCATTGTTTAAGTTCTTGCTGACCACAAAGGGTCCTTCCCAAGGTGGGGATAGGTTGTGCGCATCTGAAAGATCCTGGATGAGCCGGAGCACCTGGTCGCCTTCCTGAAAAGTCCTGGATTTGACCCGGCGGCTGTGATAACGGCGCAGGTCCTGTTGATAAATTGCTGACCGAGCCACTGCTAAGTCTCTTTCTTCATCCAACAAGTCAAGTGCATCCTGTCTGGCTTGTTCATTATTAGCTTCAACATAAGCCGTCACACGGGGCAAGTCATGATGGATGTCACTAGGCAACACTGCTTCTGCTCCATACACCATGAAGAAAGGTGTGTAGCCTGTAGACCTGTTAGGTGTGGTGTTGATACTCCACAACACCGAGGGTAATTCCTCTACCCAACAACCCGGCGTTCGCTGTAAGGGAACCATAAGCCGGGGTTTGAGACCTTTTAAAATTTCCTGATTTGCTCTCTCAGCTTGACCATTGGATTGAGGACGAGCTACAGAAGAAACATCAAGCCGGATGTGCTCACGTTGACAAAACTCCTCCATAGCCCCTTGGGACAGATTAGTGCCATTGTCAGTGATAATGCTGTGTGGAAAACCAAAACGGAATATCACCTTTTTCATGAACTGAACCGCCATGGCCGCGTCACACTTACTCACTGGCTCTGCCTCAACCCACTTAGTGAATTTATCAACTGCCACTAAGAGATGTGTATTTTTATCCTTAGACCTTTTGAAAGGTCCCACCATGTCAAGCCCCCAGACCGCAAACGGCCAAGTGATTGGAATCATCCGGAGCTCTTGAGCCGACACATGCGCTCGTCGTGCAAACTTTTGACATCCATCACATCTGCTGACCAGATCCTCTGCATCAGCGTGAGCCGTCAACCAGTAAAAACCATGACGAAAAGCCTTGGCTACCAGAGATTTTGACCCGGCGTGATGACCACAATCGCCTTCATGGATCTCACGAAATATTTCTTGACCTTCTTCGAGGGAAACACACCGCTGAAATGCTCCGGAGATGCTGCGATGGTATAATTCTCCATCCGAAATCGTCATTGACTTAGACCGCCGGGTTATCTGTCGAGCCAGGGTCTCATCCACTGGCAACTCTCCCCGGGTCATCTAAGCCAAGAACGGCACTGTCCAATCTGGGATGACATGAAGAGCCGCCACCAACTGCGCCTCCGGGTCAGGAATAGCTAAATCTTCTTCTATGGGCAACTTGACAGACGGGTTATGCAAAACATCCAAAAAGGTGTTAGGTGTGGTACCGGCTTACGCTGAGACCTCAACCGGCTTAAAGCATCAGCTGCTTCATTCTTTCGACGGTTGATGTGCTCCACCTGATAACCTTTAAAATGCCCTGCAACAGCATCAACCTCCCGGCGATAAGCCGCCATGAGAGGGTCCTTGGAATCCCATTTGCCTGATACCTGTTGAGCCACTAGATCTGAGTCGCCAAGACATCTGACCCAGCTCAAACTCATCTCTTTTGCCACTCGAAGACCATGGAGCAAAGCTTCATACTCTGCTGCGTTGTTAGTGCAAGGAAACATCAACCGTAACACATAACAAAATTTGTCACCTCGAGCAGAGGTTAAAACAACTCCAGCCCCCGAGCCTTCCAACTGTCTGGACCCATCAAAATGAATAGTCCAATACGTGTTATCCGGTTTTTCTTCTGGCATCTGCATCTCTGTCCAGTCATTAATGAAGTCAACTAGTGCTTGAGATTTGATCGCGGTACGTGGCATATACTTCAACCCATGAGACCCAAGCTCAATCGCCCACTTGGAAACTCGTCCAGTGGCTTCCCTGTTTTGAATGATGTCTCCCAAAGGAGCAGAGCTAACCACGGTGATTGGATGTCCTTGAAAATAATGCTTAAGCTTTCGGCTTGCCATGAACACCCCATATACGAGCTTCTGCCAGTGTGGATATCGTTGCTTGGATTCAATTAGCACCTCACTGACGTAGTAAACCGGCCGTTGAACCGGATGCTCCTTGCCAGCCTCCTTGCGCTCCACCACAATAGCCACACTAACAGCTCGTGAGTTGGTGGCCACGTATAACAGCAGCGGCTCTTTCTCAACTAGAGCAGCCAGGACCGGCGGCTCAGCAAGCTGTTTCTTCAAATCTTCAAAAGCAGAGTTTGCAGCATCGCTCCAAAAAAATCATCTGTTTTCTTCATCATCTGATACAGAGGCATTGCCTTCTCCCCTAACCGGCTTATGAACCGGCTCAAAGCAGTGACATGACCCGCCAGTCGTTGAACGTCATTGATGCATGTTGGTTTGGCCAGGGATGTAATTGCCTTGATTTTCTCCGGGTTAGCCTCAATACCTTGGTTAGACACCAAAAAACCCAAGAGCTTGCCGGCTGGGACTCCAAAAACACACTTGGCCGGGTTAAGCATCATTTTGTAGACCCGGAGATTATCGAAAGTCTCTTTCAGATCTGCGACCAACGTTTCCTCCTTCCTGGATTTTACCACTATATCATCCACATAAGCATGAACATTACGTCCAATTTGATCGTGAAGACAATTCTACACACACCATTGGTAAGTCGCCTGGGCACACTTCAGCCCAAAAGGCATAGACACATAGCAGAAAGCTCCAAAAGGAGTGATAAAAGCCGTCTTCTCCTGATCTTTGATGGCCATCTTGATCCGATGATAACCAGAATACGCATCCAAAAAACTCAAACGTGCGCAACCCGCTGTAGCATCAATGATCTGATCAATACGAGGGAGGGCAAAAGGATCAGCCGGACAAGCCTTGTTCAGATCTGTGTAATCCACACACATACGCCAGGTGCCATTCTTTTTGAGTACAAGCACCAGGTTGGCTAACCACTCTGGGTGAAAGACTTCTACAATGAACCCAGCTGCCAAAAGCCGGGCCACCTCTTCTCCAATGGCCTTGCGCCTTTCATCATTGAACCGTCGGAGAAATTGTCTGACAGGTTTAAACTTTGGATCAATATTGAGAGTGTGCTCAGCGAGTTCCCTCGGGACACCCGGCATGTCTGAAGGTTTCCATGCGAAGATGTCCCGGTTTTCACGGATGAACTCGATGAGCGCGCTTTCCTATTTTGGATCCAAGTTAGCACTGATGATGAACTGCTTGGATGAGTCGCCAGGCACAAAGTCAACCATCTTGGTGTCATCAGCTGATTTGAACTTCAACACCGACTCATGCTCTGTTGTTGGTTTCTTTAATGATGTCATGTCTGCCGGGTCAACATGATCTTTGTAAAATTTTAACTCCTCTGTTGCACAGACAAATTCAGCATAGGCATCATCACCTTCTTCACACTCCAAAGCTATTTTCCGGCTCCCGTGTACTGTAATGGTGCCCTTATAACCCGGCATCTTAAGTTGCAAATACACATAACACGGCCGAGCCATGAATTTGGCATAAGCCGGCCGTCCAAACAGATCATGATACTGGCTTTTGATCTTAACCACCTCAAAGGTTAATTTTTCTGCTCTGGAGTCATACTAATCCCCAGAGGCTACTTCTAGTTCAATCTTACCCACTGGGTATGCCGACTTGCCAAGAACTACACCGTGAAAAACAGTGTTGGATTGTTTAAGACTCTTATCAGTCAATCCCATCCGGCGGAACGTCTCATAGTAGAGGATGTTGATGTTGCTGCCTCCATCCATGAGTACCTTAGTGAATTTGTATCCACCAACCTGAGGCGCCACCACCAAAGCCAAGTGACCCGGATTATCGACCCGGGGTGGGTGATCCTCTCTACTCCACACAATAGGCTGCTCTGACCAATGTAAGTAACATGGAACCGCCGGCTCAACGGCATTGACGGCCCTCTTGTGTAGCTTCTGGTCTCTCTTACATAAGCTAGTGGTGAATACATGGTATTGCCCACTATTCAGCTGCTTCGGGTTGCTCTGATATCCGGACTGCTGCTGCTGATTACCTTGGGTGGGTTGCGGATTATACCCTCCTTGGTTACCACGATGGCCCTGACCGTGGAATCCTCCTCCACCTAAGCCGGCGCCAGGGCCTTGGAAACCGCCTCCACCTGAGCCGCCACCTGGGCCGTGACCTCCATCAAACGCGTTTGAATTTTTAAACGCCTTCATGATCGCACAATCTTTCCACAGGTGGGTGGCTGGCTTCTCCTGGGTGCCGCGCTTTGGACAAGGCTCATTCAATAATTGCTCAAGGGTGGGACCTGACCCGCCCGACCGAGGGGGCTGTCTGCCCTTGCGTCGTTGATTTTTGCCTTGTGCATTGGTGTTAGCAACAAACTCATCAGCCTTACGGTTATTACCTCCTTGATTCGCTGGGTTATGCTGATGACCCTTGGCCGTTGCCGTTCTTCTTTCCCTTTGTTGCCTTTTATTCGTCAGACACCGGGTCCTTGGTAGTATCAGAATCAGCATACTTGATGAGAGCCGCCATCAACGTTCCCATGTCATTACAGTCACGCTTGAGCCGCCCCAGCTTCTGCTTCAGAGGTTCGAAACGGCAATTTTTCTCCAACATTAAGACTGTTGAGCCGACATCCATTTTATCAGATGAATGTATTATCTCCTTGACCCGGCGCACCCAATGGGTTGTGGATTCACCATCCTCTTGCTTGCAATTTGTCAGGTCCACAATCGACATAGGCTTCTTACACGTGTCTTTGAAGTTCTCGATGAACCGGGCCTTCAACTTCGCCCATGAGCCGATAGAATTGGGTGGCAATCCTTTCAACCAAGTACGAGCTGTTCCATCCAACATCATAGTGAAATACTTGGCCATTGCTGCGTCGCTGACCTCCAACAACTCCATAGCCATCTCATAACTCTCAATCCAAGCCTCGGGCTGTAAGTCAGCCGTGTAATTAGGCACCTTACGAGGCCCCTTAAAATCCTTTGGCAAACGCTCATTACGTATGGCCGGCACCAAGCAAGGAACGCCTCCGGTTCTTGTGGCCACTCCTGCCTCGACCGAGGTTGCTGGATAAGCTGGAAAAGTTTGATGAGCCGCCTGATCTGCTGCCATTTGAACTGCTCGTTCCGCCTCTTGTCGAATCCTCTCCTGATCCGCCAAGTTAAGGACTCTAGCCCGCACCGGCTCATGCCTGTATGGCCGGTTGTGGCGTTGAGCATTGCTTGACATATCTGCGGATTCCATATGCCTACTGTAACTCGGGCTCCGGCTTGGGCGAGGAGTTGAATGGATCCTGTCTCGACTGTAGGAGTATGCATCCTGCTGCGCCAGAGCTGTTTGAAGAAGTTCTCTTACCCTCCGTGTTTCAATTGCCGCCGGTGAGTCACCTTCCATCGGAAGAGCCACCAGACGAGCCGATGCTGCGATGAGGTTTTCCAAAGGGTTGGAGAAGTGACCCGGCGGCGTTGGGACGTAATGAGGCGGAGCGGTAATTATACGAGGTGGATCCATGGCACGCGGCTGGACCGGTGCGCCGGGTGTTGTAATCCGGGGTGCCTCCGGCGGGTTACTTCCCCCGGCTCCGGGTGTGTAAAAAAGATTCCTAGGATCGAGCGTCAGAGGCAGACGTGATTGGGTTTTCTTATGCCTCCTCCTCATGACCTCGTTCGACGCGTTCAGATCCACCGAGAGCCGAAAGGTCTCCGCTTGAAGCTGTTGAGCACGAACGTCCAAAGCCGCCCGCTCTGCTGCCATCATGACTTCCTCTGCGGCTAGATTTTCCTTAGCTTGCACCATCTCTTCACGTACGCGTGCCACCTCTACGTCATGCTGGGCTTTATCCGCCGGCTCTACCACGGCAGTCAACAGAGTCGTTAGTTTATCCATGAGGTCCATCAAGATCTGAGCCGGGGGGCGCGCGGGGTCTCCTGACCCGACTGCAGCCGACCCGGTAGCTGTTGCCGCCGCTGCTGTAGAGTTCTGCCTGGGCTATGTCCCTGCCATGAAGACTCCGGCCCAATTCGGCGGCTCAAGAGGGTCCGGAATACTGATGCCATCGGAACAGCCCCCGAGCATGCCGTCCTGCAGCTGGTACAAAGAGTCCGTCTTGCCCGTTGATGATGCAGTGTCAGAATAGACGACTGTCTCACCGCCCTCCACCGATCCTTCAGAGTATTCACCGCCGTGGACGCAGCCTACGAAGGCATGCTTCACGGCAGATTGAACACAATCGGTCCTCGCGCGCCGAGCCGTTTTGATGAGGTCGGTGTGGACGTCCGGCTCAGGACCTGACTCCCCGATCCGGCCTATGAAGACGTGAATTCCGCCGAAGGGGACCCGGTATCCGTACTCAATTGAGCCGGCCTCGGGGCCCCAGCCTTTGTCGTCGATGTAGAGCTTGCCGCGACGACTCTTGGTCATCCGGCCCACTGCATATCCCTTGAGCCCTTCGAAGTTGCCCTTCAAGAACTCAAATCCACCGTGCGCTGGCCCCACGGTGGGCGCCAACTGTCGTGGAATTGTCACGGCAGATGTCCTAGAGCAAGGACTTAGTCGTAGGGCCATCGCACTAGGAAGCTTAAAGGGGTTAATCGGGACAAAGGACACGAGAGGGTTTTATACTAGTTCGGCCCCTTACGATGAAGGTAAAAGCCTATGTCTAGTTGGGATTGGTATTGCTGAGGTTTAGATCACCAAGAGGCTCAACTCACTGGCTTGGTTATCGATTTGTTGTCTTCTTTTTCTAAGTCACCACCAGGTCATCCCCTTATATACATGGGTTGACGCCTGGTGGCCTACAGAGTCCCGGCCAGCTCATAATCGTGTCCGGCTCGGTGGCTTCCTTTACATGCCTTTCTTTACAAGTCTTTCCTTACATACGGCGGTTTACAATATCGGGCCTTAAGCCGCCTCCAGGCCCTTGGGCCTTCTATAAGGTTTAATTGTTGGGTTTCGTAGTAATTTCAAAAAAATTCCTACGCACACGCAAGATCATGGTGATGCATAGCAACGAGAGGGGGAGAGTGTGATCTACGTACCCTTGTAGATCGACAACGGAAGCATTAACTTGGTTGATGTAGTCGTACGTCTCCACGGCCCGACCGATCAAGCACCGAAACTACGGCACCTCCGAGTTCTAGCACACGTTCAGCTTGATGACGATCCCCGGACTCCGATCCAGCAAAGTGTCGGGGAAGAGTTCCGTCAGCACGACGGCGTGCTGACGATCTTGATGTTCTACTGTCGCAGGGCTTCGCCTAAGCACCGCTACAATATTATCGAGGACTATGGTGGAAGGGGCACCGCACACGTCTAAGAATATGATCACGTGGATCAACTTGTGTGTCTAGGGGTGCCCCTTGCCTCCGTATGTAAAGGATCCAAGGGGGGGTGCGGCCGGCCCTAGTAGGAGGCGCGCAGGAGGAGTCCTACTCCTACCGGGAGTAGGACTCCCCTCCCTTTCCTTGTCCAAGTAGGAGAGGGGGAAGGAAGGGAGAGAGGAGAGGGGGGCGCCGCCCCTCCCTCCTTGTCCAATTCGGACTAGGGGGAGAGGGGGTGCGCGGCCTGCCCTGGCAGCCCCTCCTCTTCTCCACTTTAGGCCCATGAGGCCCATTAACCCCCCGGGGGGTTCCGGTAACCCCCCGGTGCTCCGGTTTTATCCGAAACTTCCCCGGAACACTTCCGGTGTCTGAATATAGTCGTCCAATATATCAATCTTTATGTCTCGACCATTTCAAGACTCCTCGTCATGTCCGTGATCACATCCGGGACTCCGAACTAACTTCGGTACATCAAAACTCATAAACTCATAATATAACTGTCATCGAAACCTTAAGCGTGCGGACCCTACGGGTTCGAGAACAATGTAGACATGACCGAGACACGTCTCCGGTCAATAACCAATAGCGGAACCTGGATGCTCATATTGGCTCTTACATATTCTACGAAGATCTTTTATCGGTCAGACCGCATAACAACATACGTTGTTCCCTTTGTCACCGGTATGTTACTTGCCCGAGATTCGATCGTCGGTATCCCATACCTAGTTCAATCTCGTTACCGGCAAGTCTCTTTACTCGTTCCGTAATACATCATCCCGCAACTAACTCATTAGTTGCAATGCTTGCAAGGCTTAAGTGATGTGCATTACCGAGAGGGCCCAGAGATACCTCTCCGACAATCGGAGTGACAAATCCTAATCTCGAAATACGCCAACCCAACATGTACCTTTGGAGACACCTGTAGAGCTCCTTTATAATCACCCAGTTACGTTGTGACGTTTGGTAGCACACAAAGTGTTCCTCCGGCAAACGGGAGTTGCATAATCTCATAGTCATAGGAACATGTATAAGTCATGAAGAAAGCAATATCAACATACTAAACGATCGGGTGCTAAGCTAATGGAATGGGTCATGTCAATCAGATCATTCAACTAATGATGTGATCCCGTTAATCAAATGACAACTCTTTGTCCATGGTTAGGAAACACAACCATCTTTGATTAGCGAGCTAGTCAAGTAGAGGCATACTAGTGACACTCTGTTTGTCTATGTATTCACACATGTATTATGTTTCCGGTTAATACAATTCTAGCATGAATAATAAACATTTATCATGAAATAAGGAAATAAATAATAACTTTATTATTGCCTCTAGGGCATATTTCCTTCAGTCTCCCACTTGCACTAGAGTCAATAATCTAGATCACATCACCATGTGATTAACATCGATAGTTCACATCATCATGTGATTAACACCCATAGTTCACATCGCCATGTGACCAACACCCAAAGGGTTTACTAGATTTAGTAATCTAGTTCACATCGCTATGTGATTAACACCCAAAGAGTACTAAGGTGTGATCATGTTTTGCTTGTGAGAGAATTTTAGTCTACAGGTCTGCCATATTCAGATCCGTATGTATTTTGCAAATATCTATGTCAACAATGCTCTGCACGGAGCTACTCTAGCTAATTGCTCCCACTTTTAATATGTATCCAGATTGAGACTTAAAGTTATCTAGATCAGTGTCAAAACTTGCATCGATGTAACTCTTTACGACGAACCTTTTGTCACCTCCATAATCGAGAAACATATCCTTATTCCACTAAGGATAATTTTGACCGCTGTCCAGTGATCTACTCCTAGATCATTATTGTACTCCCTTGCCAAAATCAGTGTAGGGTATACAATAGATCTGGTACACAGCATGTCATACTTTATAGAACCTATGGCTGAGGCATAGGGAATGACTTTCATTCTCTTTCTATCTTCTGCCGTGGTCGGGCTTTGAGTCTTACTCAATTTCATACCTTGTAACACAGGTAAGAACCCTTTCTATGACTGTTCCATTTTGAACTACTTCAAAATCTTGTCAAGGTATGTACTCATTGAAAAAAACTTATCAAGCGTCTTGATCTATCTCTATAGATCTTGATGCTCAATATGTAAGCAGCTTCACCGAGGTCTTTCTTTGAAAAACTCCTTTCAAATACTCCTTTATGCTTTGCAGAATAATTCTACATTATTTTCGATCAACAATATGTCATTCACATATACTTATCAGAAATGTTGTAGTGCTCCCACTCACTTTCTTGTAAATACAGGCTTCACCGCAAGTCTGTATAATTCTATATGCTTTGATCATACTATCAAAGCGTTTATTCCAACTCCGAGATGCTTGCACCAGTCCATAGATGGATCGCTGGAGCTTGCTTATTTTGTTAGCACCTTTAGGACTGACAAAACCTTCTGGTTGCATCATATACAACTCTTTATTTAAGAAATCCATTAAGGATTGCAGTTTTGTTATCCATTTGCCAGATTTCATAAAATGCGGCAATTGCTAACATGATTTGGACAGACTTTTAAGCATCGATACGAGTGAGAAAATCTCATCGTAGTCAACACCTTGAACTTTGTCGAAAACCTTTTGCGACAATTCTAGCTTTGTAGATAGTAACACTACTATCAGCGTCCGTCTTCCTCTTGAAGATCCATTTATTTTCTATGGCTTGCCGATCATCAGGCAAGTCAACCAAAGTCCATACTTTGTGCTCATACATGGATCCCATCTCAGATTTCATGGCCTCAAGCCATTTTGCGGAATCTGGGCTCACCATCGCTTCTTCATAGTTCGCAAGTTCGTCATGGTCTAGTAACATGACTTCCAGAACAGGATTACCGTACCACTCTGGTGCGGATCTCACTCTGGTTTACCTATGAGATTCGGTAGTAACTTGATCTGAAGTTACATGATCATTATCATTAGCTTCCTCACTAATTGGTGTAGTAGTCACAAGAACAGATTTCTGTGATGAACTACTTTCCAATAAGGGAGATGGTACAATTACCTTATCAAGTTTTCTACTTTCCTCCCACTCACTTCTTTCGAGAGAAACTCCTTCTCTGGAAAGTTTCCGAACTTAGCAACAAAAGTCTTGCCTTCGGATCTGTGATAGAAGGTGTATCCAATAGTCTCCTTTGGATATCCTATGAAGACACATTTCTCCGATTTGGGTTCGAGCTTATCAGGTTGAAGCTTTTTCACATAAGCATTGCAGCCCCAAACTTTCAGAAACGACAACTTTGGTTTCTTGCCAAACCACAGTTCAGATTGTGTCGTCTCAACGGACTTAGATGGTGCCCTTTTAAACGTGAATGCAGCTGTCTTTAATGCATAACCCCAAAACGATAGTGGTAGATCGGTAAGAGACATCATAGGTCGCACCATATCTAATAAAGTACGGTTATGACGTTCGGACACACCATTATGCTGTGGTGTTCCAGGTGGCGTGAGTAGTGAAACTATTTCACATTGTTTTAACTGAAGACCAAACTCATAACTCAAATACTCTTTCTCCACGATCAGATCGTAGAAACTTTATTTTCTTGTTACGATGATTTTCCGCTTCACTCTGAAATTCTTTGAACTTTTCAAATGTTTCAGACTTATGTTTCATCAAGTAGATATACTCATATCTGCTCAAATCATCTGTGAAGATCAGTAAATAATGATACCTGTCGCGAGTCTCAATATTCATCGGACCACATACATCAGTATGTATGATTTCCAACAAATTTGTTGCTCGCTCCATTGTTCCGAAGAACGGAGTCTTAGTCATCTTGCCCATGAGGCATGGTTCGCAAGCATCAACTGATTCATAATCAAGTGATTCCAAAAGCCCATCAGCATGGAGTTTCTTCATGCGCTTTACACCAATATGACCTAAACAGCAGTGCCACAAATAAGTTGCACTATCATTATTAACTTTGCATCTTTTGGTTTCAATATTATGATTATGTGTATTACTACGATCAAGATCCAACGAACTATTTTCATTGGGTGTGTAACCATATAAGGTTTTATTCATGTAAACAGAACAATAATTTATTCTCTTACTTAAATGAATAACCGTATTACAATAAACATGATCAAATCATATTCATGCTCAACGCAAACACCAAATAACACTTATTTAGGTTCAACACTAATCCCAAAAGTATAGGGAGTGTGCGATGATGATCATATCAATCTTGGAACCACTTCCAACACACATCGTCACTTCACCCTTAACTAGTCTCTGTTTATTCTGCAACTCCCGTTTCGAGTTACTAATCTTAGCAACTGAACTAGTATCTATTACTGAGGGGTTGCTATAAACACTAGTAAAGTACACATCAATAACATGTATATCAAATATACTTATGTTCACTTTGCCATCCTTCTTATCCGCCAATCACTTGGGGTAGTTCTGCTTCCAGTGACCAGTCCCTTTGCAGTAGAAGCACTTAGTCTCAGGCTTAGGATCAGACTTGGGCTTCTTCACTTGAGCAGCAACTTGCTTGCCGTTCTTCTTGAAGTTCCCCTTCTTCCCTTTGCCCTTTTCTTGAAACTAGTGGTCTTGTCAACCATCAACACTTGATGTTTTTCTTGATTTCTACCTTCGTTGATTTCAGCATCACGAAGAGCTTGGGAGTTGTTTCCATTATCCCTTGCATATTATAGTTCATCACGAAGTTCTACTAACTTGGTGATGGTGACTAGAGAATTCTGTCAATCACTATCTTATCTGGAAGATTAACTCCCACTGGATTCAAGCGATTGTAGTACCCAGACAATCTAAGCACATGCTCACTAGTTGAGCGATTCTCCTCCATCTTTTAGCTATAGAACTTGTTGGAGACTTCATATCTCTCAACTTGGGTATTTGCTTGAAATATTAACTTCAACTCCTGGAACATCTCATATGGTCCATGACGTTCAAAACGTCTTTGAAGTCCCGATTCTAAGCCATTTAAGTATGGTGCACTAAACTATCAAGTAGTCATCACATTGAGCTAGCCAAACGTTCATAATGTCTGCATCTGCTCCTGCAATAGGTCTGTCACCTAGCGGTGCATCAAGGACATAATTATTCTGTGCAGCAATGAGGATAAACCTCAGATCACGGATCCAATCCGCATCATTGCTACTAACATCTTTCAACACAATTTTCTCTAGGAACATATCAAAATAAACACAGGGAAGCAACAACGCGAGCTATTGATCTATAACATAATTTGCAAAATACTACCAGGACTAAGTTCATGATAAATTTAAGTTCAATGTAATCATATTACTTAAGAACTCCCACTTAGATAGACATCCCTCTAATCCTCTAAGTGATTACGTGATCCAAATCAACTAAACCATGTCCGGTCATCACGTGAGATGGAGTAGTTTCATTGGTGAACATCGCTATGTTGATCATATCTACTATATGTTTCACGCTCGACCTATCGGTCTCCGTGTTCCGAGGCCATATCTGTATATGCTTGGCTCGTCAAGTATAACCTGAGTATTCCGCGTGTGCAACTGTTTTGCACCCGTTGTATTTGAACATAGAGCCTATCACACCTGATCATCATGTGGTGTCTCAGCACGAAGAACTTTCGCAACGGTGCATACTCAGGGAGAACACTTCTTGATAATTAGTGAGAGATCATCTTATAATGCTACCGTCAATCAAAGCAAGATAAGATGCATAAAAGATAAACATCACATGCAATCAATATAAGTGATATGATATGGCCATCATCATCTTGTGCTTGTGATCTCCATCCTCGAAGCACCGTCGTGATCACCATCGTCACCGGCGTGACACCTTGATCTCCATCGTAGCATCATTGTCGTCTCGCCAATCTTATGCTTCCACGACTATCGCTACCGCTTAGTGATAAAGTAAAGCATTACAGCGCGATTGCATTGCATACAATAAAGCGACAACCATATGGCTCCTGCCAGTTGCCGATAACTCGGTTACAAAACATGATCATCTCATACAATAAAATTTAGCATCATGTCTTGACCATATCACATCACAACATGCCCTGCAAAAACAAGTTAGACGTCCTCTACTTTGTTGTTGTAAGTTTTACGTGGCTGCTGCGGGCTTAAGCAAGAACCAATCTTACCTACGCATCAAAACCACAACGATAGTTTGTCAAGTTGGTGCTGTTTTAACCTTCGCAAGGACCGGGCGTAGCCACACTCGGTTCAACTAAAGTTGGAGAAACTGTCACCCGCAAGCCACCTATGTGCAAAGCACGTCGGGAGAACCGGTCTCGCGTAAGCGTACGCGTAATGTCGGTCCGGGCCGCTTCGTCCAACAATACCGCCGAACCAAAGTATGACATGCTGGTAAGTAGTATGACTTATATCGCCCACAACTCACTTGTGTTCTACTCGTGCATATAACATCAACATATAAAACCTGGCTCTGATACCACTGTTGGGTTTCGTAGTAATTTCAAAAAAATTCCTACGCACACGCAAGATCATGGTGATGCATAGCAACGAGAGGGGGAGAGTGTGATCTACGTACCCTTGTAGATCGACAACGGAAGCGTTAACTTGGTTGATGTAGTCGTACGTCTCCACGGCCCGACCGATCAAGCACCGAAACTACGGCACCTCCGAGTTCTAGCACACGTTCAGCTTGATGACGATCCCCGGACTCCGATCTAGGGAAGAGTTCCATCAGCACGACGGCGTGGTGACAATCTTGATGTTCTACTGTCGCAGGGCTTCGCCTAAGAACCGCTACAATATTATCGAGGACTATGGTGGAAGGGGGCACCGCACACGGCTAAGAATATGATCACGTGGATCAACTTGTGTGTCTAGGGGTGCCCCTTGCCTCCGTATATAAAGGATCCAAGGGGGGGTGCGGCCGGCCCTAGTAGGAGGCGCGCAGGAGGAGTCCTACTCCTACCGGGAGTAGGACTCCCCTCCCTTTCCTTGTCCAAGTAGGCGAGGTGAAGGAAGGGAGAGAGGAGAGGGGGGCGCCGCCCCTCCCTCCTTGTCCAATTCGGACTAGGGGGAGAGGGGGCGCGCGGCCTGCCCTGGCAGCCCCTCCTCTTCTCCACTTTAGGCCCATGAGGCCCATTAACCCCGCGGGGGGTTCCGGTAACCCCCGGTGCTCCGGTTTTATCCGAAACTTCCCTGGAACACTTCCGGTGTCCGAATATAGCCGTCCAATATATCAATCTTTATGTCTCGACCATTTCGAGACTCCTCGTCATGTCCGTGATCACATCCGGGACTCCGAACTAACTTCGGTACATCAAAACTCATAAACTCATAATATAACTGTCATCGAAACCTTAAGCGTGCGGACCCTACGGGTTCGAGAACAATGTAGACATGACCGAGACACATCTCCAGTCAATAACCAATAGCGGAACCTGGATGCTCATATTGGCTCCTACATATTCTACGAAGATCTTTTATCGGTCAGACCGCATAACAACATACGTTGTTCCCTTTGTCACCGGTATGTTACTTGCTCGAGATTCGATCGTCGATATCCCATACCTAGTTCAATCTCGTTACCGGCAAGTCTCTTTACTCGTTCCGTAATACATCATCCCGCAACTAACTCATTAGTTGCAATGCTTGCAAGGCTTAAGTATGTGCATTACCGAGAGGGCCCAGAGATACC
Organism: Triticum urartu; assembly: GCF_056163025.1. Lineage (NCBI taxonomy): Eukaryota > Viridiplantae > Streptophyta > Magnoliopsida > Poales > Poaceae > Triticum > Triticum urartu. Next base: position 522,687,504 of record NC_141877.1, read on the forward strand.
TCTCCGACAATCGGAGTGACAAATCCTAATCTCGAAATACGCCAACCCAACATGTACCTTTGGAGACACCTGTAGAGCTCCTTTATAATCACCCAGTTACGTTGTGACGTTTGGTAGCACACAAAGTGTTCCTCCGGCAAACGGGAGTTGCATAATCTCATAGTCATAGGAACATGTATAAGTCATGAAGAAAGCAATAGCAACATACTAAACGATCGGGTGCTAAGCTAATGGAATGGGTCATGTCAATCAGATCATTCAACTAATGATGTGATCCCGTTAATCAAATGACAACTCTTTGTCCATGGTTAGGAAACATAACCATCTTTGATTAGCGAGCTAGTCAAGTAGAGGCATACTAGTGACACTCTGTTTGTCTATGTATTCACACATGTATTATGTTTCCGGTTAATACAATTCTAGGATGAATAATAAACATTTATCATGATATAAGGAAATAAATAATAACTTTATTATTGCCTCTAGGGCATATTTCCTTCATTAATAAACTATCATCTTGAATGTTTACTGGGCTTCTAGCGTAACCCGCCATTGGGGCTGACCCGGCCCCTCCTGGGCGGGTCATGACTGATAGTAATATCCCCAACACATAGTGTCACTAGTATGCCTCTACTTGACTAGCTCGTTAATCAAAGATGGTTAAGTTTCCTAACCATAGACATGAGTTATCATTTGATTAACAGGATCACATCATTAAGAGAATGATGTGATTGACTTGACCCATTCTGTTAGCTTAGCACTTGATCGTTTAGTTTGTTGCTATTGCTTTCTTCATGACTCATACATGTTCCTATGACTATGAGATTATGCAACTCCTGTTTACCGGAGGAACACTTTATGTGCTACCAAACGTCACAACGTAACTGGGTGATTATAAAGGTGCTCTACAGGTGTCTCCGGAGGAACTTGTTGGGTTGGCGTATTTCGAGATTAGGATTTGTCACTCCGATTGTCGGAGATGTATCTCTGGGCCCACTTGGTAATACACATCACTTAAGCCTTGCAAGCATTGCAACTAATGAGTTAGTTGCGGGATGATGTATTATGGAACGAGTAAAGAGACTTGCCGGTAACGAGATTGAACTAGGTATGGAGATACCGACGGTCGAACCTCGGGCAAGTAACATACCGATGACAAAGGGAACAACGTATGTTGTTATGTGGTTTAACCGATAATGATCTTTGTAGAATATGTAGGAGCCAATATGAGCATCCAGGTTCCGTTATTGGTTATTGATCGGAGACGTGTCTCGGTCATGTCTACATAGTTCTCGAACCCATAGGGTCCGCACGCTTAAAGTTCGATGACGGTTATATTATGAGTTTATGTGTTTTGATGTACCGAAGGTAGTTCGGAGTCCCGGATGAGAACGGGGACACGACGAGGAGTCTCGAAATGGTCGTGACATAAAGATTGATATATCGGACGACTATATTCGGACATCGGAAAGGTTCCGAGTGGTTCGGGTATTTTTCAGAGTACCAGGGAGTTACGGGAATACGGGGGGAGAAGTATATGGGCCTTATTGGGCTTTAGGGGAGAGAGAGAGGCAGGCCGCGCGCCCACCCAATGACTAGTTCGAATTGGACTTGGGGGAGGGGCGGTGCCCCCTCCTTCCTTCTCGTCCCTCTTCCCCTTCCTTGTCTCCTACTCCTACTACTTGGAAGGGGAGGAATCCTACTCCCGGTGGGAGTAGGACTCCTCCAGGGCGCGCCATAGGGGCCGACCCTCTCCCCCTCCTCCACTCCTTTATATACGTGGCCAGGGGGCACCCCATAGACACAACAATTGATCTCTTGGATCTTTTAGCCATGTGTGGTGCCCCTCTCCACCATAGTCCACCTCGATAATATTATAGCGGTGCTTAGGCGAAGCCCTGCGACAGTAGAACATCAACATCGTCACCACGCCGTCGTGCTGACGGAACTCTCCCTCAAAGCTCGGCTAGATCGGAGTTCGAGGGACGTCATCGAGTTGAACGTGTGCAGAACTCGGAGGCGCCGTGCATTCGGTACTTGATCGGTTGGATCGTGAAGACGTACAACTACATCAACCGCGTTGTGCTAACACTTCCGCTTTCGGTCTATGAGGGTACGTAGACACACTCTCCCCTCCCATTGCTATGCATCACCATGATCTTGCGTGTGCATAGGATTTTTTTCGAAATTACTACGTTCCCCAACAGCCCCTCCAAGGGCCGGCCTCCTCCTCCCTCCCTTCTTTATATACGGGGGCAAGGGGGCACCCCAAGACACAACTATTGATCATTGATCTCTTAGCCGTGTGCGGTGCCCTTACTACGTTCCCCAACAGCCCCTCCAAGGGCCGGCCTCCTCCTCCCTCCCTTCTTTATATACGGGGGCAAGGGGGCACCCCAAGACACAACAATTGATCATTGATCTTTAGTCGTGTGCGGTGCCCCCTCCACCATAATCCACCTCGATCATATCGTAGCGGTGCTTAGGCGAAGCCCTACGTCGGTAGCATCATCATCACCGTCACCATGCCGTCGTGCTGACGAAACTCTCTTGTGAAGCTTTGCTGGATCGGAGCTCGCGAGACGTCATCGAGTTGAACATGTGCAAAACTCAGAGGTGTCGTGCGTTCGGTACTTGGATCGGTCGGATCGTGAAGACGTACGACTATATCAACCGCGTTGTGCTAACGCTTCCGCATTCGGTCTACGAGGGTACGTGGACACACTCTTCCCTCTCGTTGCTATGCATCACCATGATCATGTGTGTGCGTAGGGAGTTTTTTGAAATTACTACGTTTCCCAACAGTGGTATCTGATACGTCTCCAACGTATCTATAATTTTTGATTGCTCCATGCTATATTATCTACTGTTTTGGACTATATTGGGCTTTATTTTCCACTTTTATATTATTTTTGGGACTAACCTATTAACCGGAGGCCCAGCCCAGAATTGCTGTTTTTTGCCTATTTCAGTGTTTCGGATAAACAGAATATCAAACGGAGTCCAAACGGAATAAAATCTTCGGAAACGTGATTTTCTCACGAACGTGATCCAGGAGACTTGGACCCTACTGCAAGGGATCAAAGAGGTGGTCACGAGGGTGGGGGGGCGCCCCCTAGGGCGTGCCCCCTACCTCGTGGGCCCCTCGGTGCTCCACCGACGTACTCCTTCCTCCTATATATACACATGTACCCCCAAACGATCAGAAGAGGAGCCAAAAACCTAATTCCACCGCCACAACTTTCTGTATCCACGAGATCCCATCTTGGGGCCTGTTCTGGAGCTCCGCCGGAAGAGGGCCGTCATCACGGAGGGCTTCTACATCATCCTATCCCCTCCGATGAAGTGTGAGTAGTTTACCTCAGACCTTCGGGTCCATAGTTAGTAGCTAGATGGCTTCTTCTCTCTCTTTGAATCTCAATACAAAGTTCTCCCCCTCTCTCGTGGAGATCTATTCGATGTAATCTTCTTTTTGCGGTGTGTTTGTTGAGACCGATGAATTGTGGGTTTATGATCAAGTCTATCTATGAATAATATTTGAATCTTCTCTGAATTCTTTTATGCATGATTGGTTATCTTTGCAAGTCTCTTCGAATTATCCGTTTGGTTTGGCCAACTAGATTGGTAGTTCTTGCCATGGGAGAAGTGCTTAGCTCTGGGTTCGATCTTGCGGTGTCCTTACCCAGTGACAGAAGGGGCAGCAAGGCACGTATTGTATCGTTGCCATCGAGGATAACAAGATGGGGTTTATTTCATATTTCATGAATTTATCTCTCTACATCATGTCATCTTGCTTAAGGCGTTACTCTGTTTTTAACTTAATACTCTAGATGCATGCTGGATAGCGGTCGATGAGTGGAGTAATAGTAGTAGATGCAGAATCATTTCGATCTACTTGTCATGGACATGATGCCTATATACATGATCATGCCTAGATATTCTCATAATTATGCTCAATTCTATCAATTGCTCAACAGTAATTTGTTCACCCACCGTAGAATACTTATGCTCTTGAGAGAAGCCACTAGTGAAACCTATGGCCCCCGGGTCTATTCTCATCATATCAATCTCCATCACTTTTATATTGTTTTGCTATTTACTTTGCCTTTACTTTTTACTTTGCATCTTTATATCAAAAATACCAAAAATATTCTATCTATCAGATCTCACTCTCGTAAGTGACCGTGAAGGGCTTGACAACCCCTAATCGCGTTGGTTGCGAGTAGCTATCGCTTTGTGCAGGTACGAGGGACTTGAGCGTGGGCTCCTACTGGATTGATACCTTGGTTTTCAAAAACTGAGGGAAATACTTACGCTACTCTGTTGCATCATCCCTTCCTCTTCAGGGAAAACCAAAGCAAGCTTAAGACATAGCAGTATCAGAGCCAGGTTTATGCGTAGACGTTATATGCACGAGTAGAACACAAGTGAGTTGTGGGTGATACAAGTCATACTGCTTACCAGCATGTCATACTTTGGTTTGGCGGTATTGTTGGATGAAGCGGCCCGGACCGACATTACGCATACGCTTACGCGAGACTGGTTCTACCGACGTGCTTTGCACACAGGTGGTTGGCGAGTGTCAGTTTCTCCAACTTTAGTTGAATCTAGTGTGATTGCGCCCGGTCCTTGTTGAAGGTTAAAACATCACTAACTTGACAAACTATCGTTGTGGTTTTTGATGCGTAGGTGAGAACGGTTCTTGCTCAGCCCATAGCAGCCACGTAAAACTTGCAACAACAAAGTAGAGGACGTCTAACTTATTTTTGCATGGCATGTTGTGATGTGATATGGTCAAGACATGATGCTATAATTTATTGTATGAGATGATCATGTTTTGTAATGGAGTTATCGGCAAGTGGCATAAGCCTTATGGTTGTCCCTTTATTGCATAAGATGCAAGCGCCAAATAATTGCTTTACTTTGTCACTATCCGATAGCAATAGTTGCAAGAGCAATAGCTGGCGAGATGACCATGTGACGACACATTGATATAGATCAAGATGACGGAGATCATGGTGTCATGCCAGTGACGACGGAGATCATGACGATGCTTTGGAGATGTAGATCAAAGGCACAAGATGATGATGGCTATATCATAACACATATTTTGATTGCATGTGATGTTTATCTTTTATGCATCTTATTTTGCTTAGTTCGATGGTAGCTTTATAAGATGACCCCTTACAAAAATTTCAAGGTATAAGTGTTCTCCCTGAGTATGCACCATTGCCAAAGTTCGTCGTGCCGAGACACCACGTGATGATCGGGTGTGATAAGCTCAACGTTCATCTACAACGGGTGTAAGACAGTTTTGCACATGCAGAATACTCGGGTTAAACTTGACGAGCCTAGCATATGCAGATATGGCCTCGGAACACTGGAGACCGAAAGGTCGAGCGTGAATCATATAGTAGATATGATCAACATAGTGATGTTCACCATTGAAAACTACTCCATCTCACGTGATGATCGGACATGGTTTAGTTGATTTGGATCACGTGATCATTTAGATGACTAGAGGTATGTCTATTGCTACCTCTTGAGCACTTGCGTTAGTTTTCCCTTGAACAGGAAAGGGTGGTGCAGCAAAGTAGCGTAAGTATTTCCCTCAATTTTTGAGAACCAAGGTATCAATCCAGTAGGAGGCCACGCACGAGTCCCTCGTACCTACACAAACAAATAAATCCTCGCAACCAACGCGATAAGGGGTTGTCAATCCCTACACGGTCACTTACGAGAGTGAGATCTGATAGATATGATAAGATAATATTTTTGGTATTTTTATGATAAAGATGCAAAGCAAAATAAAAGGCAATAAAAATAACTAAGTATTGGAAGATTAATATGATGGAAGATAGACCCGGGGGCCATAGGTTTCACTAGTGGCTTCTCTCGAGAGCATAAGTATTCACGGCGGGTAAACAAATTACTGTTGAGAAATTGACAGAATTGAGCACAGTTATGAGAATATCTAAGTATGATCATGTATATAGGTATCACGTCCGAGACAAGTAGACCGACTCCTGCCTGCATCTACTACTATTACTCCACACATCGACCGCTATCCAGCATGCATCTAGAGTATTAAGTTCAAGAGAATAGAGTAACGCTTTAAGCAAGATGACATGGTGTAGAGGGATAAACTCATGCAATATGATGAAAACCCCATCTTGTTATCCTCGATGGCAACAATACAATACGTGCCTTGCTGCCCCTACTGTCACTGGGAAAGGACACCGCAAGATTGAACCCAAAGCTAAGCACTTCTCCCATTGCAAGAAAGATCAATCTAGTAGGCCAAACCAAACTGATAATTCGAAGAGACTTGCAAAGATAACCAATCATACATAAAATAATTTAGAGAAGATTCAAATATTGTTCATAGATAAACTTGATCATAAACCCACAATTCATCGGTCTCAACAAACACACCACGAAAGAAGATTACATCGAATAGATCTCCACAAGAGAGGGGGAGAACTTTGTATTGAGATCCGAAAAGAGAGAAGAAGCCATCTAGCTAATAACTATGGACCCGTAGGTCTGAGGTAAACTACTTACACTTCATCGGAAGGGCTATGGTGTTGATGTAGAAGCCCTCCGTGATCGATGCCCCCTCCGACGGAGCTCCGGAACAGGCCCCAAGATGGGATCTCGTGGATACAAAAAGTTATGGCAGTGGAATTAGGGTTTTGGCTCTGTATCTGGTAGTTTGGGGGTACGTAGGTATATATAGGAGGAAGGAGTACGTCGGTGGAGCAACAGGGGGCCCATGAGGGTGGAGGGCGCGCCCCCCTACCTCATGGCCTCCTGGTTGATGTCTTGACGTAGGGTCCAAGTCCTCTGGATCATGTTCGTTCCGAAAATCACGTTCCCGAAGGTTTCATTCCGTTTGGACTCCGTTTGATATTATTTTTCTGTGAAACCCTAAAATAGGCAAAAAACAACAATTCTAGGCTGGGCCTCCGGTTAATAGGTTAGTCCCAAAAATAATATAAAAGTGTATAATAAAGCCCAATAATGTCCAAAATAGAATATAATATAGCATGGAACAATAAAAAATAAGACTCAAATAATACAAGAATCTCCAAGCAAAACACATATCATGTGGTAAATAAAAATATAGCTCCAAGTAAAGTTACCGACATAAGTAGACAAAACAGGGGATGCCTTCCGGGGCATCCCCAAGCTTTGGCTTTTATGTGTCCTTAGATTATCTTGGGGGTGCCATGGGCATCCCCAAGCTTAGGCTCTTGCCACTCCTTGTTCCATAATCCTTCAAATCTTTATCCAAAACTTGAAAACTTGACAACACAAAACTTAAAGTAGAAAATCTCGTGAGCTCTGTTATCGAAAGAAAACAAAACACAACTTCAAGGTACTGTAATGAACTCATTATTTATTTATATTGGTGTTAAACCTAATGTATTCCAACTTCTCTATGGTTTATAAACTATTTTACTAGCCATAGATTCATCAAAATAAGCAAACAACACATGAAAAACAGAATCTGTCAAAAACAGAACAGTCTGTAGTAATATGTAGCTAACGCAAAATATGGAACCCCAAAAATTCTAAAATAAATTTCTGGACGTGATAAATTTATATATTAATCATCTTCAAAAAGAATTAACTAAATATAACTTTCCAAATAAAAATGGCAGCAGTTCTCGTGAGCGCTAAAGTTTCTGTTTTTTACAGCAAGATTAACAAGACTTTCCCCAAGTCTTCCCAACGGTTCTACTTGGCACAAACACTAATTGAACACAAAAAACACAACAAAAACATAGGATAGATAAATTATTTATTACTAAACAGGAGCAAAAAGCAAGGAATAAAAATAAAATTGGGTTGCCTCCCAACAAGCGCTATCGTTTAACGCCCCTAGCTAGGCATAAAAAGCAAGGATAGATCTAGGTGTTGCCATCTTTAGTTGGTAGTTCTTTAATAAGACATCTATCACCCTTAGGAGTTTCTTCCCTTTTATCAATAATCAAACTTATAGGCACAAGATCGAAAAAATCATTAGTAGCAATTGGTTCCTTAATCATAGCAAAACGATTAGGATGAATACTTATAGATTTGAGATCCGCGGTTTCCTTGCTAGAGGATTCACCCTTATTTTTAGGAACATACCATAAGCTTGGCACTTTTAGTTGGAGGACTTGGAGTATTCATTACGGAAGAAAAAGTTGTTCCCAAGTTGGTAATAATACCCTCAAGTTTATCGATTCTAGTGGAATCATGATTTATTCTTTCATTAACTATAGGTTCCTTCTCTTTAATATTTTTCAAAGTTACTCCTACTTTAGATCCATATTGGGTAATTTGGTTGTGGATCTTTTTATCGAAAGTTTCAATTAACTCAACAGTAGCAACTTTATTTTCAATAATTTCAAGTGTTTGCATTACATGCTCCAAAGTTAACATAGTTCCATTAATCATAAGAGGGGGTGAGCCAAACAAATCTATCATAGCATTATAATAATCAAAAGTATGGCTACCCAAGAAATTACCTCTAGTAATGGTATCAAGGACATATCTGTACCAAGGAGTAGTGCCTACGTACAAATTGCGGAGAAGAACGGAAGTGGATTGCTTCTTGGTAGATCTATTTTGAGCATTGCAAATCCTATACCAAGCGTCTTTTAAATTTTCTCCTTCCCTTTGTTTAAAATCAAGAACTTCATTCTCGGGAGATAACGGAGAAGATAAGGGACTAGCCATAACGACAAGCAAGCAATCCGACACACGAGTAAACAAGAAACGGGCAAAAAGAGGCAAATAGAGAAAGAGAGGGAGGATAGAGAGAGAGAGGGAGGATAGAGAGAGAGGGCGAATAAAACAACAAGGATGAAGTGGGGGAGAGGAAAACGAGAGGCAAATGGCAAATAATGTAATGCGGGAGATAAGGGTTGTGATGGGTACTTGGTATGTTGACTTTTGCGTAGACCTCCCCGGCAACGGCGCCAGAAATCCTTCTTGCTACCTCTTGAGCACTTGCGTTGGTTTTCCCTTGAAGAGGAAAGGGTGGTGCAGCAAAGTAGTGTAAGTATTTCCCTCAGTTTTTGAGAACCAAGGTATCAACCCAGTAGGAGGCCATGCACGAGTCCCTCGTACCTGCACAAACAAATAAATCCTTGCAACCAACGCGATAAGGGGTTGTCAATCCCTACACGGTCACTTACGAGAGTGAGATCTGATACATATGATAAGATAATATTTTTGGTATTTTTATGATAAAGATGCAAAGTATAATAAAAGGCAATAAAAATAACTAAGTATTGGAAGATTAATATGATGGAAGATAGACCCGGGGGCCATAGGTTTCACTAGTGGCTTCTCTCGAGAGCATAAGTATTCATGGCGGGTAAACAAATTACTGTTGAGCAATTGACAAAATTGAGCATAGTTATGAGAGTATCTAGGTATGATCATGTATATAGGCATCACATCCGAGACAAGTAGACCGACTCCTGCCTGCATCTACTACTATTACTCCACACATCGACCGCTATCCAGCATGCATCTAGAGTATTAAGTTCAAGAGAACAGAGTAACGTTTTAAGCAAGATGACATAATGTAGAGGGATAAACTCATGCAATATGAAATAAACCCCATCTTGTTATCCTCGATGGCAACAATACAATACGTGCCATGCTGCCCCTACTGTCACTGGGAAAGGACACCGCAAGATTTAACCCAAAGCTAAGCACTTCTCCCATTGCAAGAAAGATCAATCTAGTAGGCCAAACCAAACTGATAATTCAAAGAGACGTGCAAAGATAACCAATCATACATAAAAGAATTCAGAGAAGATTCAAATATTGTTCATAGATAAACTTGATCATAAACCCACAATTCATCGATCTCAACAAACACACCGCAAAAGAAGATTACATCGAATAGATCTCCGCAAGAGAGGGGGAGAACTTTGTATTGAGATCCAAAAAGAGAGAAGATGCCATCTAGCTAATAACTATGGACCCGTAGGTCTGAGGTAAACTACTCACACTTGATCGGAAGGGCTATGGTGTTGATGTAGAAGCCCTCCATGATCGATGCCCCGTCCGGCGGAGCTCCAGAACAGGCCCCAAGATGGGATCTCGTGGATACAGAAAGTTACGGCGGTGGAACTAGGGTTTTGGCTCCATATCTGGTAGTTTGGGGTACGTAGGTATATATAGGAGGAAGGAGTACGTCGGTGGAGCAACAGGGGGCCCACGAGGGTGGAGGACGCGCCCTCGGGGTAGGCACCCCCTACCTCGTGGCCTCCTGGTTGATGTCTTGACATAGGGTCCAAGTCCTCTGGATCATGTTCGTTCCGAAAATCACGTTCCCGAAGGTTTCATTCCGTTTGGACTCCGTTTGATTTTTTTTCTGCGAAACCCTAAAATAAGCAAAAAAACAGCAATTCTGGGCTGGGCCTCCGGTTAATAGGTTAGTCCCAAAAATAATATAAAAGTGTATAATAAAGCCCAATAATGTCCAAAACATAATATAATATAGCATGGAACAATCAAAAATTATAGATACGTTGGAGACGTATCATCTATCTAACTGGGAGTTCTTAAGTAATATGATTAATTGAACTTTAATTTATCATGAACTTAGTCCTGATAGTATTTGCATAACTATGTTGTAGATCAATAGCTCGCGATGTTGCTCCCCATTTATTTTGATATGTTCCTAGAGAAAAACTATGTTGAAAAATGTTAGTAGCAATGATGCGGACTAGCTCCGTAATCTGAGGTTTATCCTCATTGCTGCATAGAAGAATTATGTCCTTGATGCACTGCTACCTCTTGAGCACTGCGTTGGTTTTCCCTTGAAGAGGAAAGGGTGATGCAGCAAAGTAGCGTAAGTATTTCCCTCAATTTTTGAGAACCAAGGTATCAATCTAGTAGGAGGCTACGCGCCAGTCCCTTGCACCTACACAAAACAAATAAATCCTCGCAACCAACGCGATAAGGGGTTGTCAATCCCTACACGGTGACTTACGAGAGTGAGATCTGATAGATATGATAAGATAATATTTTGGTATTTTTATGATAAAGATGCAAAGTAAAATAAAAGGCAATGAAAATAACTAAGTATTGGAAGATTAATATGATGAAGATAGACCCGGGGGCCATAGGTTTCACTAGTGGCTTCTCTCAAGAGCATATGTATTTTACGGTGGGTGAACAAATTACTGTTGAGAAATTGACAGAATTGAGCATAGTTATGAGAATATCTAGGTATGATCATGTATATAGGCATCACGTCCGAGACAAGTAGACCGACTCCTGCCTGCATCTACTACTATTACTCCACACATCGACCGCTATCCAGCATGCATCTAGAGTATTAAGTTCAAGAGAACAGAGTAACGCTTTAAGCAAGATGACATGGTGTAGAGGGATAAACTCATGCAATATGATGAAAACCCCATCTTGTTATCCTCGATGGCAACAATACAATACGTGCCTTGCTGCCCCTACTGTCACTGGGAAAGGACACCGCAAGATTGAACCCAAAGCTAAGCACTTCTCCCATTGCAAGAAAGATCAATCTAGTAGGCCAAACCAAACTGATAATTCGAAGAGACTTGCAAAGATAACCAATCATACATAAAATAATTCAGAGAAGATTCAAATATTGTTCATAGATAAACTTGATCATAAACCCACAATTCATCGGTCTCAACAAACACACCACGAAAGAAGATTACATCGAATAGATCTCCACAAGAGAGGGGGAGAACTTTGTATTGAGATCCAAAAAGAGAGAAGAAGCCATCTAGCTAATAACTATGGACCCGAAGGTCTGAGGTAAACTACTCACACTTCATCGGAGAGGCTATGGTGTTGATGTAGAAGCCCTCCGTGATCGATGCCCCCTCTGGCGGAGCTCTGGAACAGGCCCCAAGATGGGGTCTCGTAGATACAGAAAGTTACAGCGGTGGAATTAGGGTTTTGGCTCCGTATTTGATCATTTGGGGGTACGTAGGTATATATAGGAGGAAGAAGTACGTCGGTGGAGCAACAGGGGGCCCACGAGGGTGGACAGAATGAAATCTTTGGGAACGTGATTTTTGGAACGAACAAGATCCAGGAGACTTGGACCCTACGTCAAGCAACCAATAGGGAGGCCACGAGGGTGGAGGGCGCGCCTGGGGGGGGGGGGGGGGGTAGGCGCACCCCCTACCTCGTGGCCTCCCTGTTGGTTGCTTGACGTAGGGTCCAAGTCTCCTGGATCTTGTTCGTTCCAAAAATCACGTTCCCGAAGGTTTCATTCCATTTGGACTCCTTTTGATATTCCTTTTCTTCGAAACCCTAAAATAGGCAAAAAAACAACAATTCTGGGCTGGGCCTCCGGTTAATAGGTTAGTCCCAAAAATAATATAAAAGTGGATGATAAAGCCCAATAATGTCCAAAACAGAAGATAATATAGCATGGAGCAATCAAAAATTATAGATACGTTGGAGACGTATCAAGCATCCCCAAGCTTAATTCCTGCTCGTCCTCGAGTAGGTAAATGATAAAAATAGAATTTTTGATGTGGAATGCTACTAGGCATAATCTCAATGTAATTATTCTTAATTGTGCCAAGAATATTCAGATCCGAAAGATTCAAGACAAAAGTTTAATATTGACATAGAAATAATAATACTTCAAGCATACTAACTAAGCAATTATGTCTTCTCAAAATAACATGGCCAAAGAAAGTTATCCCTACAAAATCATATAGTGGGTATGCTCCATCTTCACCACACAAAGTATTCAAATCATGCACAACCCCGATGACAAGCCAAGCAATTGTTTCATACTTTTAATGTTCTCAAACTTTTTCAATCTCCACGCAATACATGAGCGTGAGCCATGGACTTAGCACTATAGGTGGAATAGAATGGTGGTTGTGAAGAAGACAAAAAGAGAGAAGATATTCTCACATCAACTAGGCGTATCAACGGGCTATGGAGATGCCCATCAATAGATATCAATGTGAGTGAGTAGGGATTGCCATGCAACGGATGCACTAGAGCTATAAGTGTATGAAAGCTCAAAAAGAAACTAAGTGGGTGTGCATATAACTTGCTTGCTCACGAAGACCTAGGGCATTTTGAGGAAGCCCATCATTGGAATATACAAGCCAAGTTCTATAATGAAAAATTCCCACTAGTATATGAAAGTGATAACATAGGAGACTCTCTATCATGAAGATCATGGTGCTACTTTGAAGCACAAGTGTGGTAAAAGGATAGTAGCATTGTCCCTTCTCTCTTTTTCTCTCATTTTTTTATTTGGGCCTTTTCTCTTTTTTTATGGCCTCTTTTTTTCAGTCCGGAGTCTCATCCCGACTTGTGCGGGAATCATAGTCTGCATCATCCTTTCCTCACTGGGACAATGCTCTAATAATGATGATCATCACACTTTTATTTACTTACAACTCATGAATTACAACTTGATACTTAGAACAAGATATGACTCTATATGAATGCCTCCGGTGGTGTACAGGGATATAAAATGACTCATGAGTGACATGTATGAAAGAATTATGAACGGTGGCTTTGCCACAAATACAATGTCAACTACATGATCATGCAAAGCAATATGACAATGATGAAGTGTTTCATGATAAACAGAATGGTGGAAAGTTGCATGGCAATATATCTCGGAATGGCTATGGAAATGCCATAATAGGTAGGTATGGTGGCTGTTTTGGTATATGGTGGGTGTATGATACCGGCGAAAAGGTGCGCAGTATTAGAGAGGATAGCAATGGTGGAAGGGTGAGAGTGCGTATAATCCATGGACTCGACATTAGTTATAAAGAACTCACATACTTATTGCAAAAATCTATTAGTTATCGAAACAAAGTATTACACGCATGCTCCTAGGGGGATAGATTGGTAGGAAAAGACCATCGCTCGTCCCCGACCGCCACTCATAAGGAAGACAATCAATGAATACATCATGCTCTGACTTCTTAACATAACGGTTCACCATACGTGCATGCTACGGGAATCACAAACTTCAACACAAGCATTTCTCAAATTCACAACTACTCAACTAGCACGACTCTAATATCACCATCTCCATATCTCAAAACAATTATCAAGCATCAAACTTCTCTTAGTATTCAAAACACTCATAAAAAGTTTTTACTAATCTTGAATACCTAGCATATTAGGATTATTTAAGAAAATTACCATGCTATTTTGTAGGACTCTCAGAATAATCTAAGTGAAGCATGAGAGAACAATGGTTTTTATAAAACAAATCCACCGACGTGCTCTAAAAGATATAAGTGAAGCACTAGAGCAAAACTATATAACTCAAAAGATATAAGTGAAGCACATAGAGTATTCTAATAATTTCCGAATCGTGTGTGTCTCTCTCAAAAGGTGTGTACAGCAAGGATGATTGTGGTAAACTAAAAAATAAAGACTCAAATCATACAAGACGCTCTAAGCAAAACACATATCATGTGGTGAATAAAAATATAGTTCCAAGTAAAGTTACCGATAGAAGTAGACGAAAGAGGGGATGCCTTCCGGGGCATCCCCAAGCTTTGGCTTTTAGGTGTCCTTATATTATCTTTGGGGTGCCATGGGCATCCCCAAGCTTGGGCTCTTGACACTCCTTGTTCCATAATCCATCAAATCTTTACCCAAAACTTGAAAACTTCACAACACAAAACTTAAAGTAGAAAATCTTGTGAGCTCGGTTAGCGAAAGAAAACAAAACACCACTTCAAGGTACTGTAATGAACTCATTCTTTATTTATATTGGTGTTAAACCTACTGTATTCCAACTTCTGTATTGTTTATAAACTATTTTACTAGCCATAGATTCATCAAAATAAGCAAACAACACAAGAAAAACAGAATCTGTCAAAAACAGAACAGTCTGTAGTAATCTGTAGCTAGCGCAAGATCTGGAACACAAAAAATTCTAAAATAAATTTCTGGACGTGAGGAATTTATCTATTAATCATCTTCAAAAATAATTAACTAAATATCACTTTCCAAATAAAAATGGCAGCAGTTTTCGTGAGCGCTAAAGTTTCTGTTTTTTACAGCAAGATTAACAAGACTTTCCCCAAGTCTTCCCAAC
Organism: Triticum urartu; assembly: GCF_056163025.1. Lineage (NCBI taxonomy): Eukaryota > Viridiplantae > Streptophyta > Magnoliopsida > Poales > Poaceae > Triticum > Triticum urartu. The sequence continues at coordinate 522,702,610 of NC_141877.1, forward strand.
GGTTCTACTTGGCACAAACACTAATTGAACACAAAAAACACAACAAAAACATAGGATAGATAAATTATTTATTACTAAACAGGAGCAAAAAGCAAGGAATAAAAATAAAATTGGGTTGCCTCCCAACAAGCGCTATCGTTTAACGCCCCTAGCTAGGCATAAAAAGCAAGGATAGATCTAGGTGTTGCCATCTTTAGTTGGTAGTTCTTTAATAAGACATCTATCACCCTTAGGAGTTTCTTCCCTTTTATCAATAATCAAACTTCTAGGCACAAGATCGAAAAAATCATTAGTAGCAAATGGTTCCTTAATCATAGCAAAACGATTAGGATGAATACTTATAGATTTGAGATCCGCGGTTTCCTTGCTAGAGGATTCACCCTTATTTTTAGGAACATACCATAAGCTTGGCACTTTTAGTTGGAGGACTTGGAGTATTCATTACGGAAGAAAAAGTTGTTCCCAAGTTGGTAATAATACCCTCAAGTTTATCGATTCTAGTGGAATCATGATTTATTCTTTCATTAACTATAGGTTCCTTCTCTTTAATATTTTTCAAAGTTACTCCTACTTTAGATCCATATTGGGTAATTTGGTTGTGGATCTTTTTATCGAAAGTTTCAATTAACTCAACAGTAGCAACTTTATTTTCAATAATTTCAAGTTTTTGCATTACATGCTCCAAAGTTAACATAGTTCCATTAATCATAAGAGGGGGTGAGCCAAACAAATCTATCATAGCATTATAATAATCAAAAGTATGGCTACCCAAGAAATTCCCTCTAGTAATGGTATCAAGGACATATCTGTACCAAGGAGTAGTGCCTACGTACAAATTGCGGAGAAGAATGGAACTGGATTGCTTCTTGGTAGATCTATTTTGAGCATTGCAAATCCTATACCAAGCGTCTTTTAAATTTTCTCCTTCCCTTTGTTTAAAATCAAGAACTTCATTCTCGGGAGATAACGGAGAAGATAAGGGACTAGCCATAACGACGAGCAAACGGAAAAGAGGCGAATAGAGAAAGAGAGGGAGGATAGAGAGAGAGAGGGCAAATAAAACGGCAAGGGTGAAGTGGGGGAGAGGAAAACGAGAGGCAAATGGCAAATAATGTAATGCGGGAGATAAGGATTTGTGATGGGTACTTGGTATGTTGACTTTTGCGTAGACCTCCCCGGCAACGGCGCCAGAAATCCTTCTTGCTACCTATTGAGCACTGCATTGGTTTTCCCTTGAAGAGGAAAGGGTGATACAGCAAAGTAGCGTAAGCATTTCCCTCAGTTTTTGAGAACCAAGGTATCAATCCAGTAGGAGGCTACGCGCCAGTCCCTTGCACCTACACAAAACAAATAAATCCTCGCAACCAACGCGATAAGGGGTTGTCAATCCCTACACGGTCACTTACGAGAGTGAGATCTGATAGATATGATAAGATAATATTTTTGGTATTTTGATGATAAAGATGCAAAGTCAAATAAAAGGCAATGAAAATAAATAAGTATTGGAAGATTAATATGATGAAGATAGACCCGGGGGCCATAGGTTTCACTAGTGGCTTCTCTCAAGAGCATAGGTATTTTACGGTGGGTGAACAAATTACTGTTGAGCAATTGACAGAATTGAGCATAGTTATGAGAATATCTAGGTATGATCATGTGTATAGGCATCACGTCCGAGACAAGTAGACCGACTCCTGCCTGCATCTACTACTATTACTCCACACATCGACCGCTATCCAGCATGCATCTAGAGTATTAAGTTCAAGAGAACAGAGTAACGCTTTAAGCAAGATGACATGATGTAGAGGGATAAACTCATGCAATATGATGAAAACCCCATCTTGTTATCCTCGATGGCAACAATACAATACGTGCCTTCCTGCCCCTACTGTCACTGGGAAAGGACACCGCAAGATTGAACCCAAAGCTAAGCACTTCTCCCATTGCAAGAAAGATCAATCTAGTAGGCCAAACCAAACTGATAATTCGAAGAGACTTGCAAAGATAACCAATCATACATAAAAGAATTCGGAGAAGAGTCAAATATTGTTCATAGATAAACTTGATCATAAACCCACAATTCATCGGTCTCAGCAAACACACCGCAAAACAAGATTACATCGAATAGATCTCCACGAGAGAGGGGGAGAACTTTGTATTGAGATCCAAAAAGAGAGAAGAAGCCATCTACAAATAACTATGGACCCGAAGGTCTGAGGTAAACTACTCACACTTCATCGAAGAGGCTATGGTGTTGATGTAGAAGCCCTCCGTGATCGATGCCCCCTCCGGCGGAGCTCCGGAACAGGCCCCAAGATGGGATCTCGTGGACACAGAAAGTTACGGTGGTGGAATTAGGGTTTTGGCTCCGTATTTGATCGTTTGGGGGTACGTAGGTATATATAGGAGGAAGAAGTACGTCGGTGGAGCAACAGGGGGCCCATGAGGGTGGAGGGCGCGCCTGGGGGGGGGGTAGGCGCGCCCTCTACCTCGTGGCCTCCCTGTTGGTTGCGTGACGTAGGGTCCAAGTCTCCTGGATCTTGTTCGTTCTAAAAGTCACGTTCCCGAAGGTTTCATTCCGTTTGGACTCCGTCTGATATTCCTTTTCTTCGAAACCCTAAAATAGGCAAAAAACAGCAATTCTGGGCTGGGCCTCCGGTTAATAGGTTAGTCCCAAAAATAATATAAAAGTGGATAATAAAGCCCAATAATGTCCAAAACAGAAGATAATATAGCATGGGGCAATCAAAAATTATAGATACGTTGGAGACGTATCATGCACCGCTAGGTGACAGACCGATTGCAGGAGCAAAAGCAGACGTTATGAATGTTTGGCAAGCTCGATATGATGACTACTTGATAGTTTAGTGCACCATGCTTTACGGCTTAGAATCGAGGCTTCAAAGACGTTTTTGAAATGCCATGGAGCATATGAGATGTTCCAATAGTTGAAATTAGTATTTCAGACTCATGGCCATGTCAAAAGGCTTAAGACCTTTGACAAGTACTTTGCCTACAAGATGGAGGAGAATAGCTCAACTAGTGAGCATGTGTTCAGAATGTCTGAGTACTACAATCGCTTGAATCAAGTGGGAGTTAATCTTGCAGATAAGATAGTGATTGACAAAGTTCTCTATTCACTATCACCAAGTTACTAGAACTTCGTGATGAACTATAATATGCAAGGGATAACGGAAACGATTCCCAAGCTCTTCGTGATGCTGAAATCGATGAAGGTAGAAATCAAGAAAGAGCATCAAGTGTTGATGGTTAACAAGACCACTAGTTTCAAGTAAAGGGAAAAGGGATAGAAGGGGAACTTCAAGAAGAACGGCAAGCAAGTTGCTGCTCAAGTGAAGAAACCCAAGTCTGGACCTAAGCCTGAGACTGAGTGCTTCTACTGCAAAGGGACTGGTCACTGGAAGCGGAACTGCCCCAAGTATTTGGCAGATAAGAAGGATGGCAAAGTGAACAAAGGTATATTGGATATACATGTTATTGATGTTTACTTTACTAGTGTTTATAGCAACCCCTTGGTATTTGATACTAGTTCAGTTGCTATGAGTAGTAACTTGAAACGGGAGTTGCAGAATAAATAGAGACTAGTTAAGGGTTAAGTGATAATACGTCTCCAACGTATCTATAATTTTTTATTGCTCCATGCTATATTATCTACTGTTTTGGACATTATTGGGCTTAATTATCCACTTTTATATTATTTTTGGGACAAACCTATTAACCGGAGGCCTAGCCCAGAATTGTTGTTTTTTTCCTATTTTAGGGTTTCGAAGAAAAGGAATATCAAACGGAGTCCAAACGGAATGAAACCTTCGGGAACGTGATTTTCTCACCGAACATGATCCAGGAGACTTGGACCCTACGTCAAGAAACAAAGGAGGAGGCCACGAGGTAGGGGCACGCCTACCCCCCCCCAGGCGCGCCCTCCACCCTTCGTGGGCCCCCTATTGCTCCACCGACGTACTCCTTCCTCCTATATATACCTACGTACCCCCAAACGATCAGATACGGAGCCAAAACCCTAATACCACCGCCGCAACTTTCTGTATCCACGAGATCCCATCTTGGGGCCTGTTCCGGAGCTCCGTCGAAGGGGGTATTCATCATGGAGGGATTCTACATCAACACCATAGCCCCTCCGATGAAGTGTGAGTAGTTCACCTCAGACCTACGGGTCCATAGTTATTAGCTAGATGGCTTCTTCTCTCTTTTTGGATCTCAATACAATGTTCTCCCCCTCTCTTGTGGAGATCTATTCGATGTAATCTTCTTTTTGCGGTGTGTTTGTTGAGACCGATGAATTGTGGGTTTATGATCAAGTCTATCTATGAACAATATTTGAATCTTCTCTGAATTCTTTTATGTATGATTGGTTATCTTTGCACGTCTCTTTGAATTATCAGTTTGGTTTGGCCTACTAGATTGATCTTTCTTGCAATGGGAGAAGTGCTTAGCTTTGGGTTAAATCTTGCGGTGTCCTTTCCCAGTGACAGTAGGGGCAGCATGGCACGTATTGTATTGTTGCCATCGAGGATAACAAGATGGGGTTTATTTCATATTGCATGAGTTTATCCCTCTACATTATGTCATCTTGCTTAAAACGTTACTCTGTTCTCTTGAACTTAATACTCTAGATGCATGCTGGATAGCGGTCGATGTGTGGAGTAATAGTAGTAGATGCAGGCAGGAGTCGGTCTACTTGTCTCGGACGTGATGCCTATATACATGATCATACCTAGATATTCTCATAACTATGCTCAATTCTGTCAATTGCTCAACAGTAATTCGTTCACCCACCGTAAAATACCTATGCTCTTGAGAGAAGCCACTAGTGAAACCTATGGCCCCCGGGTCTATCTTCATCATATTAATCTTCCAATACTTAGTTATTTTCATTGCCTTTTATTTGACTTTGCATCTTTATCATCAAAATACCAAAAATATTATCTTATCATATCTATCAGATCTCACTCTCGTAAGTGACCGTGTAGGGATTGACAACCCCTTATCGTGTTGGTTGCGAGGAGTTATTTGCTTTGTGCAGGAACGAGGGACTCGCGCGTAGCCTCCTACTATATTGATACCTTGGTTCTCAAAAGCTGAGGGAAATACTTACGCTACTTTGCTGCATCATCCCTTCCTCTTCGGGGAAAACCAACGCAGTGCTCAAGAGGTAGCAAGAAGGATTTCTGGCACCGTTGCCGGGGAGTCTACACAAAAGTCAATATACCAAGTACCCATCACAATCCTTATCTCCCGCATTACATTATTTGCCATTTGCCTCTCGTTTTCCTCTCCCCCACTTCACCCTTGCTTTTTATGCCTAGCTAGGGGCGTTAAACGATAGCGCTTTTTGGGAGGCAACCCAATTTTATTTTTATTCCTTGATTTTTGCTCCTGTTTAGTAATAAATAATTTATATAGCCTCTTTTTAGGTTGTGTTTTTTGTGTTTAATTAGTGTTTGTGCCAAGTAGAACCGTTGGGAAGACTTGGGGAAAGTCTTGATATCTTGCTGTAAAAAACAGAAACTTTAGTGCTCACGAGAACTGCTGCCATTTTTATTTGGAAAGTGATATTTAGTTAATTCTTTTTTCAGATGATTAATAGATAAATTCCTCACGTCCAGAAATTTATTTTAGAATTTTTGTGGTTCCAGATCTTGCGCTAGCTACAGATTACTACAGACTGTTCTGTTTTTGACAGATTCTGTTTTTCGTGTGTTGTTTGCTTATTTTGATGAATCTATGGCTAGTAAAATAGTTTATAAACCATATAGAAGTTGGAATACAGTAGGTTTAACACCAATATAAATAAATAATGAGTTCATTACAGTACCTTGAAGTGTTCTTTTGTTTTCTTTCGCTAACGGAGCTCACGAGATTTTCTACTTTAAGTTTTGTGTTGTGAAGTTTTCAAGTTTTGGGTAAAGATTTGATGGATTATGGAACAAGGAGTGGCAAGAGCCTAAGATTGGGTATGCCCATGGCACCCACAATATAATCTAAGGACACCTAAAAGCCAAAGCTTGGGGATGCCCCGGAAGGCATCCCCTCTTTTCGTCTACTTCTATCGGTAACTTTACTTGGAGCTATATTTTTATTCACCACATGATATGTGTTTTGCTTGGAGTGTCTTGTATGATTTGAGTCTTTGATTTTTATTTTACCACAATCATCCTTGCTGTACACACATTTTGAGAGAGCCATACATGATTTGGAATTTGTTAGAACACTCTATGTGCTTCACTTATATCTTTTTGAGTAATATAGTTTTGCTCTAGTACTTCACTTATATCTTTGAGAGCATGGTGGTGGATTTTTTTTATAGAAACAATTGATCTCTCATGCTTCACTTAGATTATTTTGAGAGTCTTAAATAGCATGGTAATTTGCTTAAATAATCCTAATATGCTAGGTGTTTAAGATTAGTAAAAATTTACTTATGAGTGTTTTGAATACTAAGAGAAGTTTGATGCTTGATGATTGTTTTGAGGTATGGAGGTAATAATATCAAAGTCGTGCTAGTTTAGTAGTTGTGAATTTGAGAAATGCTTGTGTTTAAGTTTGCAAGTCTCGTAGCATGCACGTATGGTAAACGTTATGTAACAAATTTGAAACATGAGGTGTTATTTGATTGTCCTCCTTATGAGTGGTGGTCGGGGATGAGCGATGGTCTTTTCCTACCAATCTATACCCCTAGGAGCATGCACGTAGTGCTTGGTTTTTGATGACTTGTAGAATTTTGCAATAAGTATGTGAGTTCTTTATGACTAATGTTGAGTCCATGGATTATACGCACTCTCACTCTTCCATCATTGCTAGCCTCTTCGGTACCATGCATTGCCCTTTCTCGCATTGAGAGTTGGTGCAAACTTCGATGGTGCATCCAAACCCCGTGATATGATATGCTCTTTCACACATAAACCTCCTTATATCTTCCTCAAAACAGCCACCATACCTACCTATTATGGCATTTCCATAGCCATTCCGAGATATATTGCCATGCAACTTTCCACCATTCCGTTTATCATGACACATTCATCATTGTCATATTGCTTAGCATGATCATGTAGTTGACATAGTATTTGTGGCAAAGCCACCGTTCATAATTCTTTCATACATATCACTCTTGGTTTATTGCATATCCTGGTACACCGCCGGAGGCATTCATACAGAGTCATCTCTTGTTCTAAGTATCGAGTTGTAATTCTTGAGTTGTAAGTAAATATAAGTGTGATGACCATCATTCATAGAGCATTGTCCTAAAAAAGAGAGAAAGGCCAAAAGAGGCCAAAAAATAAAATAAAAGGGACAATGCTACTATCCTTTGCCACACTTGTGCTTCAAAGTAGCACCATGATCTTTATGATAGAGAGTCTTTTGTTTTGACACTTTCATATACTAGTGGGAATTTTTCATTATAGAACTTGGCTTGTATATTCCAACTATGGGCCTCCTCAAGTGCCCTAGGTCTTCGTGAGCAAGCAAGTTGGATGCACACCCACTTAGTTTCTTTTGTTGAGCTTTCATACATTTATAGCTCTAGTGCATCCGTTGCATGGCAATCCCTACTCCTTGCATTAACATCAATCGATGGGCATCTCCATAGCCCATAGATTAGCCTCGTTGATGTGAGACTTTCTCCTTTTTGTCTTCTCCACATAACCCCCTCATTATATTCTATTCCACCCATAGTGCTATATACATGGCTTGCGCTCATGTATTGCGTGAAAGTTTATAGGTTTGAGATTACTAAAGTATGAAACAATTGCTTGGCTTGTCATCGGGGTTGTGCATGATGAGAGCATTCTTGCATGACGAAAATGGAGCATGACTAAACTATATGATTTTGTAGGGATAAACTTTCTTTGGCCATGTTATTTTGAGAAGACATAATTGCTTAGTAAGTATGCTTGAAGTATTATTATTTTCATGTCAATATGAACTTTTATCTTGAATCTTTTGGATCTGAATATTCATACCACAATTAAGAAGAATTACATTAAAATTATGCCAAGTAGCACTCTGCATCAAAAATTCTGTTTTTATCATTTACCTACTCGAGGACGAGCGGGAATTAAGCTTGGGGATGCTTGATACGTCTCCAACGTATCTATAATTTTTGATTGCTCCATGTTATATTATCTACTCTTTTGGACATTATTGGGCTTAATTATCCACTTTTATATTATTTTTGGGACTAACCTATTAACCAGAGGCCCAGCCCAGAATTGTTGTTTTTTGCCTATTTTAAGGTTTCGAAGAAAAGGAATATCAAACGGAGTCCAAACGGAATGAAACCTTCGGGAACGTGATTTTCTCACCGAACATGATCCAGGAGACTTGGACCCTACATCAAGAAACAAAGGAGGAGGCCACGAGGTAGGGGGCGCGCCTACCCCCCCCCCCAAGCGCGCCCTCCACCCTCGTGGGCCCCATATTGCTCCACCGACGTACTCCTTCCTCCTATATATACATACGTACCCCCAAACGATCAGATACGGAGCCAAACCCTAATTCCACCGCCGCAACTTTCTGTATCCACGAGATCCCATCTTGGGGCTTGTTCCGGAGCTCTGCCGGAGGGGGTATCCATCACGGAGGGCTTCTACATCAACACCATAGCCCCTCCGATGAAGTGTGAGTAGTTCACCTCAGACCTACGGGTCCATAGTTATTAGCTAGATGGATTCTTCTCTCCTTTTGGATCTCAATACAATGTTCTCCCCCTCTCTTGTGGAGATCTATTCGATGTAATCTTCTTTTTGCGGTGTGTTTGTTGAGACCGGTGAATTGTGGGTTTATGATCAAGCCTATCTATGAACAATATTTGAATCTTCTCTGAATTCTTTAATGTATGATTGGTTATCTTTGCAAGTCTCTTCAAATTATCAGTTTGGTTTGGCCTACTAGATTGATCTTTCTTGCAATAGGAGAAGTGCTTAGCTTTGGGTTCAATCTTGTGGTGTCCTTTCCCAGTGACAGTAGGGGCAGCAAGGCACGTATTGTATTGTTGCCATCGAGGATAACAAGATGGGGTTTTCATCATATTGCATGAGTTTATCCCTCTGCATCATGTCATCTTGCTTAAGGAGTTACTCTGTTTTCATGAACTTAATACTCTAGATGCATGCTGGATAGCGGTCGATGAGTGGAGTAATAGTAGTAGATGCAGGCAGGAGTCGGTCTACTTGTCTCGGGCGTGATGCCTATATACATGATCATACCTAGATATTCTCATAACTATGCTCAATTCTGTCAATTGCTCAACAGTAATTCGTTCACCCACCGTAAAATACCTATGCTCTTGAGAGAAGCCACTAGTGAAACCTATGGCCCCCGGGTCTATCTTCATCATATTAATCTTCCAATACTTAGTTATTTCCTTTGCTTTTTACTTTGCTTTTATTTTACTTTGCATCTTTATCACAAAAATACCAAAAATATTATCTTATCATATCTATCAGATCTCACTCTCGTAAGTGACTGTGAAGGGATTGACAACCCCTTATCGCGTTGGTTGCGAGGAGTTATTTGCTTTGTGCAGGTACGAGGGGCTCGCGCGTAGCCTCCTACTGGATTGATACCTTGGTTCTCAAAAGCTGAGGGAAATACTTACGCTACTTTGCTGCATCATCCCTTCCTCTTCGGGGAAAACCAACGCAGTGCTCAAGAGGTAGCAAGTGACGATGTGTGTTGGAAGTGGTTCCAAGAATGTTATGATCATCATCGCACACTCCCTATACTTTCGAGATTAGTGTTGAACCCAAATAAATGTTATTTGGTGGTTGGATTGAGCAAGAGTATGATTTGATCATGTTTATTGCAATACGTTTATTCATTTAAGTTAGAGAATAATTGTTATTCTGTTTACATGAATAAAACCTTCTATGGTTATATACCCAATGAAAATGGTTCGTTGGATCTCGATCGTAGTGATACACATATTCATAATATTAAAGCCAAAAGATGCAAAGTTAATAATGATAGTGCAACTTATTTGTGGCACTGCCGTTTAGGTCATATTGGTGTAAAGCACATGAAGAAAATCCATGCTGATGGGATTTTGGAATCACTTGATTATGAATCAGTTGATGCTTGTGAACCATGCCTCATGGACAAGATGACTAAAAACTCCGTTCTCCGGAACAATGGAGCAAGCAATAGACTTGTTAGAAATAATACATACTGATGTATGCAATCCGATGAGTGTTGAGGCTCGCGGCAGGTATCATTATTTTCTGACCTTCACAGATGATTTGAGCAGATATGGGTACATCTACTTGATGAAACATAAGTCTGAAACATTTGAAAAGTTCAAAGAATTTCAGAGTGAAGTGGAAAATCATTGTAACAAGAAAATAAAGTTTCTGCGATCTGATCGCAGAGGCGAATATTTGAGTTACGAGTTTGGTCTTCAATTTAAACAATGTGGAATAGTTTCACAAACTCATGCCACCTGGAATACCACAGCATAATGGTGTGTCCGAACGTCATAACCATACTTTATTGGATATAGTACAATCTATGATGTCTCTTACCGATTTACCACTATCGATTTGGGGTTATGCATTAGAGACAGCTGCATTCACGTTAAATAGGGCACCATCTAAATCCGTTGAGACGACACCATATGAACTGTGGTTTGGCAAGAAACCAAAGTTGTTGTTTCTTAAAGTTTGGGGTTGCGATGCTTATGTGAAAAAGTTTCATCCTGATAAGCTCAAACCCAAATCGGAGAAATGTGTCTTCGTAGGATACCCAAAGGAGACATTTGGGTACACCTTCTATCACAGATCCGAAGGCAAGATATCCGTTGCTAAGAATAGATCCTTTCTAGAGAAGGAGTATCTCTCGAAAGAAGTGAGTGGGAGGAAAAGTATAACTTGATGAGGTAACTGTACCTACTCCCTTATTGGAAAGTAGTTCATCACAGAAATCTATTCCTGTGACTCCTACACCAATTAGTGAGGAAGCTAATGATGTTGATCATATAACTTCAGATCAAGTTACTACCGAACCTCGTAGGTCAACCAAAGTGAGATCCGCACCAGTGTGGTACGGTAATCCTGTTCTGGAGGTCATGTTACTTGACCATGACGAACTTACGAACTATGAGGAATCGATGATGAGCCCAGATTCCGCGAAATGGCTTGAGGCCATGAAATCTGAGATGGGATTCATATATCAAAACAAAGTGTGGACTTTGGTTGACTTGCCCAATGATCGGCAATTCATAGAATATAAATGGATCTTCAAGAGGAAGACGGACGCTGATAGTAGTGTTACTATCTACAAAGCTAGACTTGTCGAAAAAGGTTTTGAAAAAGTTCAAGGTGTTGACTACGATGAGATTTTCTCACTCGTAGCGATGCTTAAGTCCGTCTGAATCATGTTAGCAAATTGCCACATTTTATGAAATCTGGCAAATGGATGTCAAAACTACATTCATTAATGGATCTCTTAAAGAAGAGTTGTATATGATGCAACCAGTAGGTTTTTTCGTTCCTAAAGGTGCTAACAAAGTGTGCAAAGCTCCAGCGATACTGGTGCAAGCATCTCGGAGTTGGAATATACGCTTTGATAAGTTGATCACATCATATAGTTTTATACATACTTGCGGTGAAGCTTGTATTTACAAGAAATTGAGTGGGAGCACTACAACATTTCTGATAAGTATATGTGAATAACATATTGTTGAACGGAAATAATGTAAAATTTTCTGGAAAGCATAAAGGATTATTTGAAAGGAGTTTTTTCAAATAAAGACCTCGGTGAAGCTGCTTACATATTGAGCATAAAGATCTATAGAGATAGATCAAGACGCTTGATAAGTTTTTTTTCAATGAGTACATACCTTGACAAGATTTTGAAGTAGTTCAAAATGGAACAGTCAAAGAAAGAGTTCTTTCCTGTGTTACAAGGTGTGAAATTTAGTAAGACTCAAAGCCCGACCATGGAAGAAGATAGAAATAGAATGAAAGTCATTTCCTATGCCTCGGCCATAGGTTCTATAAAGTATGCCATGTTGTGTACCAGATCTATTATATACCCTACACTGAGTTAAGCAAGGGAGTACAATAGTGCTCTAGGAGTAGATCACTGGACAACGGTCAAAATTATCCTTAGTGGAATAAGGATATGTTTCTCGATTATGGAGGTGACAAAAGGTTCGTCGTAAAGGGTTACATCGATGCAAGTTTTGACATTGATCCAGATGACTCTAAGTCTCAATCTGGATATATATTGAAAGTGGGAGCAATTAGCTAAAGTAGCTCCGTGCAGAGCATTGTAGACATAGAAGTTTGCAAGATACATATGGATCTGAATTTAGCAGACCCGTTGACTAAACTTCTCTCAGAAGCAAATCATGATCACACCTTAGTACTCTTTGGGTGTTAATCACATAGTGATGTGAACTAGATTATTGACTCTTGTAAACCCTATGGGTGTTGTTCACATGATGATGTGAACTATGGGTGTTCATCACATGGCGATGTGAACTAGATTATTGACTCTAGTGCAAGTGGGAGACTGAAGGAAATATGCCCTAGAGGCAATAATAAAGTTATTATTTATTTCCTTATATCATGATAAATGTTTATTATTCATGCTAGAATTATATTAACCGGAAACTTGATACATGTGTGAATACATAGACAAACAGAGTGTCACTAGTATGCCTCTACTTGACTAGCTCGTTGAATCAAAGATGGTTAAGTTTCCTAGCCATAGACATGAGTTGTCATTTGATTAATGGAATCACATCATTAGAGAATGATGTGATTGACTTGACCCATTCCGTTAGCTTAGCACTTGATCATTTAGTATGTTGTTATTGCTTTCTTCATGACTTATACATGTTCCTATGACTATGAGATTATGCAACTCCTGTGTACCGAAGGAACACTTTGTGTGCTACCAAATGTCACAACGTAATTGGGTGATTATAAAGGTGCTCTACAGGTGTCTCCGAAGGTACTTGTTGAGTTGGCGTATTTCGAGATTAGGATTTGTCACTCCGATTGTCGGAGAGGTATCTCTAGGCCCACTCGGTAATGCACATCACTATAAGCCTTGCAAGCATTGTAACTAATGAGTTAGTTGCAGGATGATGTATTACGGAACGAGTAAAGAGACTTGTCGGTAACGAGATTGAACTAGGTATTGAGATACCGACGATCGAATCTCGGGCAAGTAACATACCGAGACAAAGGGAACAACGTATGTTGTTATGCAGTTTGACCGATAAAGATCTTCGTAGAATATGTGGAAGCCAATATGAGCATCCGGGTTCCGCTATTGGTTATTGACCAGAGATGTGTCTCGGTCATGTCTACATAGTTCTTGAACCCGTAGGGTCTGCACGCTTAAAGTTTGGTGATGATCGATATTATGAGTTTATGTGATTTGATGTACCAAAGATAGTTCGGAGTCCCTGATGAGATCGGGGACTTAACGAGGAGTCTCGAAATGGTCGAGACGTAAAGATCGATATATTGGAAGGCTATATTCGGACATCGGAAAGGTTCCGAGTGATTCAGGTATTTTTCAGAGTACCGGGGAGTTACGGGAATTCGTCCGGGGAGTCAATGGGCCTTAATGGGCCTTAGTGGGAAGGAGAGGCAGCAGCTAGGAGGTGGCGCGCGCCCCTCCCAAGCCCAGTCCGAATTGGACAAGGGGTTTGGGGCGCGGCCCCCCTCTCCCTTCCTTCTCCACTCCCCCTCATTTCCCCCTTCTCCTAGTTGGACTAGGAAAGGAGAAAACCTACTCCTACTAGGAGTAGGAATCCTACTCCCTTAGCGCGCCCCTCCAAGGGCCGGCCTCCTCCTCCCTCCCTCCTTTATATACAGGGGCAAGGGGGCACCCCAAGACACAACAATTGATCGTGAAGACGTACGACTACATCAACCGCGTTGTGTTAACGCTTCCGCATTCGGTCTAGGAGGGTACGTGGACACACTCTCCCCTCTCATTGCTATGAATCACCATGATCATGTGTGTGCATAGGGAATTTTTTTGAAATTACTACGTTCCCCAACAGGGGAGGAGGGGGTCGGCCGGCCTCATGGTGCGCCCCCTAAGGAGGGATTCCTACTCCTACTAGGAGTAGGTTTCCCCCCTTTCCTAGTCCTAATAGGAAGGGGGTGGAAGGGGAAGAGGAGAAGAAGGAAAGGGGGTGGAAGGGGAAGAGGAGAAGAAGGAAAGGGGGCCGGCCCCTCCCAATTCGGATTGGGCTTGGGGGCGCGCCCCCACCTCTTGGCCGCCTCCTCTCTCTTCCACTAAAGCCCATGTAGGCCCATTAAGCTCCCGGGGGGTTCCGGTACCCCCCCCCCCGGTACTCCGGTATATGTCTGAACTCATCTGAAACCTTTCCGGTGTCCAAACATAACCTTCCAATATATCAATATTCATGTCTCGGCCATTTCGAGACTCCTCGTTATGTCCGTGATCACATCCGGGACTCCGAACTACCTTCGGTACATCAAAACACATAAACTCATAATACCGATATTCATCGAATGTTAAGTGTGCGGATCCTACGGGTTTGAGAACTATGTAGACATGACCGAGACACATCTCCAGTCAATAACCAATAGCGGAACCTGGATGCTCATATTGGTTCCTACATATTCTATGAAGATCTTTATCGGTCAAACCGCATAACAACATATGTTGTTCCCTTTGTCATCGGTATGTTACTTGCCCGAGATTCGATCGTCGGTATCATCATACCTAGTTCAATCTCGTTACCGGTATGTCTCTTTACTCGTTCCGTAATGCAACATCCCGCAACTAACTCATTAGTCACATTGCTTGCAAGGCTTATAGTGATGTGCATTACCGAGAGGGCCCAGGGATACCTCTCCAACAATCGGAGTGACAAATCCTAATATTGATCTATGCCAACTCAACAAACACCATTGGAGACACCTGTAGAGCATCTTTATAATCACCCAGTTACGTTGTGACGTTTGATAGCACACTAAGTGTTCCTCCGGTTTTTGGGAGTTGCATAATCTCATAGTCATAGGAACATGTATAAGTTATGGAGAAAGCAATAGCAATAAACTAAACGATCATAGTGCTAAGCTAACGGATGGGTCAAGTCAATCACATCATTCTCTAATGATGTGATCCTGTTCATCAAATGACAACTCATGTATATGGTTAGGAAACATAACCATCTTTGATTAACGAGCTAGTCAATGTAGAGGCATACTAGTGACACTCTATTTGTCTATGTATTCACACATGTACTAAGTTCCCGATTAATACAATTCTAGCATGAATAATAAACATTTATCATGATATAAGGAAATATAAATAACAACTTTATTATTGCCTCTAGGGTATATTTCCTTCAATGCGAGGGGGTCCTCTCTCAATTCAAAAATGAGGAGGAGGAAAACCCTACTTAACTAATAGAGCTCCAGCAAAAAGAGCACACATTAACTGCAGTTGAAGGAGAAGAAGAAACCATCAAGAGAGGGGTCAGCTTGTCGTGATTCTGCTTCTTCCCATCCGCCATTTTGAAGGTCTCACCTTCAATGAATTCAAAAGTGTTACACGGTGAGATGACGTAGTTAACAATGGAAACGACACGATTTACCTCCTGCACCATGGAAATCATACATGAGATAGTTAACAACAGTCTCACCCCATGGCATTGTAAGAGAAGCAAAGCTTACATGTGGATTTGGATAACTCATTTCAACTTATATATAATTATAGCTAAGTCGGTGATTTGTCGCCGTGCATCCTCAACCCTAGCACCGATGCCCTCCGGATCTAACAGTCGCTTGCATATGATTGTGGTCGTCGCTTCATCTCCAAGTGGCGGAGTGGAGATTAGAATTCTTTTGGTTAGGTCTTGGTGTCATGACGGTGATCTGTCTGGTGTTAGGGTCGTGTTTTCTCAAATAGAAGCCATTTGAGTCAAATCTCACCTCGATGGTGTATGGTCTAGTGAATTTTGAGGATCCCGAGAGTCTTTGTCTCGACTAATATTTACGTACTATGGGGTTAGCTCTCATTTTAGTATCCATAGACATATCAGTGATGTTGTTCTCTTCTTCATCGGACTCTTCTTTCGAGGTTTTACGAGTATGGTTGTTGGCTTTGGTCCAACGATGTTGGGGTTGTTGCTTGTCTGTATAAGGGCATCGCCGAGCAACTATGCTTAGCACCACTGAAAATTTTCGTTGTACACAACAGTTTATTTATTGTGGTGATCCGACGAGGTTTGGTCGTTCGGAGATATCTGCAATTACTTTTGTGGTTGAATTTGTCAATGTTTTTGCAATTTCTCCTTTTATATAGGGTGTTTTCTAAAAAATGAATAAAAGAGGTTTCCCTTTGATTTCATTAATGAAACCAAAAGCGAGCAACAAAGTCGAGATCCATCAGGTTCCATCACAAACCGCATCCAGGCCACATTAAGATCTAAAGTCTAATCCCTACCGCATGGGATTACAAAAGGGGATGCATCGCATACATCAAATGCCAGCTAGTTATTCACTCGCAAGTTCAAGATTCCAAGCTAAACAAACAGAGAGAGGAAGGCCAGCTTTTCTCCTTCGCTGGTTAGGCCTCCAGCCGCCGAACTCCCAGTCTCCACCCATGCGTCACCTTGTATATCTCACTTGCCACCCACTCGATTAGTTTTGCTCCCAGCTGCAGTAGTTTTTCCTCCGGCTTTTTTCTCTGCAAAATCGACCAATCCACAAACCAATTACACATCAGACGAATGAAAATCATTGGATCATGAATTTTTTTTCACTCTGAAGATTATGTCATTTCTACATTTCCAGAGTGCCCAGAATATAGTAGCACTCCCCACCAAAACTAATTTTTTCTCTGGTTTCTTAAAGGATTCCAGCCACCCTCCCAAGTAGTCATTGAGATTAGTCGGGCTACGTCCAAGATCAAAGGCACATTTTATTAGGCTCCAGACCAATCTGGCCGCCGAGCACTGAAAAAACAAGTGATCAATGTTTTCTTCCTTTTCACAGTACACACACTCTTTTGGTCCTTTCCATCCTTTCCTAAACAAATTATCTTTTGTCAAAATGCTTCTTCTGACCAAAATCCAAAAGAACATTTTGATTTTTGATGGTATGTTAGTTTTCCACAAAAATCCGTGTGGAAATCCCACTCCATCATTGATCACAAAGGAATATAAAGATTTAACTGAGAATTGTCTACTTTTAGTAAGCATCCACAAGGGTTGATCTTCCCCCCCCATGCATCCTCACCTTCTCACATCTTTGTTTCAAACTGTTCCAAAGTTCAGTTGTTTATGTATTTAGATCTCTCCTAAAGCTAAAACCCGACCACCCTTTGAAGAAGCTGATGTTGTATAATCTAGGGTAAAGATCTTTCAAAGGTCTAGACCCTACCCACCAGTCTTCCCAAAATCTAGTTTCATTCCCATCCCCAATCATTTTTTTAACATGCTAGAAATATATTTTTTGACTCCCATCAAACTGCTTCAGAACTGGGAATCCCCAGGTTTTTTTCCAGCCCAGACAAACATTTGTTCTGGATGTATTTGGCTTTCAAAATATTCACCCATGTTCCTGATTCAGTTTTGAATTTCCATAACCATTTAGCTAGCAGGGTTTTGTTCATTATATCTAAATTAATGATCCCAAGCACCCTGTACCTTTGGTAAACAACATGTTTTCCAATTAACCAAATGGTATTTCTTATTGTTTTCATCTTCTTGCCACACAAGCCTATCTCTAAAGAAATCAGCTTTTATCCTCACCCCTATAGGGAGGGGGTAAAAGGACATCATGAATAATAGAATATTGGTCAGGCATGCCTGTACCAGAGTTAGTCTCCCAGCCATATTGAGTAGTCTACCCTGCCAGCATGCACATCTTTTCTCAATTTTTTCAGTGACTCCCTTCCATAATTTATTCCCCAGCCTAACATCAGCTACAGGCAGTCCTAGATATTTAATGGGTATTTTTCCCACCTCACATGTAAAAATCTCTTGGTATATACTAGTCTTGTTAACTGCCTCTCCAAACAAAAAGATTTCACTCTTATGGAATTTTATGTTCAATCCTGACACCTGTTCAAATGCTGTCAGTATGAACTTCAGATTTTTTGCACTATCTTCATCATCTTGTAATAAGAAAATTGTATCATCTGCATATTGCAACATATTTACTTCACAGTTGTTCAATTCAGAAAGTACCATTTTTACAAAACCTTCCTACATAGCATTGTGCAATATAATGGCTAAGGCATCTGCAGCAATATCAAAAAGTAAAGGTGACAGGGAATCCCCTTGTCTGAACCCTTTGAAAGTTTTAAAATATGGCCCAATTTCATCATTCACTTTAACCCCAACATGTCCTTCCATCATGGTGTGCATCACCATGTCACACCATTTATCAAGGAAATTTTTGAGTTTCACCATTTTATATACAAAGGGCCATTTGATCTTATCATATACTTTTTCAAAATCCACCTTAAAAAGAAGGGCACTTTGCTTTTTTTTATGTATTGTACTTAGTGCTTCATGTAATACCACCACACCCTCCATTATGTACCTCCCTTTTATAAAGGTTGTTTGATTTAGAGAAATAATTGGTCTGATCACTTTGCTAAGTCTATTCGTTAGTACTTTAGTGATAATTTTGAAGCTCACATTAAGCAAGCAAATAGGTCTAAATTTTTGTATTTGTCTAGCATCTTTGACTTTGGATACCAGGGTGATAATCCCATAGTTCAGCCTAGATATATCCAGTTCACCAGAGTGAAAGTCATCTAGTAATCCTTTTAGCTCCCATTTTATTAAATCCCAGAAGTTCTCGTAAAATTCAATGGGTAAGCCATCTAGTCCAAGACTTTTATTCTTCTCCATATTAAACACTACTTCATATAGTTCTTGCATACTAAAAGGTTTAATCAAAACTCTGGCTTGTTCTTTTGTAATGCCAGGAGCATCTTGGATGTTTAAATTTACAGTAGAGACTTCAGGTTGGCCAAATAGATGTTTGTAGAATTTAGTGATATACTTAATCAATTCCTCACCCCCCTCTATCACCCCCTCATCTTGACTTAGTGAAAAAATTATATTCTTTCTCCTTCTCCCATTCACTTTGGCATGGTAGTATTTGGTATTATTATCATCATCTTTAATCTCTTTGTCTTTGTACCTCTGCAACCATTTCATCTCCTCTTGTTTCATCAGTCTTCCTAATTGGGCCCTTAATTCTTTTTGCTCAATTCTATCAGCAGCAGACATTCCTATTAATTCTGTCCTCTTATCTATCTCATCTAGTTTACGTATAATATCTTTCTTTATTTTCCTGCATAATGCATCTAAATTCAGGATCCAACCTCTCACTTTTTGTCTAGATATTTTCAGCTTCTTTTGCCATCTCTCTATGTTACTTCCAGTTGTTAAATGGCAGGGTGTTTTCTAGATGTTTTCTTTGTTTAAATATAAAGCATGTTTAATTGAAAAAAATGATATGGTCCAAAGAAAGATTCAAGAAAAGTCGTCAAGTGGTAGGAAAAGGAGGGGAGAGGATTTGTGGCGTGCGTGCGTGAGAGCATTCAGTTTTCTAGCCATAGGATTGCCTTACGATTCAAAACTTTTAATCCGGTTTGGTATTTGTATGTGCTTTAGCCCTTAATTATCTTTCTTCGATAGTGTCCATGTGCGCATCTTTTAGCAGCTTTTGGCAGCACCACCCATCCCACCACACATCATCGAAAGTCCAATTGATCTTGAATAAGTTACGACAAGATTTTAAAACCGTGAAAAATTAAGTACGATCGATTTTCGAATCGTGATGCAGCCTTGTGCCCCTGCGGATTTGATTTACAGGAAAAGGAGTGCGCTTAGCAGTTATATCAAGTTGCATGGCTTAGCAGGCAAGCCGATGGTGATCGGCGATGGACATGGACCCGTCCAGCGCACTCAAGACCACGTTCTCGTCATCGAGATACGTACCAAGGACCGTAGTACGTGTCACCTCGCGCAACAAGCGGAGAAGGACGGACGCAGGACGTGGATGTTGACCCGGCCTGGCCCTGGCCTGATGCTAATCGTCACTCGTAAACACATAAATCTACACGATGGGCTCAGGACAAAATGGCTCTCGCTGTCGTTCTCGTTGTTGTAGCACTACTCCGTATACATACCAGAGAGACTACCGGTGTCGGCAGGGCATCGACGGATAAGACGTAGCCGGACGAGCGCGTGCCGCTCTCTGAAAGCGACGTCGGGCCCGGAGGGAGTTGCCTGAATCGTTAAAATGGTCGAACATATCTGCTGCTGCTTTGAAAAATGGGAAGGGTCAGCATGCCACATTTTTCTCATCTCATGTGCTGCGAGACTATCAATTTTCTCTTTCTTTCTGGAGATGATGCGCTGCCACGTGCAGCGAGAAGGAACAGAAGCATCGAAGCGTCCGTCTCCTTGTCGGGCGGCCGGAAACGAGCAGTTGTGTGTATATATATAGCAGGAAAAAAAATAGCGGACGGGCCACACAAGGTTTCATGCTTCGTCTCCATGGATAAGAGTCAGTTTCTTGGAGACGTCGGGGAGAGACGTCGGGGACGGCGTACGGAGCAAACCGTAAACCACGGAGAACACGAGAACGCGCGCCCGTGCCGTGCCGCGCGGAGCGAACGACGCCCCCATTGCCAACTTGGCCACCAGTGCCTCGTCTGGCGCAGCGTGACGAGCCGGCGAGGCATCGCGTGCGGGCGGCCGCGGCAGGCACCGCACCGTGGTGGCGCACGCGTGCGGCAACCTGGCCTGAAGAAGGCGAGTCTCCTCTCCACGTGCCAGGCCTCGCGGAGTGCATCTCCTTCCGCCTTGTCGGCGCTCAGCCGCACGCGACCTCCCGTGTGCGCCGTGCCTCCCAACGGAAAGCAAATCATTCTGCCCAGCCCGGTCTCCGCAACCGGATGGATAGGCAAGCATTGAGCACGGGACGCTCACCGCTTCCGCTTCCTCTGCTGCTCTACATAATGGCAGGGGCACGAGCGCAACGGATGCCGGCGCTAGTTGGCACCACGCCATACCTTCCTGCTGAGTCCTGACTTTCTCCATATTTTTCTTTCTTCCACTGACTTCTTCCTTTCATTTCGCTTTACCTTCTGCATCAGCACACGGGAGCTGCCGCACAACTTATTTTGCCTTTTCTTTTTCATGAAAATTTATGATATATTCATCTTCAATCATGGTGTAACGAACAATAGAAATAATAAAAATTATATCCAGATCCGTATTCTATTTAGCGACGATTACACGCACTGAAACAAGCTGAAGGCGCCGTTGTCATCGTCCCTTTCTCGTCGGAACCAAGTAAAACTTGTTGTAATAGACAACCGGAAAGTCATCGTGCTAAGGTCAATAAGGCCAGCGCAACAGAACGGCAACCGTCGCCGATGAAGAGTTTGGCGTAGATCGGAATGATCTAACTTGAAGACACACAAGGGGTAGACAAACGATGACAAGGTTCGAGCAAATCCACCAAAGACAAATCCGCCAGAGACACATATTCGCACACCCGCCGACGATGCTAGACACACCACCGGGATGGAGACTCGGCGAGGATAACTTTCTTTCATCTACGGGAAGCCGCCGTTGTCTCGCCTTCTTGAACATGATACGAACCCTACGAAAGCTCAAACAAAAATTTAGAAACAGAGCCCTCCCGCCGACAAGGACTAAGATCCACCGCACACCTATGACCCTAAGGCCACTGGAGACGAGGCGGACCGACATCGACGCCGGCGGGAGGCGATGGAACCATAAACTCTTTTGAGAGGAGGCGTGTGAGGCGGGTCTACGTTGGGGATTAGCAACTTAGGAATATTTTGCTTTGACATATATATATATATATATAAATAAATAAATCTTCACCTATTTTTGTTGGTTGGTGCTTGACTCCACCCGTCTATTCCTTTCAGCTGCTGATTTTTATTATCAATAAATATCGGAGAGGCGGGCCTCTCTTTCACTAAAGAAAACACAACGAGTGAAGCACATGTTCTCTGCTTCTCTTGATGTACTACCAAGGAGGAAAGAAAGGCACCTTTGCAGCATGATAAGTATGGTGTGGGCGTGTTCGATCAAGTGCCCAAGTGGAGGTGGCTCCCTCCAAATCCAAAAGAAGAAGAAAAGGAAGGATCACCAAGTGGCAAGTGGCAGGGAAATGAGTGCTCCTCATCCAAGCTGTCAAAAAAAAGAGAGTGCACCTGAACCAGGCCGCTCGATTAATAAAGATTCGATAAAGCGCTGCTGCATGGCTTAATTAGCAGCCAGCCAAGACAACGAGCGGCCGGCGGTGCACCGAAGTTGGCCTCGCCCTCGCGCGGTCAAACTCGGGCGGACCATGCGTCTGTTTCGTCATCGAGATCTCCACGGACAAGCTAGGCCGTACTACCTGCAACAGACCGATCGAGAGCGACGCCCGGATTTTGACGCTGTCCTGCGATCGCTAAACTAATAATGCATGCACGCATAATGTATTGCTCGGCTCCACCTTGGCTAGCTACTGTTCAGAGACTGACAAAATGGCTCTCGCTGTCGAAGCCAAGCGAGCTGGACGAGTGTCGGCAGGGCAGGTAGGCCTGCAAGAAAAACTTCTAGATCGACTCGTGGTTTAACTCGACTAGAAAAGAAATAGGCTGAGTATGTACACTTCATGTAGGTTGATAGCGAAACAAGATAACTCAATGGCTCGCTCGACTTCAGCTCGATGTCATAACAACTTTGATATCTATTAAAAGAAAATAGGATAATTTATTGCTATATATGTTGTCTGCATTTTTTTTACCAATTTTACTTAGTAGCAAACATGGAAGTGTAATTAAGCATGGAGAAAATTTAGCCTCAATATGGTACGTTACCAGCCGTGTGTTAAATATCCTATTATTCTCGGCGAAATTTAAGAGCGAACCCACCATTCTTTTTTCTATCTTTCTAGTTCATCCACGGTCCCTAGTTATCAGGTGCTAGCATACAGTTGAGAGAGAACAAGTCAAATTTTATAGTGATTTCCTATATTCTGTTGTGGCCTATCATGTATGAAAAATTACCTTAAATTATTTATAGATTCATTTTATTTAGCTCGAAACTAGCTCGAGATTGATACAAGCTGAGCATGACCAATTTCTACGGTTCAGCTTCACACACAGTTTGTCTGTTTGACACATATTGTCTATTTAAATAGGTAAAGCCATGTTTTTCAACATTTGATGTTTTTCAAAAAATCCAGAAAATACACATGTTTCCAGTAGTAGTCTGATTTTTTTTAGCTTGTTTGGTTCAAGATTTGATATTAATAAAAAAGAAAAATTCTAGTGAATAGTACATGTTTGCAGTAGTAATCTAGAAACCTTTGAGCTTATTTGGACTAATGGATTTGGAGATAATGGTTATCTCACTAAATAGATTCAATTTTTTGTTCGAAATTTGATATAAAAAACAAAACAAAAAAATTCTAGTAATAACATGTTTCTAGTAGTAATTTGGGAAAATTTCCAGTTTATTTGCGCAAAGTGATTAGGAGATAATCATTTTTTTCTTCAAAAGAGCATTCAGTTTTCTCGGCATAAACTTTGAGCCCACCCTCCATTTTCTTTCTAGATTCGTCATTGAGTACTAGTGCATAGCCGGACGGGCGAGCGTATGTCGGACGGCGTCGACCAGATTGGAGGAAATTGTCTGATTGATCAGATAGATAGAGCGACAAATAAAAGAAAACTGGTCCAACATACTGTAGCTGGTGTATTAGTTTTTTTTGGGGATATACTTTTTTTTTGAAACAAGGCAAAAGATTTGCCATTTTTATTGATTAAGAAGAAAAGAATTGCCGGGTTAATTGACGGAAAGCCGGGCTAAAACCGATACAACTCAACCCACATGACATGGGCACCACCGGCCAACCTGGCCACCGACATGAAATCATAGAGCTACAAACAGCTGCACAGAAAACCATGATGGCACATGCAACAGAAGGCCACACGCGTAAACAACCGACAGCTCCGACTTTGACGATGATCATCACAAGGGAAATATGCAGGACTTGCGCCGCCCGTGCCCTCCGAAACCGACCACCGAACGCCTGTCATCGTCACCGCCTGGACACACTCCACCGCAGCTCCGACTTCAAAGCAACCAAGCAACCAGCGGAAGAGCACCTCGGACACGCCGGGAAGATCCGACTACCGAAGCCCGAGCCGCGACCAAAACTCCTCTCGAAGCCATCATCATTGCCAAACAGAAATCCATGCCCCCGAAATGGCCGCCTCGGCAAACTACGCGGCGAAGATGCCGTAAACCACGCGGCGAAGATGCCGCAACCCACACGGCGAAGATGCCGCCATCCACTGGTCTCCAGGTTGTGGCCGGCTCCGAGACGATGCCCCCAAGGAGGAAGAAGACGTGAAGGCGCCTTCATCGCCCGATCCTGAAGATCTGAGGTTTCCCTCCGAAGCCAAGGCCGCGGGGAGGGAGGAGGAGCACCACACAACAGCAACGCTTCCAAGAAAGAGCACGACGCCCACGGACGTCGCCGTCGCCCGATCCGGCAAAGGCCGGACACAGGATTTCTCCCGAAGATGCTCAACCACCACCTGCCCGCATCAACGCAACCAACAAACCCCATCCTGCCAAGGCCAACCTCGCACTGGTCGTGGGATCCCACGACCCACCACGCCTAGACGTGCGCACCCCCCCCAGCCGAAGCCGCTTCCACCAAATCCGGGCGGCCCCGGCAGCCTCCACCACGCCGCCAGCCACGCCGGGCTAGCAAGCCGGCCAGCACCGCAGCACCAGGCAGGGAGGGGGGCCGCCACCCCACCCCATCTCACCGAGCAGAGTTGCCAGGCCGAAACCCGAGCACATCTGCCACAGCCACAATAGCAGCAGGGGCGGCGCCGCCGAAGAGCCAGGAGCCTCCGGCCGCAACCCCAACCGCCGGATCCATGCTGCCAAGAGCCGCCAGAGCACCTCCACCATCCGGATCCACTCCGTCAGATCGGGGCCCGCCGCCCCATCGAGCCGCCCGAGCCCCGCTGCCACCGCCGAGCCGCCGAACCACTGCAGGTCGCCAAGCCGCAGCAGGACCACCGCCTCCACGCCAGGGCACAAGGCTGCTCGCCGACGCCGGCCGCTGCCCAACGCCACGAGATCCCCATCCTGCAGCGCCCGCCAGCGCGAGAGGAGACCCCGCCGCCGCCCGCTTCGCACGAGCTTTGCCCGCGGGAGGCACCGGCGACGGCGAGGGGGCGGAGGGGATCAAGGGGCCGAGCGCCTCGGTGGCTGGGGTCGCCGCCCGTGCCGCCCCTGGGGCCGGAGCGACGCGGGGGCAATGTTAACTCAAAGGTTCCGGGACATACTGAGCATGTGTCTCATTTCTCAACGGGACTGATGCCATGGATGCACATTTGGTAACGGTACGACCATCTCACACCTGAGGACGGCCCGAGAGCTCTCTGGTAGGACAACTACGGAATGGACGAAGCAATGCAAGGGTTGGGGTTGAGGTGTTGGAAATATGCCCTAGAGGCAATAATAAATTGGTTATTATTATATTTCCTTGTTCATGATAATCGTTTATTATCCATGCTATAATTGTATTGATAGGAAACTCAGATACATGTGTGGATACATAGACAACACCATGTCCCTAGTGAGCCTCTAGTTGACTAGCTCGTTGATCAATAGATGGTTACGGTTTCCTAACCATGGACATTGGATGTCGTTGATAACGGGATCACATCATTAGGAGAATGATGTGATGGACAAGACCTAATCCTAAGCCTAGCACAAAGATCGTATAGTTCGTATGCTAAAGCTTTTCTAATGTCAAGTATCATTTCCTTAGACCATGAGATTGTGCAACTCCCGGATACCGTAGGAGTGCTTTGGGTGTATCAAACGTCACAACGTAACTGGGTGACTATAAAGGTGCATTACAGGTATCTCCGAAAGTGTCTGTTGGGTTGGCACGAATCGAGACTGGGATTTGTCACTCCGTGTAAGCGGAGAGGTATCTCTGGGCCCACTCGGTAGGACATCATCATATGCGCAATGTGACCAAGGAGTTGATCACGGGATGATGTGTTACGGAACGAGTAAAGAGACTTGCCGGTAACGAGATTGAACAAGGTATTGGATTCCGACGATCGAATCTCGGGCAAGTAACATACCGATAGACAAAGGGAATTGTATACGGGATTGATTAAGTCCTTGACATCGTGGTTCATCCGATGAGATCATCGTGGAACATGTGGGAGCCATCATGGGTATCCAGATCCCGCTGTTGGTTATTGACCGGAGAACGTCTCGGTCATGTCTACATGTCTCCCGAACCCGTAGGGTCTACACACTTAAGGTTCGGTGACGCTAGGGTTATGGAGATATTAGTATGCGGTAACCCGAATGTTGTTCGGAGTCCCGGATGAGATCCCGGACGTCACGAGGAGTTCCGGAATGGTCCGGAGGTAAAGAATTATATATAGGAAGTGCTGTTTCGGCCATCGGGACAAGTTTCGGGGTCATCGGTATTGTACCGGGACCACCGGAAGGGTCCCGGGGGTCCACCGGGTGGGGCCACCTGCCCCGGGGGGCCACATGGGCTGTAGGGGGTGTGCCTTGGCCTATATGGGCCAAGGGCACCAGCCCCAAGAGGCCCATGCGCCAAGAGAGAGAAAAAAGGGGAGTCCTAAAAGGGGAAGGCACCTCCGAGGTGCCTTAGGGAGGATGGACTCCTCCCCACCCTTGGCCGCACCCTTCCTTGGAGGAAGGGGCAAGGGCTGCGCCTCCCCCTCTCCCTTGGACCTATATATAGTGGGGGAAAAGGAGGAGCAAACCAATCTAAGGCCTGGCGCCTCCCTCTCCCTCCCGTGACACATCTACCTCCTCCCGCAGCGCTTAGCGAAGCCCTGTTGGAATCCCGCTACTTCCACCACGCCGTCGTGCTGCTGGATCTCCATCAACCTCTCCCTCCTCCTTGCTGGATCAAGGCATGGGAGACGTCTCCTTTCCGTACGTGTGTTGAACGCGGAGGTGCCGTCCGTTCGGCACTAGGATCATCGGTGATTTGAATCACGACGAGTACGACTCCATCAACCCCGTTCTCTTGAACGCTTCCGCTTAGCGATCTACAAAGGTATGTAGATGCACTCTTCTTCCCCTCGTTGCTGGTCTCTCCATAGATAGATCTTGGTGACACGTAGGAAATTTTGAATTTCTGCTACGTTCCCCAACAGTGGCATCATGAGCTAGGTCTATTGCGTAGATTCTATGCACGAGTAGAACACAAAGTAGTTGTGGGCGTTGATTTTGTTCAATATGCTTGCCGTTACTAGTCTTATCTTGATTCGGCGGCATCGTGGGATGAAGCGGCCCGGACCAACCTTACACGTACTCTTACGTGAGACAGGTTCCACCGACTGACATGCACTAGTTGCATAAGGTGGCTAGCGGGTGTCTGTCTCTCCTACTTTAGTCGGATCGGATTCGATGAAAAGGGTCCTTATGAAGGGTAAATAGCAATTGGCATATCACGTTGTGGTTTTGCGTAGGTAAGAAACGTTCTTGCTAGAAACCCATAGCAGCCACGTAAAACATGCAAACAACAATTAGAGGACATCTAACTTGTTTTTGCAGGGTATGCTATGTGATGTGATATGGCCAAAAGGATGTGATGAATGATATATGTAATGTATGAGATTGATCATGTTCTTGTAATAGATGATCATGGATCCCCAAGATGGAGATCAAAGGAGCTACATGATATTGGCCATATCATGTCACTATTTGATTGCATATGATGTTTATCATGTTATGCATCTTGTTTACTTAGTACGACGGTAGTAAATAAGATGATCCCTCATTAAAATTTCAAGAAGTGTTCTCCCCTAACTATGCACCGTTGCTACAGTTCGTCGCTTCGAAGCATCACGTGTTAATCGGGTGTGATAGATCCTTTCGTTCACATACAACGGGTGTAAGCAAGATTTACACATGCAAAAACACTTAGGGTTAACTTGACGAGCCTAGCATGTGAAGACATGGCCTCGGAACATAGAGACCGAAAGGTCGAACACGAGTCGTATGGAAGATACGATCAACATGAAGATGTTCACCGACGTTGACTAGTCCGTCTCACGTGTTGATCGGACACGGCCTAGTTCACTCGGATCATGTAATCACTTAGATGACTAGAGGGATGTCTATCTGAGTGGGAGTTCATAAGATGAACTTAATTATTCTGAACATAGTCAAAAGGATTTTTGCAAATTATGTCGTAGCTCATGCTATAGTTCTACTGTTTGGATATGTTCCTAGAGAAAAATTAGTTGAAAGTTGATAGTAGCAATTATGCGGACTAGGTCCGTAAACTGAGGATTGTCCTCATTGCTTCTTAGAAGGCTTATGTCCTTAATGCACCGCTCGGTGTGTTGAACCTCGAACGTTGTCTGTGGATGTTGCGAACATCTGACATACATATTTTGATAACTACGTGATAGTTCAGTTAAATGGTTTAGAATTGAGGCACCAAAGATGTTTTTGAAAATGTTCGCGAAACATGTGAGATGTTTCGAGGGCTGAAATTAGGATTTCAAGCTCGTGCCCACGTCAAAAGGTATAAGACCTCCGACGATTTTCTTAGCCTGCAAACTAAGGGAGAAAAGCTCAATTGTTGAGCTTGTGCTCAGATTGTCTGAGTACAACAATCGCTTGAATCAAGTGGGAGTTGATCTTCCAGATAAGATAGTGATGTTTCTCCGAAGTCATTACCACCAAGCTGCTAGAGCTTCGTGATGAACTATAATATATCAGGGACATATATGATGATCCTTGAGATATTCGCGATGTTTGACACCGCAAAAGTAGAAATCAAGAAGAAGCATCAATTGTTGATGGTTGGCGAAACCACTAGTTTCAAGAAGGGCAAGGGCAAGAAGGGATACTTCATGAAACGGCAATTCAGCTGCTGCTCTAGTGAAGAAACCCAAGGTTGAACCCAAACCCGAGACTAAGTGCTTCTGTAATAAGGGGAACAGCCACTGGAGCATAATTACCCTAGATACTTGGTAGATTAGAAGGCTGGCAAGGTCGATAGAAGTATATTGGATATACATTATGATGATGTGTACTTTACTAGTACTCCTAGTAGCACCAGGGTA
Organism: Triticum urartu; assembly: GCF_056163025.1. NCBI lineage: Eukaryota > Viridiplantae > Streptophyta > Magnoliopsida > Poales > Poaceae > Triticum > Triticum urartu. The sequence continues at coordinate 522,731,812 of NC_141877.1, forward strand.
CTAGATACCGGTTCGGTTGCTAAGTGTTAGTAACTCGAAATAAAAGCTACGGAATAAACGGGGACTAGCTAAAGGTGAGCTGACGATATGTGTTGGAAGTGTTTCCAATGTTGATATGATCAAGCATCGCACGCTCCCTTTACCATCGAGATTGGTGTTTGTGTTGAGCATAGACATGATTGGATTATGTCTATCGCAATACGGTTATTCATTTAAGGAGAATAATGGTTACTCTGTTTATTTGAATAATACCTTCAATGGTCTTACACCTAAAATGAATGGTTTATTGAATCTCGATCGTAGTGATACACATGTTCATGCCAAAAGATAGTAATGATAGTACCACCTACTTGTGGCACTGCCACGTAAGTCATATCGGTATAAAACGCATGAAGAAGCTCCATGTTGATGGATCTTTGGGCTCACTCGTTTTAAAAGGTTTGAGACATGTGAACCATCTCTATTGGTGTATATGCATGAAGAACCTCCATGCAAATGGACCGTTTTGTACTCGCTTGATTTTGAATCACTTGAGACATGCAAATCATACCACATGGGAAAGATGACTGAAAGCCTCATTTCAGTAAAATGGAACAAGAAAGCAACTTGTTGGAAGTAATACATTTTTGATGTGTGCAGTCCAATGAGTGCTGAGGCATGTAGTGGATATCGTTATGTTCTTACTTCACAGATGACTTGAGTAGACGTTGAGTATATTTACTTGATGAATCACGAGTCTGAATTATTGAAAGGTTCAAGTAATTTCAGAGTGAAGTTGAAAGATCGTCGTGACAAGAGGATAAAAGATCTATGATATGATCATAGAGATGAATATCTGAATTACGAGTTTGGCACGGAATTAAGACATTGTGGAAATTGTTTCACAACTAATACAGCCTGGAACACCATAGTGTGATGGTGTGTCCGAACATCATAACTGCACCCTATTGGATATGATGCATACCATGATGTCTCTTATCGAATTACCACGATAGTTTATGGGTTAGGCATTAGAGACAACCACATTCACTTTAAAAGGGGCACCACGTAATTCCGATGATATGACACCGTATGAACTATGGTTTAGAGAAACCTAAGCTGTCATTTCTTAAAAGTTTGGGGCTGCGACGCTTATGTGGAAAAGTTTCAGACCGATAAGCTCGAACCCAAAGCGGATAAATGCATCTTCATAGGACAACCCAAAAACAGTTGGGTATACCTCCTGTCTCAGATCCGAAAGCAATAAGGGATTGTTTCTAGAATCGGGTCCTTTCTCGAGGAAAAGTTTCTCTCGAAAGAATTGAGTGGGAGGATGGTGGAGACTTGATGAGGTTATTGAACCGTCTCTTCAACTAGTGTGTGGCAGGGCACAGGAAGTTGTTCCTGCAGCACCTACACCAATTGAAGTGGAAGCTTATGATAGTGATCATGAAACTTCAGATCAAGTCACTACCAAACCTCGTAGGATGACAAGGGTGCGTACTACTTCAGAGTGGTACGTAATCCTGTCTTGGAAGTCATGTTGCTAGACAACAATGAACCTACGAGCTATGGAGAAGCGATGGTGGGCCTGGATTCCGATAAATGGCTCGAGGCCATATAATCCGAGAGAGGATCCATATATGAAAACAAAGTGTAGACTTTGGAAGAACTACTTGATGGTCGTAAGGCTGTTGAGTACAGATGGATTTTAAAAGGAAGACGGACAATGATGGTAAATGTCACCATTAAGAAAGCTCGACTTGTCGTTAAGATGTTTTCCGACAAGTTCAAGGAGTTGACTACGGTGAGACTTTCTCACTCGTAGCGATGCTAAGAGTCTGTTGGAATTATATTAGCGATTACTGCATTATTTATGAAATCTTACAGATAGGATATCAAAACATTGTTTCCTCGACGATTTTCTTGAGGAAAGGTTGTATGTGATACAACCGGAAGGTTTTGTCAATCCTGAAAGATGCTAATAAATATGCAAAGCTCCAGCAATCCTTCTGAGGACTGGAGTAAGCATCTCGGAGTTGGAATGTATGCTTTGATGAGATGATCAAAGATTTTGGGTTTATATAAAGTTTATGAGAAACTTGTATTTCCAAATAAGTGAGTGGGAGCACTATAGAATTTCTGATGAGTATATGTTGTTGACACATTGTTGATCAGAAATGATGTAGAATTTCTGGAAAGCATATAGGGTTATTGGGAAAGTGTTTTTCAATGGAAAGCCTGGATTAAGCTACTTGAACATTGAACATCAAGATCTATAAGGATAGATCAAAACGCTTAATAGTACTTTCAAATGAGCACATGCCTTGACGTGATCTTGAAGGTGTTCAAGATGGATCAGTCAAAGAAGGAGTTCTTGCCTGAGTTGTAAGGTATGAAGTTAAGACTTAAAGCTCGACCGCGGCAGAATAGAGAGAAAGGACGAAGGTCGTCCCCTATGCTTAAGACATAGGCTCTACAGTATGCTATGCTGTGTACCGCACCTGAAGTGTGCCTTGCCATGAGTCAGTCAAGGGGTACAAGAGTGATCCAAGAATGGATCACAGGACAGCGGTCAAAGTTATCCTTAGTAACTAGTGAACTAAGGAAGTTTCTCGGTTATGGAAGTGGTAAAAGAGTTCGTCGTAAAGGGTTACGTCGATGCAAGCTTAACACCTATCCGGATAGCTCTGAGTAGAGATACCGGATGCATATAATGGAGCAACAATTTAGAATAGCTCCAAGTAGAACAGTTATTTGGAATAGCTCCAAATAGAGCGTGGTAGCTACATCTAGGAGATGACATAGAGATTTGTAAAGCACACACGGATCTGAAAGGTTCGGACCCGTTGACTAAAACCTCTCTCACAAGCAACATGATCAAACCTAAAACTCATTGAGTGTTAATCACATGGTGATGTGAACTAGACTACTGACTCTAGTAAACTCTTGGGTGTTAGTCACATGGCGATGTGACCTGTGAGTGTTAATCACATGGCGATGTGAACTAGATTATTGACTCTAGTGCAAGTGGGAGACTGTTGGAAATATGCCCTAGAGGCAATAATAAATTGGTTATTATTATATTTCCTTGTTCATGATAATCGTTTATTATCCATGCTATAATTGTATTGATAGGAAACTCAGATACATGTGTGGATACATAGACAACACCATGTCCCTAGTGAGCCTCTAGTTGACTAGCTCGTTGATCAATAGATGGTTACGGTTTCCTAACCATGGACATTGGATGTCGTTGATAACGGGATCACATCATTAGGAGAATGATGTGATGGACAAGACCTAATCCTAAGCCTAGCACAAAGATCGTATAGTTCGTATGCTAAAGCTTTTCTAATGTCAAGTATCATTTCCTTAGACCATGAGATTGTGCAACTCCCGGATACCGTAGGAGTGCTTTGGGTGTATCAAACGTCACAACGTAACTGGTTGACTATAAAGGTGCATTACAGGTATCTCCGAAAGTGTCTGTTGGGTTGGCACGAATCGAGACTGGGATTTGTCACTCCGTGTAAGCGGAGAGGTATCTCTGGGCCCACTCGGTAGGACATCATCATATGCGCAATGTGACCAAGGAGTTGATCACGGGATGATGTGTTACAGAACGAGTAAAGAGACTTGCCGGTAACGAGATTGAACAAGGTATTGGATTCCGACGATCGAATCTCGGGCAAGTAACATACCGATAGACAAAGGGAATTGTATACGGGATTGATTAAGTCCTTGACATCGTGGTTCATCCGATGAGATCATCGTGGAACATGTGGGAGCCATCATGGGTATCCAGATCCCGCTGTTGGTTATTGACCGGAGAACGTCTCGGTCATGTCTGCATGTCTCCCGAACCCGTAGGGTCTACACACTTAAGGTTCGGTGACGCTAGGGTTATGGAGATATTAGTATGCGGTAACCCGAATGTTGTTCGGAGTCCCGGATGAGATCCCGGACGTCACGAGGAGTTCCGGAATGGTCCGGAGGTAAAGAATTATATATAGGAAGTGCTGTTTCGGCCATCGGGACAAGTTTCGGGGTCATCGGTATTGTACCGGGACCACCGGAAGGGTCCCGGGGGTCCACCGGGTGGGGCCACCTGCCCCGGGAGGCCACATGGGCTGTAGGGGGTGTGCCTTGGCCTATATGAGCCAAGGGCACCAGCCCCAAGAGGCCCATGCGCCAAGAGAGAGAAAAAAGGGGAGAGTCCTAAAAGGGGAAGGCACCTCCGAGGTGCCTTAGGGAGGATGGACTCCTCCCCACCCTTGGCCGCACCCTTCCTTGGAGGAAGGGGCAAGGTCTGCGCCTCCCCCTCTCCCTTGGCCCTATATATAGTGGGGAAAAAGGAGGAGCAAACCAATCTAAGGCCTGGCGCCTCCCTCTCCCTCCCGTGACACATCTACCTCCTCCCGCAGCGCTTAGCGAAGCCCTGTTGGAATCCCGCTATTTCCACCACGCCGTCGTGCTGCTGGATCTCCATCAACCTCTCCCTCCTCCTTGCTGGATCAAGGCACGGGAGACGTCTCCGTTCCGTACGTGTGTTGAACGCGGAGGTGCCGTCCGTTCGGCACTAGGATCATCGGTGATTTGAATCACGACGAGTACGACTCCATCAACCCCGTTCTCTTGAACGCTTCCGCTTAGCGATCTACAAAGGTATGTAGATGCACTCTTCTTCCCCTCGTTGCTGGTCTCTCCATAGATAGATCTTGGTGACACGTAGGAAATTTTGAATTTCTGCTACGTTCCCCAACATGAGGAAGAAGAAAAAGGAGCTGGTCCTTCGCCTCACTGCTAGCCACTAAACCATAGTCAACTTTGTGTTACCTAGGTAGGGTGCAAGCAACTTGAAGGAACAAGTCAGGTTTTCATTGACTTTTAGGTTTTTCTTTAGCCTTTTTCTTGTTCTCCACAGGTTCTTCTTTGTTTTTTTTTCTGGTTTTTTTTCCTTTTTCTTTGTTTTCCTTTGGGTTTTTCTATTTTTTCTTGGTTTCTAATGACTTCTTTTCTTTTTTTTCTTCTGTTTTGTTTATTTCTTTCCCATCTTTTTTGTTTTATCTCAGTTTTTTTACTGTTTTTCTATATGCATTTTTGCTTATACATAATACATTTTTCTAATATGTGTTTAATTTGTTTCAAATACAACACCAACATTTTTATATACACATTTAACATTTTTCAAATCCTTGATTAACATTTTTCAAATAATTGTTCAACATTATCTCAAAAGCCTGATTAATATTTTTATGTACATGATATAGTTTTTTATCATTTTGAAAATACATGGTCAACATTTTTTTATATACATATATAACATTCTAAGGATGCTAGATTCGCATTTTGCTGATACCTGTTCAATATTTTTTCAAACACTTGATTAACATATTTTAAAGACAAGTTTAATTTTTTTAATACATGGACAATATGTGTTTTGCATGTTTAACATTTTTCAGATACAAGTTTAACATTTTTTTAGCACTTGTTCAGCATTCTTTTAAAATGCCTGGATTAACATCCTTTAAAACGAGAATATCTAGAAATACAAATACATGATAAAAAAAAGTTGTCATTTCTTAATACATGATCAACAATTTTTCTATACACATTCAACATTTTTGGAATGCTTGATTAACATTCTTTAAATACTTGCACAACATTTTTCGAATACTTGTTCAACATTTTCCAAATATATTTGTAGAGTGTTCTTGTAAAGTATATAAATAGAATATTTTAAAAATGTTCTAAAAGTATAAACAAAAGTACAAAAACAAAGCACAAATCGAAAACAGGAAAAAAAAAGAGGCCGTGGCCTACCGTGGGCATAGGCTGGCACATCTTGCTCGCACCTACAGCCAGTTGGAAGTAGGACTCGCTGAAGGCGCGATATAGGGCACCCGGTGTACAGAACGGGGCCTCATATACCGCGACCGGCGCACTGGGCGCACACCCTCGCGCTTCCCACGTGCGACCTTGGGCCGGCCCAGGTGCGGGGCGGCGCTCCCTAATTTTTTATGTTTCTGTTTTCTTCTTCTGCTTTTCTTATTCTTTACTTCTTCAAACAAGTTCGGGATTTCATTAAAAAAATAAAATTTCAGAAACTCCTCAATAAATAAAAACATGTTCAAAAATTATTAAATTTTTCATAAGTTCATAAAAATGTTAAAATTTTCTAAAGAATGAACATTGTTCGAATTAATATGAACATCTTTTGTATATTTATGAACAAAATTATTATTGTATGAACCATTTTTAAATTCGATGAATATTCTTCATTATTTGATAAACAAAAATTAAACACAACGAAATTTTATACAAATTTGATGAACAAACTTTGAATTAAAGAACATATTTTGAATTGAATCAATTTTTTAATATGATGACTAAATTTTAGAATTCCAGGAACCTTTTGTGATATGACGGAATTTTTTTGCATTCGATGAACACATTTTGAATTGGTTGATTTTTTAAATTTCAATAAATGTTCACCGACTTGAAAAATGCTCGAATTTCAAAAAATGTACTCTTATTTTAACAATGTTCTCAGAATTCAGAAAATGTTCGTTAATTTGGAAAACGAAAAGAAAAAAATGAAGGAGAAATGGAAAAACGTAAAATATAAGGAGAGAAAAATGAAGAAAAAGAACCCGTTTAACCTTCCTCAAACCGGAAACGTGCACTTGGGCCGGTCCAGATGTACCTAGCGGGCAGCTGGGGCGTACACGCGCGGTCCCTCTATTGGGCGACCAACGCCCCAAGGAAATTTTTTCATTGGAGAGCATTTATAAATTAATCCTATTTTGGAAATTTCCAAATAATTTAACTGAATTTCTAAATTAATCGGATACATACTTTTAAATTCTAAAGAATTTTTCAAAATTCCTTATTTTTCTTTGGAAACTCTGTTCATTTATTTAATTATGAAAAATTATGAAAAGTAGGAAAATATCTTAAAATTCTGGATAGTATTTGAAAGACTATCATATTTCGAAAGTCAGGAATTTCTAAAACACAAATAATTTTTTTAAACGACTTTTTGAAAAATGAAAATAAAAAATCCATGATGAAATCAGTTAAACAAAAAGTAAATACCGGTCCGGTAACTTCAGGAATGTTCCCAAAACTGGAAATATACAATTTTCTGGCCCTTTCCGATACCTCCCTCATGGGCTCATGGCTCGTGTGCGATTCGGCACCAATGCTGCCCGGGGCGTGGCTATATGCCGCATTCCGCGAGTCCTAGGTCTCGCCTGCAGGAGCGGGTTTAGGACCTGCCCAGTAGCAAAAATTGATAAAAATAGATGTATTTTGAATTAAAATACGGCTAGATACCTCCATTTCTTAGACGAGTATTTTTGGACGGAGGGAGTATATATATATAGAGAGAGAGAGAATTTTTTATTTAACACTGTGCTTAAATTTTATGCCTTATTTGACATCGACAAATAATTTTTTCCCTATATAACAACGAGTCTAAATTTTATGCCTTTTATGACACTTTTGTCTATTTTAAGGCTAAATGACACTTGAAAAATACCATTTTGCCTCTATGTGGTAAGTTTGTGCCCGCGTGTTGTTTGATGATTTTTTTATCATCTTTACTAGTAAGCTTGCACGTATCGACTAATATTACAAAAAGATAAACTCTCTACCTGTGTTTTTTTGTTTGTACATCAACAACAAACACGATCAAAGAAAATTATCAAAATGTACATGATTAGCAAACCATGCAATTTGTTACTTTCTCTATCAATGGAATTTTCCTTCAAAACTTACACCGCCGAAAAATTCCCCTGACCCCTACCATAGAAAACTTGCACAGAAGTACCAATTTTAATATGTAAGGTGAAACACTATCTTGATGTAGCTAGTTAAATTCCTTTATCAATATTTTTTTACTGGTTCCACAAATATCAATTATGAATGCATACGGCAATACTATTAAATGAATAAAGATCTCTGCGAACCTCGCTTATTTTTTTGTGACTACTGTGGTGACTTGTTCTTCCTGGCTAGAAGCTAAAGAACATAAAACTTGAGCTTTGTTGCTTCTTGTACCTAATGCTTCGTTTCAAGACTCCATGGAGGGATCATATGCACCAATGCAATTTTGAGGGGAGAAGACCAAGAGCCATGACTCCATGTCAATCTGGAACGCGATCCTCTGACGTACTACAAACTACTGCCGTGGGACGTCCTTCTCGTATCGATAGTTCGTCAGCCATCCGACAGCAGCAAGAGCAAATCAGTGAAACTTTTTTTGTGGGGGAACAAATCAGTGAAACTTGACTGAAGTGAACTGTGGCTTCAAATCAGTGAAACTTGACTGAAGTTCACTATGGCTGCAAATCTGAAACTTGACTAAATTGAACTGTAATATATGAGAGATTAAATAATGTAACTGAAGTGAACTATGGTCCGTAACACTGAATTAAAAATCATTACAATATGGTGCATCAGACAAAAGAGATCAACTACACTTAACTGACCTAAACGATGGCCCAAACTAAACAAACACTACAAAATGAAAACTGTTCTAGTTGCTTGCTTCTTTAGGATCACTCAAGTTAGAGCATATGACTTCCAAGAACAAAAAGTACATCACCCTAACTCAGCTCCGCTCGTACTGCACAAAGGTATATCTTCCTGCACGTTATGATCTTAGCACGAAATTTTCTTGAGGTTGACAGAAAAATAAATAAGGTAGACAGAAAAATAAATGGGGTTGATAGAGGATCACTCACCATTGACAGAAAAATACTAATCTACCGAACAAGGGACAAGCGAGGAATGTGGTTGACAGAGGATCGCTCATCATTTGTCTCCTGGTAGACCATTACATACAGAAGAAAAAAAAAAGAATGAAAGTCATAGAGAAGAGAAATAACACAAATAAGAGAATCCAGAACCAACACACCTATGCGTCTTCTGCTTCAGTAAGATCGGTGACTAATCCTATTGGGTCTTCCACAGTACCAACACTTCCTAATACGTGTGTCTGCTCTCCCGATACTCTCCAGCTGCAGAGCCTCGTGCGTATGAGATGATAAGCACTTCCTAATATGACAGCAGCGAATGAGATGATCAAGATCGACACACCTGTGAGGCTGTGACGGTGGAGCAAGCCACCATTTCTTATTGCCGTCTTGTTCCTGCACATGTTAAGCTAATAGTATACTGAATCAATATCTAAATCATGGGACGGCGACCTTTGGTCTCCGCTGATGATCCGATGAGAGGGCGAATGGAGCACGGCCATTGGCCTCGGTGAGGACGTCTTTGTGGCGTTGTTGACTTCTCAGGCCACCGCGGAAGGCGTCTCGGAGCAAGGGGATGTTCTGCAACTCCAAGCCGTCGCCGCTCCGTAGGCTCGCGTCGGTGCCGTGCGCCGCCTCTCCCCGGGGACCGTCGCCACCGGAGGTTTACCGTCGAGGCTCCCGCGCCCCCGCCCTTCCTCCTCTCCCTTGCTTCTGTTATTCACTATCTCCTTCCCATCTTCGAAGCTCTCTCTCCCTGGAACCGCAACAGGCCATGAGGAGCTCAGCCGCCGCCGATGTCCCTCCGACTCGCTAGAGCCTCCCGTCGTCGACCCGATCCAGCTGCCATCCGCCAGATCCACGCCAGCCCCGCCAGAGCCTCGGAAAGAGCCCCTGCATCGAGCTGCCGCCGCCGCCCCGTGTTGACCGCGTCGCTTGCCTGAAATCAGGTATGTTTACGATTGGGTTGTGTTTTTCCCCTTAATCTAAGGAAGCGATGAGTTGGGGTGGGCGGGGCGTCGAACGCTGGTTGGACAGAGTTTTCGTCTGCCAAGTAAATTGCTAATCACAGTTTGGACTGAGGGTTAGTATAATTTTAACGGTTAGATCAAATTAAGTGGTCCTGATCTAAGGTTGTAATTGGTCCGCGTTGTTACGTGTACGTTAGGCTGGGTGTACTTAGCGTTGAATATGTTTGCTTGTTTAATAGTAGTAGAGAAGTAGAGATTAATAATTATTATATTATTATTTATTGAGAAAAGTATATTTTTTATCCCTCAACTCTTATCAAAGTCTAAATTTAGTCCCTCAACTACGAAACCAGATAACATGCACCTCGAACTTTTCATACCATACAAATTCCGTCCCTCGTATCAGTCAACCCGGTTTAACTGCTGACTTGGCATGGTTTTTGACAGGTCCACGCCAACATGCCAAAGGAGCCGTAAATCGTTCCTCACTTCGGGAAAGAAATTAGCTTGCACCGGCGACAACGCACGATGCGGGTGCTAGCGGGGAGAGTCCGCGCGGCTGGCAAGGCGAGCACGGGCACATGGATTGACCGAAGCTTCACCGGCGACGACTTCCAGTGGAGGCGACAGGCGGCGCTAAGCGGGGCAGCAAGCTAGATGGCACGGCCGGGGAGGCTCGGGGAGAGGGGAGGCAGCAGGCGGTGGAGCACGGGCTCGCGGCGGGGTGAGCTTGTGGACGAGGGGCTGCTTGGGGGAAGACGCGTGAGGCTTCGGTAGAACCATGGGGAGAACCAAAGCTTACCGGGGGAGGAGATCACGACCAGCGTCTATGCCCACGACCAGCGTCGCCGCAGTGGAGGAGCCCCTCCAGCGCTGGTTCGTCCTCATCGGCGCCGGCGTCCTCGACCTGCGGCTAGCACGCACACAACATGCACACCCCGATGGCACATCCCCATCTTTCTCAGGCCATTCACGTCGCTGTTGGCACACGGCGAAGGGACACGATGATGGAGCTGAACACGTACGAGGTCCTCCTTTATGGTGACAACGGCGGCCACTGTCAACAAGCCATCGAGAACTCCATGAGAATAGCATACGACGATGGTGCCACGCACCACTGTGTTGGCACGCCGCCGGGATGCGCCTCTGCATCCTAGCATGCCACTACAGCGTTTGTGCAGCCGGCGCACTCTAAGTGCTTAATGAAATGCCCATTAGAGAGATAGTAGGAGGGAAGAAGAGATAGGATGAGTAGGATAGAGAAATACTTCCACCCGGACCAGACCGGTCAAAACATGCCAAGTCAGCTCAGAAACTACTTCAGTTGTGTCAAGGGACAAAATTTGTCTGGTATAGAAAGTTTGAGGTGCAAGTTGTCCGGTTTTATAGTTGAGGGACCAAATCTAAACTTTGACAAGAGTTGAGGGATGATAAGTATACTTTTTTCTTATTTATTCGATTTTCATATGGAGCTCGCATAATCTATTTTGAATGTCTAAGTTTTTTTAATGCACGGTCTCCACGGGAGAATATATGTACATATAGATACATGATATAGTAGATGCATACATTAGACGGTCTATCATTAGCTTTGTACGTGGTGCATGGCAAAATTGCCCACTTACAATTGCACGCATGCATCGAAGGCCATGCACACGGCTTACATGGTTTATGACTCTAGCCGGTGTATGCATACACTTTTGAATACCCACACGTCTGTGCTGCACGTACACAATACACATAGCCATGTATGTATATTTGTTTGGATATTTGTGTACCGGCTGCTGCGTGGACATATACATATTTAAATACCCACAGTACCAGGCAAGCTAGCTCTATGTGCTCTTACAATGGGATCAATGAAATACTTGTTCGGGTATCGTGTACCGGCTGTCGCGTGTACGTGCGTGTTTGTGTGCTGCTGCTGCGTGGGTGCTGCTGTGCACGTGTGATGCTGCATTGCTGCGTGCCTGCGTGCTACAGTGTGTGTGCGTGTTTGCTACTGCTGATGCGTGTGTGTGCGCTATTTGCCCCATTGATGTTGTGCGTATGCTACTGCCTCACACACACATATATCATATGAGGGGCAAAAGAGTCTTTTCAAGTATTATTTAGGCTTAAAATGGACGAAAGTGTTATAAAGGGCATAAAATTTTACTCATTGTCAGATAAGGAAAAAAAAATTTCCAGTGTTAAATAAGGAAACGAAATTTAAGATAGTGTTAAATAAGAAATTGTTCATGTATATATATATATATATATATATATATATATATATCTTGCATTTGAAAAATATTAAACATGTATTAAAAATGTTTTTGATGCATACGATAAATGTACAAATGTGAAAATGTCAATAATGTGTATGAAATGTTTATTGTGTGTATGAAGAAAGTTTATATGTCAAAAATATGTTCCTGGCATTAAAAAGACGATTCCAACAATAAAGAAATGTACGTTACACTGCACAAATTGTTCACAAGTTTCCAAAACATGTTTGGGACATTTTAAAAAAAAACTGTGTCTGCAATGTAAGCAAATTTTTGCATAGTACAGTAAAATTGTTTTTATCATTAAAAAATGGTTCCAATGTGCTTTTGGAAAATGTTTGACATGTATTAAAAATCATCTATAAAAAATATTCTTGTACAGAAATGCTAAACATGTATTAAAAATGTGAAGCATTTCTAAAACAATGTTTTATATATTAAAAAATAGGTACATCGTCTATTAAAAAAGTGGACATAAAAACATCTATTAGAAAAAATATGCATCATCTATTTGGAAAATGTTAAATGCATGTAATTGTTTTCAATATTTACAAACAAACGTACTGTGCGTATGAAAAATGTAAGCATGTGTTGAAAAAAGGAGGAAAACCTGAAGAAAACCTGAGAAAATCGGTGAAAACCGACGAAAGGAGTAAAGAAAATGCAAGGAAAACAATAAAAGGAAAAATAAAATACAAAAAAGGAAGCAAATGGATAAAAAATGAAAGAAACACAATAAAACTGAAAAACATTGAAAAACAAAGCGACAGCGTGCGGGCAAACACTGGGATGCACAACAATGTGCCGGTATGGTACTTAGCACCATTAGGCGAGCCCTAATATATGTAGGAATCGCACACCCACGAGAGCTATGTCTCGCTTATACCGAGACGATAGCTGCTCTCGCCTGAAGAAATTTTGCTATCGCGTATGAATCAGGCCGCCCATTTTCCTTTCCTCACTCTCTCGGTCAATCCATCGCTAGTACCCTACTCGATTTTCTTAATTTTGTTTTCTTGTTTTTAACTAGGTTTTTTCTTTTTTCTTTTTTTGTTTTTTTGTTTCTTTATCGTTTCCTTCAGTTTTTCTTGTTTCTTTGTTTTCCTTTTCTTTTTTGCACTAGTTTTCTCCGAATTTTCTTGTTTTCTTTTTTATTTTCTTGGTTTTCTTTGTGCCCTCGTGAATTTTCACTGTTTTCTTCAGGTTTCCGGTTTTCTTTGTATATGATGTCTTTCTTTTGTTTCTTCCTTCATTTTTTTGGGTTTTCACTGATTTTTCGTCGGTTTTGTTTCTGTCTTTCTTGTTTTTTATATTTTTTTTGTTTTCTCTCGGTTTCCACTATTTTTTACACACATTTTTGGTATATATCTAATATATTTTATAATGCAAGTTTCACGTTGTTCAAATAAAAGATCAAAAAATTGAATATATGGTCAACATTTTTTTATAAATATTTAACATTTTCAATGCTTGGTTAATATTTTTTAAGTATAAAATTAGTATTTATTGAATATGTACTCCATATCCAAATCCATTGCTTCATAGAAGAAGGGACAAAAAAATTAAGCACAGGGGTACCATAGGGGCGGATGGCACATGTGCAACGAACAGAGGAGAGGCATGGAACACATAGGACAGGCAGCATGGCGCCCTGGTGTAGCGATGGAGGTGAAGGAGTCTCGTTTTCTGGCAAGGGTGTGTCAGGGCGGCTGGGATGGTGGAGCAGCGGCGAAGGCAAGAGAGAAAATGGATGTAGAGAAAGATCAGAGGATGGAGGCGCAGGGTCTGGGAGGGGTTTTGGGTGGACTAGGGGTGTCGGAGTCCTATATGATTGTTGTCCGGACTCCCGCAAAGCCCCCCCCCCCTCCCTAAAAAAAGTTTGTTTCGAGATTGTGGGAAAAAGCGCGTCCAGACCGGTCGCGGATTAATACAACCCCGAGTTGGATGGCTAAGGGCGTCTGGACCGCATAGTCCGCCCGGTTGCGGACGGTTTGAAGGTTCGCTTTGAAAATGCCCTTGCTGATTGATTGGAAGTGGACCAATGACATTCCTTAGTTAATTGGAAATGAACTCTTCCTTTCTTGACCGAGCAAGGTCCCTTGTGGGTTTAAAAGTCCATTTAAGACCTTGAATTCTTCTTTGTCTTGATTAGGAGGGTACAGACGAAATTGGTCTACATTTTCCAACCGAAATGAAAAATAAGTACCAGCACCATGGAAATCACCATACACTCTTACCAAAAGCCCTCCCGGTTGTTCCCCGGAAAAAAAAACAAGGACACAGGTTATAAAATGAACTGTAGCCACTAATTTTATCCAACCATGGAAAACAATAACTTTCTTTTATCTTTTTTGTCACTTGAACACAAATAAATCTCGATTTTATCTAACCAAAAGTCGATCGTAGCCTGAGCCTCGCAAGTGTGATAGCTCAAGTTTGAGAAAGCTCGTGTGTGTCCCGGTGCAGCGATAGGCCTTGGATGTAGTCAAGTCTAGATCAGAGGTAACAAGTACCCAGCGAGCTCTCCAGCTGCCTCGTGACCACACGGATGGATTCGCCGTCAAGGATCTTCCGGGAATGTTTTTCCTGCTACGTACACGTATAGTACTTCCTTCGATCATTTTTATTCTGCATATAAAAAATTGTCTAAAGTCAAACTTTACAAAGTTTGACCATACTTATAAAAAAAATATCATCATCTACCATGTTAAAAGTTATAGAAGATGAAACTTTAAGTCATGACGCATTTACTGATATTGATTTTACACTGTGAATGTTGGTATTTTTTTTTCTATAAAATTGATCAAACTTTATAAGACTTGACTTCAGACAAATTTTATATGCAAACTAAAAAAACCTGAGGGAGTACTATACTGCAATTCCGCACCTTCCTTTTCTCCGTTGAAAGTCCACGGAAGACCTCGCGCGGCCGCCGTGCCCTCGGCGCCAAAACAGGGGCCAACGGCGAGAGCTACAGCACCGTACCGCACCTATCTATCCGGGGGCCCAGTCACAGCCAGCCATTGACCGGCGGAGGTCTACCTCTACCTCTAGCCCCCTCGGCGTCTCACGTTTAATGACTAGTTTACCAAGTCTGCCGGTCTTTTCCATGGGTTGCATGCTCCACACGGGAGCTCGACCGCGACTCGCCATTGAACCACGCCCAAGCTGCTTCCCTTCCCTACCCAGTGCCGATCCGGAAGGAACCTGGATAATAATAATAGTTGCAAAAAAAAAGGGGAACCTGGATAATAATGGCATGGCGCTAGTCTCAGGAGGGCGGGCCCGCCATAATCGTGGCCGTCGCTTTCTGTTGACCGCTTGACTGGCCACAGGCTGCTCCGCTCCACTTGGGCGGCCACATAGCGTAAAACAACCCTATGCTTTCGTGAAACTACTACTTCGTCCCACGGACAACACGTGTGCAGGTTCTTTTTCAAATCTATATTTTTATTTAATAAAGTTCAAAAAATACAAATCTATCTATTATATTAAACCAATAGATAGTGCAAATCTATTAAAATTCATGAAGGCCTACTGTCTTCTTATTCCTTTGTTGAAACGGATCGATGACACGCTGCCGCAAGTCACTCCAATGCCAAATCATCACACCGGAGAACAAGGCGTCCAAATTGAAAGAGTCGTGGATCCAAGAGCACGGCCTCAAAAAGTCTCGCGTACTTCACACCGGCATCGGAAGGCGCACCGAGTTGATGAAGATGAGGCTGGAGGACCCCAATCGTGCAGGGAAGACGCCCCGCTACGACAAACCGTGCAAATCACAACCTCGCGTCTAGAGTAAACAAAAAAGGAATATATATATATATATATATATATATATATATATATATATATACCCGCGGAACAACGATGTTATCACAAACAACACTGTCGTGACGAGAAGGCTCGAGAAGGAATTATTTGTCAGGCAGATGCCATCGCCACCTCAGTGACACGCCACTTTATTGTACACCATCGCCAAAAGGGTCAAAGCAATTGACAACAAGCACCTACCCGGAGGGGGGGGGGGGTGCTCAAGACCGCCGGA
Organism: Triticum urartu; assembly: GCF_056163025.1. Taxonomy (NCBI): domain Eukaryota; kingdom Viridiplantae; phylum Streptophyta; class Magnoliopsida; order Poales; family Poaceae; genus Triticum; species Triticum urartu. The sequence continues at coordinate 522,747,845 of NC_141877.1, forward strand.
GGAGGGTTGCGGCAACCTACAAGCAACGAGGAAGTTACGACGCGGCACACCGAAGATCACTTCTTGCTAGGGTGGAAGAGGAAACCACCGAAAGGGCCCGTGCACATTCCAAGTCCAGTGATTTATGGCTGGGGCTAGAGTATCATGATTAATATACAACGTGCTAATATGCTCTTGTTGAAACAACTCCGGAAATGTTTCTTCCCTTTTGTCCAAATCGGTCAGGGAGTTTTAGTATGCCATGTTGTTCATGTGACAAAGTATCAATCGAATGACCGATGACATAAAGAGAGGGGAAGAGTTACGTATCCGTCAGGTGCAAATGTCGAACATTGTACAAGATGGCGAGCCCCCAGAACCAGTAACTCAACAAAACACCCCTCACCAGAGAGGGATTGACTTAGAACCAACAACTGATACCTCCGTCTGGGTTTATTAGTCCCCGTTGCATTTCAGGTTAATGTTTGACTAGCAAATATTAATGCATGTTACCAAGAATTATATTGTTATTGTTAGATTCGTATTTGAATGTAGTTTCCACTTCTATTATTTAGCTACGTATATTTTATATTTTATTATTTAAAATCATGATCAGAATGACCCAAAATACAAGGAAACTAGTAAATCAGAACGAAGGTGATAGTCACTGGTCTGGGGAATTTGCTCCCGTGCACTAATAGCGTGCAACACGAAATTATTGGATAGAGCCTGCAAGAGTAGGATCGGGAAAGAAACGGAGTGTACTTTCATCATCAAAAATCAATCAATTGGACCAATAACAATAGCGATTTTGATGTTTCAAACTTAAAGAACCTCTTAATAGAATTTGCAGGAGTAGAGGCACTTGTATGTAAAACCCCAGTAGTACGTTCAAAAAAAAAACCTAGTAGTACGAGTACCACGCGAACAATCCCCCCGAAAAGCAAGCACTGAGCGAGCGCGTGCTCCATTTCTCGCCACTTTTGCCCACCAAACGCGGCGTGAACCGCCGCCGGGGCCTTCTTCACCTCCCCCGCGGCTCCGATCTCTACTCCCAGTTCCCACACGAGCGAGCTCAGCCCTCATTCCTTCCTGCTCAGGTAACCATGCCTCCTCCTCTTCCTCCTCCTCCTCGTTCGTCTTCTTCATTCGGTTGGATTGGATGTGCTCTCTGCTTCCATTATTGTGCTTGACGGGTAGTTTTGGCGCCAAATTCGGCAAATCAAGGGCTTCGTTCCCTCATCGTTGTTTACTTCTTTCGTCGCCGATCCACGGCCGGGTGATTGGCAGCCATTTGGGTACTCTTTCCTCTTTTGGTTTCAAAAGAAAAAGAGTATATGTGAGCTCCAGACTAGCAACAGCAGCAGAAGGTCTGTTGTCCACCGGTTTCTTTTCTAGATGCAGAATCATCCATGTTTCAGGAGTCAGGACTGCTGCTCTATGCTTCTCTTCTAATTATTCGCGTGATTCTTCCATTCACAAATACTCGTTCCGTTCCAAAATAGATGACTCAACTTTGTATTAACTTTATACTAAAGTTAGTAAAAAAATTGAGTCATCTATTTTGAAACGGAGGAAGTATGTACTACTAGCTACCTCTTCCATGATGTTTTCTTGTCTTAACTTTCTATGTATGTATGCCGGTGCTATAGTAACATGCCGCTGCATCTCCCCTTATGATAGCTAAATTATCTAAAATTTCTTTGCTTACTTGCAAAAGAAACTAAGAATACACGAGAGCAGAATTATTGAACAGCCTATTCCTATTAATCTCTTTTCCTGCAGTATCCTCCTTTTTTTTGGCGATACCACGAACTTCAGTCTGATTGCAATTACTTAGTATTCTCTTACTCGCACACGTCGACGTTCTGCCTTGCATCGATTGCCTGTTTTTCAACAAGTTGCCATGATTCATTCATTCAGTTTACTGAATTGTCAACCTCCTTTTTTTGCAGGTTCTGTGGCTTTCTACGCGTGCCTTCTTCACTGAACAACTGTCTGAAATCCATACCCCCAAACCGATGAAGAAAATCACAATGTTCTTGCAGTATGCAAACATCCTGTAGCAAGTTGATCCGATGGTGTCCCCAATTCTTTGATTCCGGTGCACCAACCGCCGCAAATTCCAAAATGGCTTTTCCAGCCCTACCAGCTACCCTCACATGCCTCACACTGTTAGCTCTCTTGTCGCTGGCCATGGCGGCTGATAACAACTCCACCGGCCTCATCCTCATAAACTGCGGAGCATCAGTCCAAGAAGACGATGATAATGGTCGTACTTGGGACGGAGACACCGGCTCCAAGTTCGCGCCATCACTGAAAGGAGTTACAGCCACTGCTCCAAACCAAGACCCTTCACTCCCCTCCACCGTCCCTTTTATGACCGCGCGCATCTTCGCTTCAAACTACACCTATTCCTTCTCTGTCACCCCAGGCCGCGTGTTCTTACGCCTCTACTTCTATCCGGTTGCTTATCCAAACTACGCCGTCGCAGATGCCTTCTTCAGTGTCACGACACCGAATCTTGTCCTCTTAAATGATTTCAATGCTTCGCAAACAGTTCAGGCGATCAGTTCTGCCTACCTTGTGCGCGAGTTCTCGGTGAATGTTTCTTCAGGCAGCTCCTTGGACCTCACCTTTGCCCCATCAGCACATCACAATGGTTCTTACGCGTTTTTGAACGGCATTGAGATTGTTTCCACTCCTGACATCTTCACAGCACCTGACACAAGATATGTCGGTGATAACACATCTCCATTCACATTCGACTCTGCCATGGCCGTCCAGACTATGTACCGGCTCAATGTCGGGGGCCAAGCCATTTCCCCGAAAGGTGACTCGGGCTTCTACCGCTCATGGGCCAATGATGCCCCCTACATATTTGGTGGCTCTGGGGTGACCTTCTCCAAGGATGACAATTTGACTATCACCTATACATCCAAAGTGCCGAATTACACGGCGCCAGTTGATGTCTATGGTACAGCTCGGTCGATGGGGCCAACTGCATCGATCAACCTGAACTACAACCTTACATGGATTTTACCGGTTGATGCGGGGTTCAGTTACCTCCTGAGGTTCCATTTCTGTGAGATTCAGTATCCTATTACAAAGCAGAATCAGAGGTCCTTCTTCATCTACATCAACAACCAGACAGCGCAGGAGCAAATGGATGTCATCGTCTGGAGCGGCGGAATCGGTAGAACAACATACACAGACTATGTTATCCTGACTGCTGGCTCCGGCCAGGTGGACATGTGGATTGCACTTCACCCTGATCTTTCAAGTAGACCAGAGTATTTTGATGCAATACTGAATGGTCTTGAGATCTTCAAGCTACAGAATTACGGAGCATCGAACAATCTTGCCGGGCTCAATCCTCCACTTCCACAAAAGCCAGCTGATGCCAGTCCCGGCGCGGCGTCTGGCAAAGTGAAATCTGTCGCGGCTATCATAGGTGGAGCTGTTGGTGGTTTCGTAGTGCTGCTGGTCACATGTTTTGGCGTTTGCATCATCTGCAAACGAAAGAACAAGAGCAAGAAGAAGAAGGTATCCAAGGATCCTGGTGGTAAATCTGAAGATGGTCACTGGACTCCTCTCACCGAGTACAGCGGATCACGATCAGCTATGTCGGGAAACACGGCCACCACCGGGTCGACACTGCCATCCAACCTCTGCCGCCACTTCACTTTCGCCGAGCTTCAGACCGCCACCAAGAACTTCGACCAGGCCTTCCTGCTCGGCAAAGGTGGGTTCGGGAACGTGTACCTCGGGGAGATCGACAGCGGCACCAAGGTGGCGATCAAGCGGTGCAACCCGATGTCGGAGCAGGGCGTCCATGAGTTCCAGACGGAGATCGAGATGCTGTCCAAGCTCCGGCACCGCCACCTCGTGTCCCTCATCGGCTACTGCGAGGACAAGAGCGAGATGATCCTGGTGTACGACTACATGGCCCACGGCACGCTCCGGGAGCACCTGTACAACACCAAGAACCCGCCGCTGTCGTGGAAGCAGCGGCTGGAGATCTGCATCGGCGCCGCCCGGGGGCTCTACTACCTGCACACCGGCGTGAAGCACACCATCATCCACCGCGACGTCAAGACCACCAACATCCTGCTGGACGACAAGTGGGTCGCCAAGGTGTCCGACTTCGGGCTGTCCAAGACGGGGCCCAACATGGACGCCACCCACGTCAGCACCGTCGTCAAGGGCAGCTTCGGGTACCTGGACCCGGAGTACTTCCGGCGGCAGCAGCTCTCGGAGAAGTCCGACGTCTACTCCTTCGGCGTCGTGTTGTTCGAGGTGCTCTGCGCGCGCCCGGCGCTGAGCCCCTCGCTGCCCAAGGAGCAGATCAGCCTCGCCGACTGGGCGCTGCGCTGCCAGAAGCAGGGCGTGCTCGGCCAGGTCATCGACCCGGCGCTCCAGGGGAAGATCGCGCCCCAGTGCTTCCTGAAGTTCACGGACACCGCGGAGAAATGCGTGGCCGACCGCAGCGTCGACAGGCCGTCCATGGGCGACGTCCTCTGGAACCTCGAGTTCGCGCTCCAGCTGCAGGAGAGCGAGGAGGACACCGGCAGCCTCACGGAGGGGACGCTGTCGTCGTCGGGCGCGTCGCCCCTCGTCATGACCAGACTGCAGTCGGACGAGCCGTCGATGGACGCAAGCACGACCACGACGAGCACGACCACGATGAGCATGACGGGACGGAGCATCGCGAGCATGGACTCGGACGGGCTGACGCCGAGCGCCGTCTTCTCGCAGATCATGCATCCGGATGGCAGGTGAAGTTGGACTGCGACAGCCCCTCTTCAGATTCATGGACAACATTCTTGGTCCACATTCATGTTGCGGGTGCTAGTAATTACTGTAATAATTAGAGTGCTTATAGTATCATACTACACACCTTATGGTAATTCAGGTACCGAGTCACTTATTAGGACTCAGTGTATCTATTCTATGTGTACCAGACATCAACATCATTGTAACTGTATAGATGTCGCCGAGGCACTGGAGTTGCGCTTCTTATTGCTACTTGCTGGTCAGTCTGAATTTTTTGTGAATGCAAGCAAGCTATCCCCTCTTCATGTCGTTCAGTATGTCACCGAAAGAAAAATGCCTCTCTGTGTTCTGAACTACTCGCATTGGTAAGGGCATGTAACTCAAAAATTTTTTGTTGGATTTCATTCATACGATTTCCTCTTTCATATGCTAGTATATAGAGCTTGTTTGGTTGGTAGAATTTCTTTCTTATGGGCAGCTGAGTATCCTCCTACATTTTCAAATAAAACCTCTGCCCGGTTGAAAAAAAATCCTTGAGGTCATGAGTGAATATGTTTCATCACCTGGAAATGGACTTCCGATGGTATTTACACTTTTACAGTGCCTCCTCCGTAGTAGGGAACTATCCATGCTGCCATCAGTGAGGAAATTGGCAAAGCGTGGATAGCCTCATGACCCCATTTGCAACGTCCCTTACCCTGGATGTGGTGTATGATTTGAATCGAGATCTTAGACTAGATGCATTGCTGGACGATCAGCTTTCAGTCTCATCGCTACATAACTGATATTCAGTGTCTTTTTTTGTGGGAGGAGAGAATGATCGTGGTGCTGCTTTGGCTCCTCTGGCAGGACATTCACATTCTCATTGCACAAGAACGTACAAGTATGTTTTAAGCAGAACTGCAGTAAATGTAAGGTGAATCGTCAACACAACCTATGATCGTTCTAATTTCAGCAATAATTTTCGAATTTTGATGTTGAGGGTGTCCACAGGATTTGCGGGGTACACGGCCAGGATCTATCTCTGTACAGTCGATTCCCCAAACCACATTTTACACGTCCCCTGTCCAGTGCAGGCTGTACATGTACAGTGATGCTTGACCGAGAGCAATCCAATCCAAACAAATTTAGGGCCTCTTTGTTTCATAGGATTGCAAAAACACAGGAATAGGAAAAACGCAAGATTGAAATGGCATGTCCATTGGATCCCTATAAGATTTAAGTTTGTTTGATTGTGTCAAGGGAAAAACAAAGGATTTTTTCCAAGAGGTTTGAGTGGATGCTAAAATTCCTGTGAAATATAGTACAAATGAATCCTTAGAAAAAAATCCTACAGGATTCAATCCTACGAATCAAACGATCAATATAGAAAAAAATTCTACGGATTCTAATCCTTCAAAGATTCTATGAAAATCCTTTGAATCAAAGAGACCCTTAGAGAGAAGAGGCTAGCTACGTCTACGTCTACGTCTACGTGGTTCAATTCTTGGGCTAGTTTGGCACATCCATCGTCCTGAATCTTGAATCAGAACTAAAGTGAAAGGCATCGAGGACGCCGGAGCCGAGGCAGGCGATCGTCCAGCCAAAACACAAACAAATGGACACCTGCCGTCACGTACGCACGGGCAAGACGACCATCACACCCAGCCCAGCAGTAGTCCCGCCACACCTCCATGGAAAAACACGACCATCACCAGCTCCGCCTCCATCGTCCATACAAGCGAAGCAAGCACCCCTCCGAACCATCACGCACGGCGCGCGGAGGCGTGAGCAGCCGGTGAGGTATCCGCGGTGGTGGCGCGCGCATGCGGCAACCCAGTGGCATGCAGGGGTGCGCCGCCGCACACGCCGTGCGTGCCGAACGACCAGGGTTTGCCAGGGCCCAACCCACGCAACGTACGCACGAACGCCCCCCGTCGGCACGGAGCCGTGAATGGCCGGCGAGGCACCGCGCACGGTATAGTAGCAGAGCAGGGGACGACTTTCCACGATCCCGCGGCCGGCGGCCAGCCCCGCCCCGCACGCATCGGGCCGATCGCTCGCGAATCTCCCCCCAGTAGTCCCCCTTGCCTTGTCGGCAGCGCACGCGACCCCCCATATGCGGCGCGTCCCCCAACGGAAAACAAATCATTCTGCCCGCCCGGACGATGCTTTGGTGCCTCAAGGCACGTTTGTGTCTATGACATATGAGCCTAACATATGACTGGTCCACATATCAATGACCCAAAAGCAGATGCCTTTAAGGCACCGAAGTTGCGTCCCTGCCCGCCCGGTCTCCGCTCGCCGCCCGAGCGAGCCGAGGAAAGGCGACGGAAGCTGCGCGCGAGCGAGCACGGCGAGCACGGGGCACGGTACGTTAACGTACCACGTACGCGCTCCCACCCACCGGTCCACCCCCACCACCACCACAAGTGTCCGTTGGGAGGAGAGGAGGGGAGCGGGTGGTACCGTACCGGCCGACCGCTCGCTGCCGCCGCGGCTCTATATAATGGCAGGGGCACCGGGCCACGGCCACAACGGATACCTCACCTCTACTCGTCTTCTTCCCTTCCTTGGCTCATCAGCTCTGCTCGTCTTTTCTTTCTTCTCCGGCTCACCTTTCTGCCTTTCTTTCTCTTTTCTGTTCAAGTTTAGCTAGCTTGCCAGGGCTGCTACCTGCTCCCGCGCATCTCGATCTGTTTTTAGTCGATCTAGATCTGCATCCGAGCAAGCAAGCAAGCTTCTCCATTTTCTTTTGCTTTTGATACACACATACATTCTAGTACATCTCTCCGCCTGTTTTTGTTGGTTGGAGCTTTGATTTCCTTTGCATTCCTAGTTCAGTTCTCAACGTTTACTCGGAATAATCAGCCGACTCTGCTCAGATCAGCCGCTTGTTTCGGCACCAGATTTGGAAAGACCGACTCACAGATGGAGTGTGGTTTGAAATCCCTGAGCAGCAGCTCCTCCCCCGCAGCGTCGCCTTCTCTGATG